>NC_073255.2:179186515-179489545 GCF_029289425.2 Pan paniscus
AATAGTACATGGAGTAGCAGAACCTGAGGCCTGCCAAAGAGTACAGTGGGCTGCAGTGGCCTGCAGGGGAAAGTATGTCAGTGTGGTGACATCACAGGTCAATGCTCCTATCAGGAAGAAGGGAGCTTAGGAACTGCAGAATGCTTACTACAGAGACACCAACCCCAAGCTAGGAGATCCTGCCATGGGCTTCAGGCTCCTCTGCTGTGTGGCCTTTTGTCTCCTGGGAGCAGGTGAGTCCTGGGCACAGCTTGAAAGTCTCCGATCTTCATTTCTTGTCCCTGAAATGCATGCGGGGCCAAAGATGGCTTCAGCAGGAGGCTTTCTTCTGTGCCTTATGGTTAACTTTTGTCTTCTGACACACAGGCCCAGTGGATTCTGGAGTCACACAAACCCCAAAGCACCTGATCACAGCAACTGGACAGCAAGTGACGCTGAGATGCTCCCCTAGGTCTGGAGACCTCTCTGTGTACTGGTACCAACAGAGCCTGGACCAGGGCCTCCAGTTCCTCATTCAGTATTATAATGGAGAAGAGAGCGCAAAAGGAAACATTCTTGAACGATTCTCCGCACAACAGTTCCCTGACTTGCACTCTGAACTAAACCTGAGCTCTCTGGAGCTGGGGGACTCGGCTTTGTATTTGTGTGCCAGCAGCGTAGCACAGCCCTGCATGAGCATCAGCCTTCTGTGCAATAACATTCCTGCCCCACTCAGGAAGTGACGGTGAGGGGAGGGCTGCCAGCCAGAGGGGCTTAGGCCCTGGAGAGTGGTCAGGACTTTCCCAGGCACTCTCTGGTGCTTCTGTATGTGATCTGGTTTACTGCTCACTGAAGCTGTGTAAGCGAAATATTATTTTACCTGTTTATATATCTGAGGGACAGCAGATGTCCTGGGGCTCATATTTAGTAGCTAGCTGAAGTCTATTTTTTCAACACCTCTGCACTGTCCCTCCTCACTCCGGAGATCTGTCCTTTTACCTGGTGTCCCCTTTTTGTGTCCCCAAGAGCAGGATGCTAAGGTCATACATGAAACTGTGAACATGATAACTTCTTCCCTGATAAGTCCAATGGACACATGATTTCCAGGCAAAACATATCCATCTCTTCTTTATTGTGATTTTAAAAAAAAAGAAAGAAAAGAAAGGTGCAGTTTTCTGCTCTGTAGCCCTCCTATGGGCAAGGCCAGGTCATCTCTTTTATGGAGACTGTATGAGGAGGGAGCTTTCCTAGGTTCACAGCAAATAGCAGGAAACGTTTTTTATGGGGCGCGTAGTCTTCCTGTGGCGGATGCAATCTGCCATCAGTGAAAGGACATGAAAAATTGTTATTCATTAGTTAATATTTTTTATTCTTTTTTTTTTTTGAGATAGAGTTTCGCTCTTGTTGCCCAGGTTGGAGTGCAGTGGTGCTATCTTGGCTCACTGCAACCTCCACCTCTTGGGTTCAAGCGATTCTCCTGCCTTAGCCTCCCAGGCGGCCTCTACCATACCTGGCCAGTTTTGTGTTTTTAGTAGAGGTGGGGTTTCTCTTTGGTGGCCAGGCTGGTCTCAAACTCCCAATCTCAGGTGATCACCTGCCTTGGCTTCCCAACGTGCTGGGATTATAGGCGTGAGCCATCGCACTAGGCCAATTTTTTATTCTTTATCAATAAATCTTTTGGGGCATCCTACTTTGTACAAGGGATTATATCACATGAAATATACAATGAAAAAAGATAATTGGAAAAAAGAGAAATTTTTTAAAAATGAAGAAAAGGGTGTTTCTTGCATTTGAGGGTATCAAAGTCTGCAATTTTGGGTATATTCTAATTAGTTTACTCAGTTTCTGATTTATACGAATTTCCTCTTTCTTCTCTTTCTCTCTTTGGCTACCTACACACTTTTGCCAGATTTTTTAAAGTTTTTAGTAACAATATTTAACATGAGATCTACCCTTTTTATAGACTTAGAAGCACACAATACAGTTTTATACTCTGTAGTCATAACGTTGTACAGCAGATCTCTAGATCTTATTCATCTTGCACGATTGAAATTTTATACCCATTGGCAGCAACTCCCCATTTACCCTATTCCCCAGACCCTGACCGCTACCATTCTAGTCTTTGCTTCCATGAGTTGGACTATTTTAGATAACTCATGTAAATGACATTATGCAGATTTTTGTCTTTTTGTGATTGGCTTATCTCATTTAGCCTAATGTCCTACCAAGTATAGTGGTGACAGTTTTACTTCTATCTTCCACAGTTCACATGAATAGCTCCTTGACCAACTGTAACCCAGAATCATAAAGATAAAGGCATTCTTAGAAATATAACTTCTTGTCCTGGCTAAGTTGACTTAACACAACCCGGTACGGGATGGATTCTCCCAGGTTGAGGCATCTGGTCACATATGAGTTTCAACCTATCATGGTCCCCAGGATCCACTTTTGGGGGCACCACTGCTGCCCAGGTGACTGTGGACACAACTTAGATGTCTCTGTCCTAGATTTTCCAGGCCCCAGCTACTGGCTTTTCTTCTAACCTGTGCCCGCAGTCTCCCTCCACTCAGACGCAGGGATCTGCCTCCTGCTCCCATCTCCTTCCTGAACTTCCGCCCTGCTGGAGTTGCATGGATATCAGGGCCCCTGGTCAATGTGCGGCAGCCCACGGAGGCACTGGGAGGGAAGCTCACCTCTAGCTGCCTTCTGGGGCCCAGTTCTGTTATACCCCAAGCAAGTGCTCTGGTCTCCCTTTGGGCTCCACAGTATGAGAAATGCACTTCATGGATTCATAGCTGACCCCTAGCTCAGTAATCTGATGACAAACTTTGAGTTTCACTCAAAGTGAAACTCTCAGAGCTGAGGGACTAGCTCTGCATTTCTCTGATGAGGGTAAGAATACAGTGCTGTAGAGATGCCTTCTTCCCTGTGTAGACCTGGCACTAAACAGGAAAAACCAGACAGGGTAAAAGTGCCCAAATATGTCTGAGAAGACTGAAAGAAAATTTCCTAAGAAAATCCTTCTCCTGACTTCATTCAGTTCCTAGTAAGACACACCTCACCCTCTGACCCCCATATCAGCTGGTCCTCCCAGGATATCACATGTCCTAGTATCTAACCCCACAGCAACTAATTCAGATACTGGCCTCTTTCCAACCTCCAGAAACGGTCTTGCCAATAGAATTTTGTTGGCCGGGCGCGGTGGCTCACGCCTGTAATCCCAGCACTTTGGGAGCCCGAGCTCTGGTCTGGTCACCTGAAGTCAGGAGTTCCAGACCAGCCTGGCCAACATATTGTGAAACTCTGTTCCTTCCAAAAAAAAAAAAATTACAAAAATTAGCTGGTCATGGTGGCACATACCTGTGGGAAGCTGAGGCAGGAGAATTGCTTAAACCCAGGAGGCAGAGGTTGCTGTGAGCTGAGATCTCATCACTGCACACTCCAGCCTGGGCAACAGAGCAAGACTCCATCTCTTTAAAAAAAAAAAAAAAAAGAGTTTTGTCCTCTGACCACCAGGTCTATCTAGATATCTAGGCAGATTTAATTTATGATTAATTTGACCTCTTAATCCCATTAAAGGGAGAATGAAGAGTGTATGGTTTCAATGTAAAGTATATTCATTTTATTTTGAATGAGTTGGAACTAAGTAGTAAACTGAGGATATCACTCCATTATAGTCTTAAAACAACCCATGGTAAAACAAATCTCTTTACTAGGACTTTCTTTTTCACATTTTAGTTCCTAGTTACCCAGAGTCCAGAATAGTTAAGAGTTGAAGAGTCTATGACTGAGATGGTCTGTGGGGGTTTATAAATGAGCATTCACCTGTTGAACAAGCCTAGGGCCACTCTCTATGGAAGCAGTTTGTCAGCTGGTTTGGGAATTTTTAATTTAAAATATGGTACGTTCTTTAACTTGAATAAGTATAAAGTCTACAAATATAATTTGCATATATAGGCTAGTGCCTGAAGATTTGGGTAGGACAAAAAGGAAAGAAGAGATAATATTTGCAGATTTAGGAAGTTTCATTATATAAAACTTCAAGGGCTCAGGGGCTCTAATTTGTGAAGATAGTATAATGAAAAAGAATTAGAAAATCAGAACTCTCTTCTGCAGCCTACATTGGGGTTGTCCTGAGAAAAGATTATGATATGAGGAACATAATCCATGGTGTGCTTAGCAGCCCAGAGTGTAGCAGACAGTTCTTGACTCATGCATTTGGGGGTGAGACTGGAGACACTTGTGGAAGGTATGGGCTGTTGAGGCTGTGCTATAGCCTCTCCAAAACCCCAGAGATGAATGTCAGACAAATATACTGCCACTATGAAGAATATTAAAAGTTAGCAGAATTCATCAACACTCGCAATAGGCAGCCTGAAGTTTTAAATTTTAGCATCATGACATATGACAGTTTGAAGAGCTGTAGTTAAATGCACACAAAAGAGAATTGAAACCTGAACAAGAAAAAAGAGACTATCAGAAATCATTAGATAACTTTTTTAAAAGCATTGAATGGGATGTCTAGAAATGATCCCTAAAATGACTGAAAGAAAGCAGATAAATTGAAGAGCAGATGAGATGCTCATTGAAGAGATTATTATTGACTTCAAAGACAAATCTTAAGAAGTTACCCAGAACAACACAAAAAATTAAATGTATCATATGAAACAGAGAGGAAGCAACAGAGAAGAAACAATGGAGGTTTCCGTTATATTCGAATATATGTAACATTTCATAAAAATTTCCCGTTTATTCTTATGTCATTGAAGTGTCAGAGAAAGAAAATAAGGAGAATGATATGAGGTGATATTGTGTGTGATGCTAGCTGAGAAATTTCCAGAGACAACTAAAGACCTAAAACGTGAGTTTCAAGAATTCAAATAAATCCCAGGTTAAACAGTTACCTCAGTGTTAAAATAGAAGAATATGAATGATGAAGACACAATTTTTCAAGCAGTCCAAGAAAGACAAATATCTCGCAAAGGAATAGACTGAGACCGACAGGAACAGTGAAGAAAGGGAGTTACAAATATCTATAAATGCAGATTATAGTCCTCATTCATCAAAGAGACAAGGAGACCTCGGCAGTTCATATTCTGACCCTTTGGGCTGGTGACCTGAAATATATTTGGCTGAGTGTTCTCATTTGTAAACCAAATTCAATTTGCAGAGATTTTTTTTTTTTTTTGGAGATAGAGTCTCGCTCTGTCTCCAGGCTGGAGTTCAGTGGCGCGATCTCGGCTCACTGCAACCTCCACCTCCTGGGTTCAAGCAATTCTCCTGCCTTAGCCTCCCAAGTAGCTGGGACTAAAGGCACACACCACCAAGCCCAGCTAATGTTTGTATTTTTAGTAGAGACGGGGTTTCACCATGTTGGCCAGTCTGGCAGAGATTTGAGAGAGGTAACTTTAAAAATTAGAGTCATATAAAGTGTAGGTTCAAGAAATATTAGGTCCCTATAAATTCTCTGACAAATCTCCAATCTAGCACAGTTATTTACTCTCTGAAATTCTGGTAACAAAGACAAGCACAGATTACTTTTGCCTGATTCAACCATGTTTCAGACACAAAGTCATCTAAAATGCAAATATAGTAGTCTGATAGTTCATTATGTAAAATTAACATAAAGAGTTGCCGTTTAAGGAAATATGAAAATGTTACCTCTTATGAACTTCCTGCTTGATAACTGAGTCTGATGTGCATGAAGGTGTGGTGCTCCTAGAAAGATATGGCTTCAGTGCAATTGTCCATCACACAAGAGAGCTGATAGAAGAAGGCACAGCTTTATTGGAAAGAAGACCACAGAGGAGCCTCTAGTGGCTTCCATGACATCCTCTCCGCCCACCTCTGATTTCAGCCTTGCTGCTGTGGACGGTGCCAGTTCCCATTCACCTCTTGCTGACAGTGCCCCTCTGCAGTGCCTGCTTGGAATGTTGCTGCTTCCTGCTCTGGGGCTTTCTCTGATATTATCTGAATCCACTTGGGCTATACTCAAAGACAGCCAGAGGTCCTGATGCTCCTGGTGGAACAGGACAGGGGGACAAAAGCTCCAACCTGCCCATTCATGCAGATACTCCAGAGAGCACCCTATGCTCTTGGAGGTCCTGATGGATTCCGTCTCCTGTTGCCCCGGCACAAATAGAATATTGCACCTTTATCCTGGTTTCTCCCTTCCCTATTTTGTTTTCCTTGCTCTCTTACTTCTTCCTGGAATCATTTCCCAAATAAGCTACATGCACCCAAGTCTCCCCATCACAGACTTTGTCTTCAGAGACAGACTAAACTGTGGCAGTGATGGAATGAAGCGACCATCAAAAGACCCTACCTTTTGAAGGAGACAACTGTTTATCTTTTATTCATACGGCTACCCATTCATTTAAAAAGTCTTATGATGATGTATATAAACTAATCTTTTCCAAATCCATTTGGATTCATCTGGAATTCCCAGCGTTCTCAGGATGGCTCTCTGCTCCCTTAAAACTTCAAACCTATTTTGAACTGAATAAACTTGGATTCTGTTTACAGAAGTAGAATCGGCCTGGACTCAGATAATCATTCATTCCTTTCTTCATTCAATAAATATTTAATGAATTATAGGTGAAGATTAGATTCAAGTTTTGTGGCGCACAAAGCTGATACATTTTAGGTAGCTCTTTGCAAAAGAGAATGCAAAATAGCAAAGAGTTGAAAAGACCCTGTGCAAGTGAGAAGGCCTGAGGTTATTCTTCATCGGCTTCATGGCAACTATACAGGTACTGTCCAGGTACTTGGGAAACACCAGTGCAAAAAACAGACAAAGCTTCAAGTTGAGGTAGACAATTTTAACACATAATTGTTATAATTTATTATACTTAATAATAAATTAATTTAAAAGTAGAAGGATATATTCCTGGTAGATGCTTATCTCCCCGGAGAAGTTAGAGTGTCTTTGAGAATATCAACATTCTTGGTAAATCATACCTGATTTAGGGAACGATCCTTGGAGCTCTGGAATTCTACATGCCTTACCTTGCAAAATGAAGGTCCTGATCTGAAGAGTTTTTTTTTTTTTTTTCTGCCCTGGCCCAACCATGAGGATTGGCTCCTTTGCTGTGTGGCTCTTGGTCTCCCAGGATCAGGTGAGTTCTGGGCATAGATGAGAAAGTCCTTCCTGGGCTTGTCGGGCCCCAACCACGGCCTCCCATGGGGGTGCTCATGGGCCTCCTCCCTGTCTCCACTTCTGATTCTGTGTCCTCTCTCACTGGAGCATGATTGTGGGAATTACCCATCCAGGTTGCATCAAGATGTGCAATAGATAGCCTATTGTATCTGAAATAACTATTGCAGTGCTATGGACTACATGTGAGTTTTGCACCATAGCACGTTTACAAATCCATCAACCTTCTCCCATTTGGTGAATATAAGATCTGCTGGATGGGAATAGAGGATTTTCCTGTGACCCTAGAGACTCCAGGTAGGTGTAGTTCTTGGTGAACATTTCATCCATATTCCTAATGAGCCTCCTCTTTTCTTCACAGGAAGTACAGTCACTCAGGGGACTTAGATGGGGCAGTGTTTGTGGCTTCACCTGAAGCAAAGGGAGAAAACACCCCCATGAGAATACACAGCAGCCTGAGCTTGGATGGTGACATTCCCATCAGGTGTAATGAGGTGCTACAGCATGAAACAAGTCTTCAAGCGGTCATGACGTTGAACCTGGAACTTGGAACTTGGAGACATTTCTGGATGTCATTTAACCGAGGGTATCCCTGTATGCTGGCATACAAGTGTCCAGAGGTTAAACGAAGAGGAAAATAATTCAACTTGGAGTTGAATTTTGTGCAGGAAGTCATAAAAGTCACCAGGACTGCTATGACAATGTTCTTTAGCCTACAGAAATGTTCATAAAAGTGAAAATAGTATTCAAATAAAGAATTTCTCATGATGGAAATAAAATATACATAGAAGAACAAATTCCCCTATTAAAATCAGGGAAAGAGCTTAGGAGTTTATTAGATTTCTTTCAAAACAGACCTAAAAATTATTCAACTCTGTTATAAATAATTTGTTCCTGCGGGGAAGAGAAGGGGCGTGGCAGGTTAGCTCCGCAGTTCAAGCATTCAGCAGGGACAGTGACATCATCAAGTCACTGAGAGCCCAACTTCAGTCTGCCCACAGCAGGGCTGGGAGACACAAGATCCTGCGCTGGAGCTGAAATGGGCACCAGGCTCTTCTTCTATGTGGCCCTTTGTCTGCTGTGGGCAGGTGAGGGCTGGTCACAGGAGGGCCTCCTTCCCTGGAATTCCCAAGGCCTCAATGCAAGCTTTTCTGTTGGGATGACAGCATCAGTATCTGTTGTTCTCTATTACAGGACACAGAGATGCTGAAATCACCCAGAGCCCAAGACACAAGATCACAGAGACAGGAAGGCAGGTGACCTTGGTGTGTCACCAGACTTGGAACCACAACAATATGTTCTGGTATCGACAAGACCTGGGACATGGGCTGAGGCTGATCCATTACTCATATGGTGTTCAAGACACTAACAAAGGAGAAGTCTCAGATGGCTACAGTGTCTCTAGATCAAACACAGAGGACTTCCCCCTCACTCTGGAGTCCGCTGCCTCCTCCCAGACATCTGTATATTTCTGCGCCAGCAGTGAGTCCACAGTGCTGCACAGCTGCCTCCTCTCTGCACATAAAGGGCAGTTAGAATGACTGAGGTTGCCTGTGCTCCCAAGTCCCAGCCTTCACAGGAGTCGGAGAGCCCTGGCTAGCCTGGGGGCCATAGAGCAGGGGCCATATGAACCTTGATGTTGAGGTCCATTCCTAACCCAGTCTCAGACCAACTGGAGGTCACCCCAACACCCTTAGCTTCTGCAGTTCCCTATTTCCTTTTGTAAAATGGAAAAGGCATCTTTAGTTGAGATTCCTAATTTCATTGAAAATTTGAAACCCACCATATTCTTCTCTCCCCTAAGGGCTGGGTGACTTTTCCACATACCCTTTCCCCTACTCTCTACTGCCTTTCGACTCCCAATCATAAATCTTTGCCCATGTGGTCTCTGCTCCTGGGGGCCCTTTATTCCAAGGGCAATAGACCCACGAGGTCCTATATCATTAGCCATTTACGTACCTCTTCATCATCATTTTGCACCATGTTTTCCCTGGCTCTCTGCTCCAGCCACACTCCCTTACATGCAGTTATTTCTTCATATGTGTCCGTTGTTTTCCACCCTGGGGATTGTTTATATAAATTCTTTCTTCTGCACTGAGCATACGTACCACCCACTTAGTCCTACATCTCTAATTCATTTCTTAAATTAAAGTGTATTTCAGGCACACTTGCTCTTAATTGTAAAAAGCAAAAAAGAAAGTTTACTAGAAAAATTTAAGAAAAGTATTTTATGCATTCAGTTGAGGGATGACTTTTTTAGAGGAGACAAAAAGCCACAAGCCAAAAGAACAACATTCATAACGCTAGTTGCATTAAATTGTTTCAAGCCAAAACACACCATAAAAAATAAAGTTAAGCTACAGCCTGGGAAAGGCATGAGGAATGCATACAAATGATGAAAAATCAGTGTGACAGAGAACATTCAGTGTAACAGAGAACATTCAGAACATCACTGAATACCTGTAGCTCCTCCATGGTTTCTGGTCTCCCTTGCAGTTGGAGGGGTGGGAACATGTCACCAGGTTCTGAATAGTGGGATAAAATGATGTCAGCTCATTTCAAGCCTGGCCCTTAAAAATATTCTCTGGCACCATGTTGAGGGTCTCTAAATGTACTCCTATGTTTAGAGTGTTGGTATATGGCATACAGTTGTACTCATGGCTAAGATTTATTAAAGTGTCATAGTAAATACTCTGCAGCAGAACATGTGGAGAAAACACACGGGCAGAATCTGGAGGAATTCACAGGCAGGCTTCCTTATGCTCTCTTCCTCTCAGGAGGGGTCACACAGAGCTCTCTCTCCTCCCAGCAGCAAAAATGCATTAACACACGTGCAGTGTATCTGCCAAGGGAGCCCATTACAGACTTAGCACCCAAGAGGTTTTAGTAGAAGCTGGTCACACAGGCACCTACTTTTTAGCATGAACCAAAAGTCTAGATCCCAAAAGAAAATCTGATGTTCAGCATAATATTATTTGCAACACCAGCCTAGGAACGATGAGCCACCCCTGTCAGTCAGGAGAAACTTTGCGTCAGTTCAGGGCACCGTTCACCAGCCAAGCTCCCAGATGTCTGCCAGAGTCCAATCTTGCAAGCAGGACTTTCTAAGCACCGCAGTCTCCAGCCTCCTGTCAACTCTTGTGCACAGACACTCTTCAACTCTCTTTTGCCATGTCCTGAACTTGGGAGCTACACGGTACAGATTGCCTAATGATAATATGGAAGCAGCCTGGCTCACTGCGTCAGAATTTGGTGGACAATCACAGAAGAAAGCTGCTCATGCCACACTGGGCTTTGTGGTCATGGGAAGTAAGACTTCATAGAGCTATGCCAGTGAGATTTTAGGATTTGTTTTGTTTGTTTTGTTTTCTGTAGCACAGCTGTTCTTGTCTAAGAGAATTAGTATCTAGAATGAGTAAAATATTCTTATTACTTAGTATTAAGAAGACAGCTCAATAAAAATAGCAATACTGAGGCTGAGTAGGCAATTCACACAGAGTGAACATAAGTTACCACTAAACATGAGAATAACTTCGCAACCGTACTTACAATCAGAATATTGCAACCTGAAACAGTAAGTTATGATTTCAAAATTACTAGATTGGATACTTTTCCAAGGAATGACAGTCCTACATTTGAGTAGACATATGGGCTGGTGAAAATTGTTTGTATATTTATTACAAAAGATAATTACAACTACATCAGAAAACCCACTGTGGGATATATTGTGACAAACCACATTTCTGGAAAATTTATCAATGTATTTAAATCACTTGGGTTCCTTTCATTGTCTTTAAGTTCAATAATGGAGAATGCAACTGTCAATGTTTTTCCTATTTTGAAGGTAGTCTTTCCATCTTTTAAAAAGTATGATAAAATGCATGTAACATATAATTTCAACACTTTATTTTTTAAATGTACAATTCAATGGCATTAAGTACATTCACCTTGTTGTGGAATTATCAGCATTATCCATTTCCAAAATTATTTTCATCACCCTAAACAGAAACCCTGTACCCATTAAGAAATAACTTCACATTCTCCCTCCTCTGGCAAACTCTAATCTATTTTGTATATGAACGAATTTGCCTATTTTAGATAATGAATTTACATGAAACCAGGCACTATTTTTCCTTTTGTTTCTGGCTTCTTTCACTTAGCATAACGCTTTCCAGGTGTATCCACATTGTAGCATTTATTAGAACTTCATTCTTTTTCATTCTCAATAATATTCCATTGTGTGTATATAACACATTTGTTTATTCATTCATTAGTCAATTGACATTTGGGTGGTTTCCACCTTGTAGATATTGAGAACAATGGTGCAGTCAAGATTGGCCTGGCAATATCTGTTTGATTCCTTGTTTTCAATTCTTTTGGGTCTATACCTAGGAGTGGAACTTCTGGGTCCTTTGGTAATTCTGTTTCTCGTTTTGAGTAACTACCAAAATATTTCTTTGTTGCAGCTGCACGATTTTAGATTTCCACCAGCAGTGTCCAGTTTCTTCACAACATTTCCAGAACTTGTTATTTCCTTTTCTTTTTCTTTTTTCTTTTCAAAAATATGATGATGATGATTACTGTTTTTATAGCCATCCTAGTAAGTGTGAATGATATCTCATTGCGGTTTTGATTTGCATTTCCCTAATGACTAAAGATGTTAAGTGTCTTTTCTTGTGCCTATGGGCAATTTGCATACCTTCTTTGAAGGTAATATTTATTTTATTTGATTGTGTTTTTAGAGTCGCTATTGACTTTAGATTTAAGCTGGTGTACTGTGATGATACTAAAGGAAATTGAGATTGAGATTAAACTTCTCTTGGGCAATTTGTTGTGGCTAGTGTTTTTAGTGCAGTACTTCTGAGACATTTTTGGTATACTGTAGAAGAGAGAAATAAGTAATTTATTGATATTTCTGGGAATTAGATTTTTTTTACAAAGAGAAGAGAGATATAAATAAGAAACGGGAAGATGAGGAAGAAATCTGTGGTGCTGATTTGAATTGGAGTTATTAATGCAAACTTAAGGTTTTAAAGATTATATATTTCCTAACTTTATCCAGAGAAGGGTCCAAAAACAATGCAAAGTAAATAAACGAATGGCTATATTTGCTTTTTTTTGTGCTCCCCAGTAACAATAGGTACATTATTTTATTCCAAATGTTATTCCTTATAAAAGGCTGCTTCCATATCAAGGGAAGGAAAAGTGTTAGAACATCTTTTGGTAGAAATCAAGAAAAAGGTCAGAACCAACAAGACATGTCCAAAATCCACAGAAGCAATTTCAAGGGGCTCCATTAGCCAAATCCAGGTCAATGCAAGCTTTAAAGAAGAATAATGAGGATACTAAATTGTAACAAGTTATAAAAATCTATAAGGCTATAATGACAATCAAAAGAGATAGATAAGAATCTCTTCATTACGGAAGAATGCTAGTTGGTATATCTAATGAGAAAATCAATGCAACCATCCACATAATTATAGACAAATTCCATCAGTAGATGCCTAAACTAACAGTTTTTGTTTCCTTCAATACTTTGAGTTATACTGTTCCACTCTCTCCTGGCCTGTTGGGTTTCTGCTGAGAAATCTGCTGAAGGCCGTACTGGGGCTCCCTTAAATGTGATATGTTTCTCACTGCTTGCTGCTTTTAGTATTCTTTCTTTGTCTTTGATTTTTGGTAATTTGATTATATTGTGTCTTGGCGAACTCCTTTTTGGGTTGAATTTGATTGGCAGCCTCCAAGCTTCCTGCACCTGGATGTTGCTGTCTTTCCTCAGATTTGGGAAATTTTCAAGCATTATTTCCTTATATATGTTTTTGGGGCCTAACAGCATATGTACCTTGTTTCAAAGCATCAATACACAGATTATTACTTAATTACAAAGGGTAAAGGGCACATTCACAATGGAGAGATCTTGGATCAGTCATCTCAAATTAAGCATTGCCAAAATGCATAAAAATGACATTCCATATTCTTGTGATTGACCAGATGCAATGGGAAATAGACATCATCTATGGTGTATATTTTCCAAGTAATTAACCTCTAATAATATGAAAATTTTTATCGTGAGCTGTTTTACAAGGAAGCTGACCAGGACACTTCAAAAATCTATGGTCATGAAAAACAGAAAATATAATAAGTGGGTGGAGGAGATGTATCATTGAAAAGTAACTAAAGAGATCCGACAACTTCCTGAAATACATGATCTTTGATATTGTCCCAGAGGAAAAAGTAAATCAAAACCAAGGGACATGGTTTTGGTGGGGACAAACCATGGCCAAACCGCAGGCAGGGCTCTGGCAAGACAGTAGGAATAGATGGAGTTGGGAGGAACTCCCCCCAGTGCCTCGCAAACACTGTCCAATATTAGCCCTGATTCTACTGAGGACAGTGTAGACATGACCCCAGTATTTCTGACCCATGAATGGAGGGCCTGAGCCTGGTAACTCTGAACCATTCATTGACCAGCAGGCGGCACTAGGGTTTGCTGGGGTTGGCTTGCTTTTAGATCAGGGCTCAGTGCTGTCTGAGGAATTAAGTTTAAAGGAAAAGTGTGACTTCATCCCAGCATCCAGAATCTAGTTTGCAGATGTTTCAGTGTCCTGTGGAATGTGAGCCATTAAACAGAAACTCTTCATCTTCCAGCAATGCCAGTATCCTCTGTTCAGCAGGGAAACCCCAACTGTAGCAAATCATTGAGTGAATAATGTTCTGGGCTTGCATCAGGGATAGATGGAGGAGAGCCAGGAGCCAGCCTGCATGCTCAGAGACCCATATAAAGGGAGAACCACTTCCTCCTCAGGAGAACTCAGAGAAACCTTAGCAATTCACCTGTACCCCACACCTAACCCATTCCAGTTGTGCCCTGGATGGTGGACAGGAGGATGTAAAGGGAACATAGGAGAGGGGAGTGGACAATTCTAGACCTCTCCAGATAGGCTTAGCTCAAATAACCTTGCAAATATTCTGAATAAGAGCCAGATTTCCCAGGGCTCTGGCCTTTTCTTCCCTGAGCAGCATGATGATGCTCCATTCCTGTCTTGACAAGGATTCTGTCATGGATTTCTTGGTTGTGCTGCCCAGGAAGCAGGTGAGGCCCAGGAACAATGAGGAATGTCGTCCCTGGACTTGGCATGCCTCACTCGCAAGCACACCATATGTGGGTCCTGTGATTGATAGGTTTGATAGATGGATACGTCCTGTTTCCAGCCACCAGCCTCTATCCCCTGAATGCTGTTGTCAACTCAGAGCCACAACTCTGGTCACAAAGATGGAGCAGGTAGTGGCACCTTAATGTGAAGAAATTTTCCATCATGCAATTGTTACCTGGTGCCTACATGAGTTAGACTCAAACCAGCAGCTGTTTACTTCAGTGATAGAGGATTTATGACAGAAACAGAGGGCTCTTGTAATTCTATACCCACAGGTATTCACCTGATAACCTTCACATGTGTCCCCTAGGTTTTGGGGACTTTGAGCCTGCCTCACTAAACACATATATCCTCGTTCCCAGCTCTCTGGACATGCATCTCCTTGTATTATTGTCTTATGCCAACTCTCAGGTGCTTCATCCCCTAACTCTTCCCATCCTTTACCCCTTAGGCAATGAATAAAAGTATATTTGCGACTAATGTTGCCCCATTAGAAAAAAAATGCCAGATACTAGCCACTGCTGTTCAATTGTAACTTATACTAAATCTGTAAGGTTTTTTTTTTTTTTTAAGATTTCAACAAATCTGATTTTAGATTTCTTTTTTCTTTTGTTTTGTTTTTTGAGATGGAGTCTTGCTCTGTTGCCCAGGCTGGAGTGCAGTGGTGCGATCTCAGCTCACTGCAAGCTCCACCTCCCGGGTTCACGCCATTCTCCTGCCTCAGTCTCCAGAGTAGCTGGGACTACAGGCATGTGCCGCCATGCCCGGCTAATTTTTTGTATTTTTAGTAGAGACGGGGTTTCACCGTGTTACCCAGGATGGTCTCGATCTCCTGACCTCGTGATCCACCCACCTTGGCCTCCCAAAGTGCTGGGACTACAGGCGTGAGCCACCATACCCGGCCGATTTTGGATCTCTTACTGTATTCACAATGATATTTTCAGGGATAAGAGAGTCCCCACCCATCTTATAAGATATCAGAACTTTCATTACATTGATGACCAAGAACCATAGGCAGAACCATGATGAAGACTTGGTACACAATGCATCATGAAGATTGATAACAGAAAAGAGAAAGCTGGCCATTGACCTTCACCAAAAATGAACCCTTCCAACTCTCTCTCAGGGTATTATTTTACCCCTTTAGCTTAGAGCATGTCAGCTGGCTCAACATGCTTCTAGGATAAACCTGTGTCAACTACCCCAGCTCCCACTCTGTCTAAGCTCATAGCAATGAGAAAATGGAGAACCTGGTAAGACAGAAGTGCCCAGAGAGAAGGATATACAGATAAGACATAGAGGTTACTAATTGTTGTCTGTATTTTGAGTTGCCTTTGACACATTCAAGTAGAAACATGCAGCAGAAGATGGCCCTGGAGATGCAGTGGGTGATCCAATCCCCCAAGCCCTAGAGATGTGAGTAAAGACACTTGGATGAACTTACACACAGTCCATGAATATGCTAAAGCAACTTCTAGCTCTGTTTTAGTTCATAACAACTGGTTTCTAAGAACTTAGGCACTTGTGGAGACAATGATGTTACTGTAGGAACTACCGTATAAGGACAGGATGTCCCACCTCCTCTGCTCCTGTTCACAAGGACCCTGAACTGGCAAAGCTCCCATCCTGCCCTGACCCTGCCATGAGCACCAGGCTTCTCTGCTGGATGGCCCTCTGTCTCCTGGGGGCAGGTGTGTCCTAAGAACACCATGATCATCCCATTGGAAATTCCAGTGATTTCTTCAATCATTTCTGTCTTTCTGTTCTCAAATTCTGTCTTTTTCCCCAACAGAACTCTCAGAAGCTGAAGTTGCCCAGTCCCCCAGATATAAGATTACAGAGAAAAGCCAGGCTGTGGCTTTTTGGTGTGATCCTATTTCTGGCCATGCTACCCTTTACTGGTACCGGCAGATCCTGGGACAGGGCCCGGAGCTTCTGGTTCAATTTCAGGATGAGAGTGTAGTAGATGATTCACAGTTGCCTAAGGATCGATTTTCTGCAGAGAGGCTCAAAGGAGTAGACTCCACTCTCAAGATCCAGCCTGCAGAACTTGGGGACTCGGCCATGTATCTCTGTGCCAGCAGCTTAGCCACAGCGTTGCAGAGACTTTCTCTCCTGTGCACAAAACTCCAGGGCTCTCTCCCCTCTACTCAGCTCACAGCAGCCTTTCCTTATTCCTCATCCTCTCAGGGAAGAAGTGAGTTTTCAGATATAGCTAGGGTTCATATAGTGGGAGGAAATGAACTATTTCTTAAAACATGAGCGCTATAGTTGTTGGTTGAAAACATGTCTTAGGGATTTGAAACACTTCTGGGTGGGAATTCAAGAAACCAAAACTGAAAGTGATTTATCCCAGACCTAGTCCTCAGGGGCAGTGATGGTTGTTATTCTATAAAAAATGCACACAATGTTGTACGTTAATTAAGAAAATAAATAAATAAACTTGAAAAATAAAAACATTTAATCACCAAAACATGTGTGTTAAACTTTAATAATATAGATATTGATTACATGCAAGTGACAAACAGCAGGCCCTCCTTCTGCCGTTGTCAGCATCTGAATGATGTGAATCTTATCTGGCTCTGGAGCCTCTTCTTGACCTCTCACTGGATGTTTCATGCAGTCAAATCTCAACAGACACTGTGTGTTTGGAAATCTTTTCCCTCTGTTTTTGTGGAAATATGACAATAATAATAATATTGTAATGATGATGATGTTGATCATTTCAGCTATTTCACTCAGCACACTTTAAACTTCAAAGAAATGCACACAAATGGTTATCCTGGAAACAATTCCCAAATCTTAACTCAAAATGAATTTTGCTTCTCTGGAGTGCTTTAACTTTTCAGTGTAACAGACACAGCCCAACACTATAGTTAGGCCTGGGCCAGCTAGTTCAGAGGCTGGTGAAGACACTTCCACCTGCCTGCCTACTTCCTTGTCTGCCCACTAAAATAGCTCCTTAGTGCGTTAGATATTCCTGCCAGAACTTCAGAAGCAATGAACTGCCCCTGGTCCAGTTGTCTCCTCTGATAATGCACTGTGTGTGTCCAACTCTAGTCTCTACCCTAACTTCTGCCCAGATTCTCTTGTACTAGAACTCATTCTGAAGTACTGGTTAGAATGTTTGGGAAGGCAGCTTCCTGGGAATCCTCCGAAGGACCATGGCTGTCAGTGATTCCCTCGTAACACTTCTTGAGAGCATCTTGTATTTCATTGAACGTAGGACTCCCAGTTATTTCAGTCTGTCTGCTCCTGTTCACCTCTGAGATCTCTGTGGCTTGTTTGTGTTGATTTCCTTTTGTGCTGCTTCTTGGTCATTTGTTTGTATTTTTCCTTATAAACCTGATTATTTTTGACATCGTGCCAGACACTATGGTTGTAGAAATAATTTTTGGTCTAGGATGGACATATCTTTCTCCAGAGATAATTTTATTGTGTTTTGTAAAATGCATGGATACATAAACAATCCAGGACTCCCTGAAAAAGAATTAAAGTCTTGAGGTGTCCTGGAGCCCCTGGAGAACAGGTTTCCTACTAGTTCATTGTTTCAATTCAAGTTCCTCAGTGGTCACCCTCAGTAAGTTCTGGTCTTAGCCATTACCCCCCAAGCCTGTGAATCAGCTTCCTGAGAGCTGGGCTGGGATCAGCAAATGCCCCTAAGGGCAGTGACTGCTGTGTTCACGCCCCCAGGCTCCTGCCTTCTCCAAGATTCTGGACCAGTTATCCCTCATAATGTTTTTGGGATATTAATTAGTTTCAGTTTTTGTTAGTGTGGTAATTTACCCAACTATTTAAATAATAACAGAAGGGTTAATTTTGTTACAAGAAAGGGGTCCTGATCCAACCGCCAAGAGAGGGTTCTTGGATCTCATGCAAGAAAGAATTCAGGGTGATTCCACAGTGAAAAGCCAAAGCAAGTTTATTAAGAAAGTAACATGGTGAAAGAACAGCTACTCCATAGACAGAGTAGGGCTTTCCCAAAAGTAACAGGAGGAGCGCATCTACCCTAGGTACAATACTTGTTTATATATAGGATAAGAAAAGATCGTTGAGAGATGTGCTCTGCTACAAGGGTTTGTGATAAAGGATTAACTTTCTTAATTACTATGTTTTGCAAGAATCAGTATTATTATCTTTAAAGAGAAATTAGGAATGTTTCTGTTCTCAAGATATTGGGGTATCATGACACTCCCAAGTCTGGGTCTGTTTAGTAAACATTATTAATCTGTTGCTTTAACCATAAACATCTAGAGGTTAGGGATACCTGATTTTCTGGGAATGCAGCCCAGCAAGGCCCAGCCTCATTTTTTTACTTAAGATGGAGTCACTGTGGTTTGAACGCCTCTGACAATTTGAGTTTCCTCTTCTGTAATTACTCAGATGAAGGTCAAAGAATTTCATTTAAAGTTTTAATTTTCTTTGAATTTCAATGTCTGATTCTTAGTCTGTGATTTGCTTGATATTTAACTTAAATAGCATAGAGGAATGTTTTACTAAAACTTTAATTTCGAGGAAAGGACTTTTTAAAAAACTTGAAGGGGATTTATAATCAAATTGGGACACTCACTTGGTTTTGACATTTTATCATTTAGAGTATTATTATGTTGTTAATTACATAACCTTCGATGCTTCATTCGAACAGGGTAATGAGAATAGAGAGTAAATATTTAAACTTCATCAGATCTTTGACACACCTGACAAAAACAAGCAATGGGGAAAGGATTCCCTATTTAATAAATGGCGCTGGGAAAACTGGCTAGCTATATGCGGAAAACTGAAACTGGACCCTTTCGTTACACCTTACACAAAAATTAACTCAAGATGGATTAAAGACTTAAAAGTAAGACCTAAAACCATAAAAACCCTAGAAGAAAACCTAGGCAATACCATTCAGGACATAGACATGGGCAAAGACTTCATGACTAAAACACCAAAAGCAATTGCAACAAAAGCCAAAATGGACAAATGGGATCTAATTAAACTGAAGAGCTTCTGCACAGCAAAAGAAACTATCATCAGAGTGAACAGGCAACCTACAGAATGGGAGAAAATTTTTGCAATCTATCCATCTGACAAAGGGCTAATATCCAGAATCTACAAGGAACTTAAACAAATTTACAAGAAAAAACAAAGAACCCCACAAAAAGGGGGCGAAGGATATGAACAGACGCTTCTCAAAGGAAGACATTTATGCAGCCAACAAACATATGAAAAAAAGCTCATCATCACTGGTCATTAGAGAAATGCAAATCAAAATCACAATTAGATACCATCCTATGCCAGTTAGAATGGCGATCATTAAAAAGTCAGGAAACAACAGATGCTGGAGAGGATGTGGAGAAATAGGAACGCTTTTACACTGATGGTGGGAGTGTAAATTAGTTCAACCATTGTGGAAGACAGTGCGACGATTCCTCAGGGACCTAGAACCAGAAATACCATTTGACCCAGCAATCCCATTACTGGGTGTATATACCCAAAAGATTATAAATCATTCTACTATAAAGACACATGCACACGTATGTTTACTGCAGCACTATTCACAATAGCAAAGACTCGAAACCAACCCAAATGCCTATCAATGACAGCCTGGATAAAGGAAATATGGCACATATACACCATGGAATACTATGCAGCCATAAAAAAGAATGAGTTCATGTCCTTTGCAGGGACATGGATGAAGGTGGAAATCATCACTCTCAGCAAACTAACACAGGAACAGAAAACCAAACACTGCATGTTCTCATTCATACGGAGGAGTTGAACAATGAGAGCATATGGGCACAGGGAGGGGAACATCACACACCAGGGCCTGTTGGGGCGGGGGGGTCAAGGGGAGGGATAGCATAAGGAGAAATACCTAATGCAGATGACGGGTTGATGGGTGCAGCAAACCACCATGGCACATGTATACCTATATAACAAACCTGCATGTTCTGCACACATATCCCAGAACTTAAAGTATAATAAAAATAAATAAATAAAATAAAGTTGATCAGAGAGCAGAGAGTGAACATGGAATTTACTTCATTCCTGCACTGTCGTGACTCATTTGTGCCATGTTTTGTGAGCACATCTGAGGGGCAGGGGTCAGAATTGGAGGGAGTCACAGGTGTGTGGCTATCATCTTTTCCTTCCCAGTCCCCTGGAAAGGTGCTTGGTTCCACATTTTCCATTTGGGGGAACTTCCCTAAAGTGATACACTGGTTTTTGTCTATTATTTGCCAAATGTTTCTTATGGGAAGTGAAATAAGTTATCTTATTTAGTCTCCTCTTCATCTGAGGTTAGTCTCTCTTCATCATCATCCTTTCATCCTGGCTACTGAGAAAAAAAAGTAGATTCTTTTGGTGCTTTTTCAACATACACTAAGATCAGTGGAGAACTTTCTTTCCTTACA
The DNA here is from genome assembly GCF_029289425.2 of Pan paniscus. Lineage (NCBI taxonomy): Eukaryota > Metazoa > Chordata > Mammalia > Primates > Hominidae > Pan > Pan paniscus. The sequence continues at coordinate 179,207,206 of NC_073255.2, forward strand.
GGGTTGGCCTGTAGTTTGCAGGGGAGAGAGAATGGATTAAATTCTGATTCAGAATAGTGTGGGTTGGCCTATTTGCTCTCCTATCTGAGCACTATTAGTTATTAACACTGATATTTTATCTCCACTTGTCTGACTTCAATGTCCACCTCTCAGGTGGTTCCATCTTAGGCCATAACAACATTAAGATTGCTTTCTGACCTTCTAACACCAACAAATCATAATTCCCATATCTCCATGACTCAACAAAGCAAAGCACAAGTCCCCTGTGTCCTGGCAAGAGAGCAGATTTGTGCTGTTTCTGCCTACTGGCCACAAGGAGGCACTGTGGCTTTGTTGTCATCAGAGTCAAATGGGGAGGGGCGAAGATGGCTCTCTGGAAGATTCTTAAGGGAAACCCTGGGTTTGGCCCTAGATTCAGGGAGCTGGGCTGCAGATGTCTGGAATGAAGGCTGGGAATGAAGGAATTAGAGACCAACCAATTTGCCTGTATTGTTGTGGAGATGGGTTTTGCTCCAAACTGAGCTCTGAATGGGGCTGAGTGGCAAGTGTGCTTGCAGTGGATATATGTCTGAGCGCCCTTAAGATGTGGAGGCACAAGTAGCTGGGGTGGTGCAGTGCCCAGGTTCTGGGCTGGGAAAGCAGAGAAGCAGTTTTCATGTTACAGGAGCCTTGGAGAGCCTGGCCCCAAACCCCCAAACCGGCTCAGGCCAGCCCTACCTGCTCTGTTAAAAGTAGAAGGAAGAGCAGGGAGAGACGGAGGTGCTACCCTGGACCATCGGAGGGACCCTGTTCCCCAGTGAGGGGGCAATCACAATTACAACACCAGTAGCATATACACTTATTAGGCAGACACTAGGGTGGAGTAGAACAGAGTTTTCTCCACCAAGACCTTTTGCTCTCAGCAGGAAAATGACCCAGTCTATTAATAGTTCACCTCTGCTACTCACTTCAGACTCCTGTGTGTCCCCTGGAAGAAGGTGGGGTCTGGGTAGAGATAGTATCTTTTCTTTTGGCTTGAATTAAAGTTCTTTCCATATGACTTGTTCATTTGCCTCTACCTGTATCTTGTATCTAGCTTCTGCCTCTTGTATTCATGTGTGCCTTGGACACTATAAAGTATTTGATTTCTACTGCTGCTGTAATAAATTACCACTGATTTTGGAGGCTTAAACAAAATACATTTGCTACCCTACAATACTGGAGGCCAGGAGTCCAAAATCAGTGTAACTGGGCCAAAATCAAGGTGTTGGCAGGGCTGCGTTCTTTCCCAGAGCTCTAGGGGAGAACTGTTTTTCTCCCCTTTTCAGCTTCTAGAGGCTACCAGCGTGTCTTGGCTTGTGACCCCATTCAATCTTCGAAACCAACAGGGACTGACTGAGCCTTTGCTCATGCTGCATCACTCTGACACTCTTTGTCCTCCCTCTTCCACATTTTAGGACCCTTGTGACTACATTGGACCCGCCTGGAAAATCCAGGACACTCTCCCAGTATGAAGGTCAGCTGATTGACAACCTTACTTTGTGTGGAACTTTAATTTTTCTTTTACAAGTAACTTAACACATTCCTAGGTTCCAGAGATTAGACCTGGACGTGGTTGGAGGGCCTTTGTTCTGCCTACCAAACCTAGGAACTTGGTAAGAGGGAGGAAAACAAAATGATCACCTGCAAACCAGAATACTGACCACCGTTTTACATCCCAGGCCTAACAGACACAAAAAGGGATGGAGCCCACAAGGAAATAGACACCTCAGGTCTCACAAGCTTGTCTGTAAACTATTTGCTCCTTAGGATCGGAAAGTACTCTGGGGTGCAGGGGACTCAGCAGTATGCCTCTGTGCCAACAGCAAAAATGTGGCCCTAAACTGCTCCTTCTTGGTTAGCAATTAACCCAGTTGACCAACCCACAGAGCAGAGGCTTCTCTCAGCTCTGTACACTCTACACCCTGAGAGGAAGTCGGTTTCTGAGATGCAAGACTCTTTTATAAGGAAAAGTCCAGTTGTAAAGATTAAGAAACTTTGAGCTTTGCTAGAGGTAAAAATAGGATGTAAGTCAACTCTGGAGCATTTAATTTCCAAATGTTTATGAAAAAGACAATCTTCTTCCTGTTTTATTGTATGGATAGAGAATGAGAGAGATTCTGTACTCTGGGCTTTGCAAACTCACTAGAGTTCAAGAATAAATACACTCAGACAGGTCTTTCACTGCAAAGAAGAGCTTTGAAATCGAATGAACTTTCAGGATATCAGTTTGGCTCCTGTATCTCTAACAATGCAGTTGACATGCTTGCCCTTCCTAGGGATCTCAGGGGCCAACTCCTAACTCACTTGTGGATAATTGAAGTGCATTCAAAGGAGTAGGAGCACAGAGACATCAGGGAGAGGAATAGGAGAGTTTGCAGAGAATCTGGCTTGCTGTAAGACAATGAGTTCATCTTGAAATAATTGGAGTGTGAGGTGCCGATGAATATAGTTGGCAAGATCCTAGGTAAGATATACTATAGAGAAGGCTTTATGAATTGGTAATATCAAGACAAATCCACAGAGAGCCTCCGTAGGTGTGCATTTGTGTCTCAGATCAATTATAGTTCAGTCCTGCCTGATTCATCTCCCAGAGATGCAGCCTCCACTTAAATAAGGAGCTTTCAAATTGGAGGTGGTGGCCCATTCAGTGACGTCACTGACAGATGCATCTTGTGTGGATAAAATGTCACAAAATTAATTTCTTTGTTCATGCTCACAGAGGCCCTGGTCTGGAATGTTCCGCTTCTGCTCTCACTCTGCCATGGGCTCTTGGACCCTCTGTGTGTCCCTTTATATCCTGGTAGCGAGTGAGTTCTCCGATATTTATTATGGTCATGCTGGACCTCTGTCTAGATGACTCCTTATATTTTCCTTATTCTGTCCCCCAATTCTGTCTTCTTTTATAGCACACACAGATGCTGGTGTTATCCAGTCGCCCAGGCACAAAGTGACAGAGATGGGACAATCAGTAACTCTGAGATGCGAACCAATTTCAGGCCACAGTGATCTTCTCTGGTACAGACAGACCTTTGTGCAGGGACTGGAATTGCTGAATTACTTCTGCAGCTGGACCCTCGTAGATGACTCAGGAGTGTCCAAGGATTGATTCTCAGCACAGATGCCTGATGTATCATTCTCCACTCTGAGGATCCAGCCCATGGAACCCAGGGACTTGGGCCTATATTTCTGTGCCAGCAGCTTTGCCACAGCACTGCAGAATCTCCCCATCTTTGTGCAGAAACCCTGGTGCTTCCTCTTCTCCCCACAGCTCTCAGCAGTCGTCAGCAAAGTCTTTCCTGCTCTCTGCTCACCATGGCTCACGCCTATAATCCCAGGACTTTGGGAGGCCGAGGCGGGTGGATCATGAAGTCAGGAGATCGAGACCATCCTGGCTAACATGGTGAAACCCCGTCTCCACTAAAAATACAAAAAATTAGCCGGGCACGGTGGCGAGCGCCTGTAGTCCCAGCTACTCGAGAGGCTGAGGCAGGAGAATGGCGTGAACCCGGGAGGCGGAGCTTGCAGTAAGCCGAGATCATGCCACTGCACTTCAGCCTGGGCAACAGAGCAAGACTCCATCTCAAAAATAAAATAAGATAAAATAAAATAAAAATTAAGTGGGTTTGGAGAATGACAAAGACAGAAGATGGTAGGATATTAACATAAAAAAATCATGAGTAGGGGATAATGTAGAAAATGTGTTTTGTGAATTTCTCACAAATTGTCTAAGGAGTCAGAATTCACAGGCATGTAAGATAAACCTTAATTACCCCCACTGTAGGTTTCCTTGTCTCCAGGCATTTGCCATCCGCATTAGCAAGCTGAGAGCTCCTGAGAATGGCTGTGTCTTTTGAACTAGTCTGCCCTCTGCATTCTCTTTTCACCCTAAGCTGTGAACAGAAATTTCCCCCACAAGTTTTCTTGATTGTAAAAGAAAGTTCTTTTCTATGGCATTCCTTATAATGTTAATTTCAACTTACCATTTATATAGGGATTTTGCATTGCACTTAAAGAGTAAACCTCCTGTGGGTAATACAGGCAGTGAAATAGGTTAGATGTAAGTTGCTCCTCCTGGACTCTAGGGATCTATTTATCTTTATCCTGCTTAAGGAGAGCCAAGTTCTAGCTGAAGGCCTGTGCCAACTCACAGGACACTGACGTGGTCTCTTCCACTGCCTGCTTGGAGCTATCCACATGTATCCACACAGGCTGTCTAAAAGCACACAGGCCTGGGCAGTCTTATTTTGACCTCTTTCCTCCCTGATGCTGTGTCCTGGACACGCATATCTATATATTTTTTCTGGTTTATGCCGCGTATTTCTACACAGCACTTGCAATTCATTCTGAAGAATTATAATTTCTTTCTTCTATAGTAGTACTTACATGCTGATCACTTCTCAACCCCTATCAGGGTATCATTGGCAGGTGTTGCAAACTATTCCTGTATTTTGAGTGCCCAAGACAATTTGAGTTTACCTGAGTTCTTCCATATAGGCCTAGGTTTCACTTGTCATTGTCTAGTTTTGTTATTTAAAGGCCAAGGTTTTCAAGATCACAACAGTACAGAATAAAATTCAGGAATTTTTTAAAATGTACATCAACCGACCTACTCTGTGTTTATCTATTGTCCTGGTGTCTCCCTTGCTCTTTGGGCTTCTCTTTGCTGCCTCCAGATCACTTTCTTTCCTCCTTTTTTGAAGCCCAGCTCCTTACACACATGACGTTAGAACAGGACGCTTCATTGCTGCACTTGCTTTTTTCCCTTGAGAACTCTCTTCCCATTCAGTCCTGTCTGCTACTAATCCTGTCATCATTCTTAACGACTACTCATCCCACAGACCATTTTTACATTGGTTTGGCTCCTCACTTTCTTGACTTCCTCACTTTTGAGGATTTTTTTTAACCTATTTTTTTTTAAGAATTGCTTCCATGATTACAGTAAATATCTACTGAATAAATGCATGTCTTCCTCAGCTTGGAGATTTCTGAGGGTTGCAACTTTGTTGAATATTTTATCCATTAATCCTAACTGTGTATATTAGACAAGGAAGGTATTAAAAATCACGTTTTAAATCAGAAAATCAATAAATAGATTTAAAGAGACAAATGCAAAACAAAACTGTTTAGCGCTGCTGTTCTGGGCTGAACTACAGATGGACTGTGTAAGAAATAGTAAAATCATCTGGTAATTTCAACTTATCTTTAGAATCTTTGGCCGGAACAGCTCCAGGGGAATCAAGGGATCATAGGTGGAAAGAAAGACAAAGAGGTTAAGGAAGTGAGAACTGGCTAGGGTAGCATTCTCTACCTTAAGGTTTTCAAACATAATATCAAGGTCCTCAGTTTATTTGTAATATTTTTTGAGGATGAAAGGAAATTATGCACGTGACCCAAGGTATACACAATAAGGAAACTGACACATGACTTTGCTGAGATGGAATTATATTAAAGTTCTGTGACACTCACAAACTCATCTCATGCTGATTAGAAACTGTGATTGGCAATGCTGTGTGTTACAAAAAAATTAAAAAATGATTCCTTTAAAAACATTATTTCTTTAAATCAGCATTTTCCAAAAATGGGGGAAATATTAAATACTATCCAATTTTGGTGATGCAAGAAATAAAAAAGCTTAGGGGCTTCCAGTACCCCTGACCCAGCTGACCTTCCTTTCCCAGGCCCATGTCTTTTAATGTGCATTTACTCAGGGAAAGGGAAGTGTGGCTGTGCAGGAAAAGTGGCAATTTAGAAAACACAGGCTCAAGGGCTTGATGCGAGAGTCCCAGAAGAGGGCAGGGCACTGGTGATCAGAGGGGATTAGAGAGCATGCTCAGAAGAGGGCAGGGCACTGGTGATCAGAGGGGATTAGAGAGCACGCTGCTAGGGTAAGCTGTGCATCAGAAGTGGTTCCTTTTGTTTCCTTCAGCAGTAAATTTTTATTATCATTATTACTTTAGTTGTCCTCCATATCTACTTCTTTAGTATGGCTGGCTACTTCTCTTTCCAACTCTTTATGCACTACCGTGGATCTCACCCTAGGCAGAAACAAATCCCCAAACTCTCACCAGCTGCGCTCATGAAACAACCCTTCCTGGCAGGCTGTGATCTCGCCAAGAGCGATCAAGTTGATCAAGCTATAAACTGACTTCATCACTAGTCTAAAGAGGAAACTGTGGCAAGAACAGCTGCAGGAGAAACCCTAATTACAATGGGAGGAGAGACATAAGGATTTTAAAGCAGTTTTCAAACTAGTCCTTCTCAAGAACCAAACATATAAGGGATCACTGGGAGCTGTCTCTGAAGTGGGTTAAAGAGAAAAGAACAGACAAAGATAAGGTTCTGATGCCTGCTCTCTGTTCCTACAGATCTCTCCAGAAGTCACTGTAGACCTGCTACAATTTCCCTCACTTTGCTGTGACACAGCCTTTCTTCGTTGGTTCCTCCTCCCTGTGACTTAAACCTCTCTCCCTCCCCTCCCCTATCTCCATTCTTCCAGAAAATTCCTCTGCCATTCCCAGAGACTTGCAGAACACTGGGGTTTGAAATACATTAAATACATTTTTTTTAAATTAATAATGATCTCTGTTAAGTAACAAAAGTTTCATATGTGAATTGTGCACAAAAAAAATTATAGTAAACTTCTGAGATAATGTTAGAAGGCTTATGTAACGATCAGGTTAGCTTTGATGAAGGAATTTGGGACTCAGGGTGAGAAGACAAGATAAGTTAGTAGACAATAAAATGAGTTGATTTATTCTGTAGTAGTTGGGAACTTGTTTAAAAAAATGGAGAAAGAAATTGTTGAAAACCCTAACTCCCTCAAGAGGTCTGGGAATCCTGTAGCTTACATGGAATAGAAACTGAAAGGGAATCGCTTGAACCCAGGAGGCGGAGGTTGCGGTGAGCAGAGAACATGCCATTCCACTCCAGCTTGGGTGACAAGAGCGAAACTACATCTAAAAAAAAAAAGCATGATCAAATTTGAATCATAGCCAAATCTTACAAAAATTTTATGTGAAATATTTAATTTTGCCAAAAAAAAAATTGATGCAATGACCTCCACCCTTGTTCACCTTTTTTTATCTTCACTATGTCACAGAGAGTTTGGCACATAATAGATGATAAGTAAATGTATTTTGACTCTATTGAGTAAATGACAATAATATTTCACATTCTCTCAATATAATAGTTGAATTCTATGTGTACTTTCTTACTTAGCAAAGTTTCACTTCAAAAGGGGCTTCGTCTTCCACATGAAATACAACAGAGAGTCATTATGGCTAGTCTCAATTTTCCATACAACTTCTGCAATATTCCAAGCAAATGTGTTTCCCCAGTCAGGATTAATGACCAATGTTACACAGTCTCCTAACCACATCTAAAGCTGGAATTTGCAAACATCCTTTTGGAACAAAGAAATTTATGTTATAATAGTATTTATCCAGTCTCATGATCTGGTAAAATAAATTCTTCACCACAACCACATTTTCCCAAAACCACATTTTTTTGAGGCTGGAAACATCATCATCTCAGAAAGCACCCTAAAACACTGTAAGAAAAATTCACCGTGCTCGGTAATAGAATCTTATCATCCTTGCAATAAGAAGATACCGTGTGTATGAGTGCGAGTGTGAGAGTGTGTGTGTGTTTATATGTGTGAGTGTGTACACGTGTGTGTGTGCATTTTCTCATGGAGACTCATCCACATGAAAATAGTTTCTCTTTGGATTTCATTACTAAGAGGCACTGGGTGATTGGTGGAGCTCATAGGCAGTTCTGGGGAGTGTCAGGAAATGTCAGACCACTCAATCTGCCTAAGTTATAGCTGATAGGGTTGTTTATTTCAAGACTTTCTATAAATTAAGAATTAAATATGAAAAAGCCCAGAGACCTCCATTATAAAATGCACTATCTAAAATTCTGTAAATAATCCAAGTACAAAATATGAAGAGATATGTGTCTGATCAATCAAAAGGAGACATGGAATATCGCGTTTCCAGGCTGGATCTGTTTGATCTCTTCAAGCTTTTTTACTTTATGCCCTGTGTTATTCAGGGTTCTCTCTTTCATCTTATCATACGAATTGCAATTATGTAACATTTATCAGCAATCAAAATATTGGTTAATGCACCCTTTTGTCTCCACTGGCTAAGGGTGGATTTGAAGATCAACCCTAAATTGGCCTGCTTGGGAAAGCATTGAGGTTGTGTGTGTGAGAGGGTAGGGTTTGTAGGAGCGGAGATGCGGGAATCCCTGTTCCTGATTTGGACAATCTTGAGCACATCAGTTCAGAAAGTGTGAATCCATGAGACTCTGGACAGTTGGCCACGTGGAGGTGCTGTGGCTTCACAATGCAGTGGGGAACCTTGGAGAGCGGTGGGAGGGTGACCCAGGAGAGGAGGGCTGAAGGGAAGCCTGGTTGTCTGCTGGCATCAGCAGGGCAATTTGAGTTCAGAGTGGATCCTGAGTTAAATACTGCCAGAGAAGGGTAGGGGTGCCAAAGGCCTCAATTTGCCCCAAGGAAAAAGTGTCTCTGTGTCTGTATGGATAGTGGAGGGTGCTGAGGCTGGGGTGTCAAGGGCTGGGGAATGCTTCTCAGGACAGGGACAGGGTGGGCAGGCATAGGAAAATAGGGTTTGTTGTGAGCTTGTGGGCACTGTGCTGCACCTGCCCCACCTTTCGTTTAGGGGCCCTGCAGACCAGGAATGGAACATGGAATAGCAGAGCCTGAGGCCTGCCTAAGGATGCAGTGAGCTCACAGGGTCCTGCAGGGCCAGTAACTGGAAAGGCCAGTTTCCTATGGAAATGCCAGAAATATTCCTGCCCTGACTGAAGTTCAGGATCTGGTGGCAGCCTTTCCCAGGCACTCTCTGCTGCTTCTTTTTTTTTTTTTTTGAGGGCGTCTTGCTTTGCTCTGTCACCGAGGCTGGAGTACAGTGGCTTGATCTCAGCTCACTGCAGCCTCTGCCTCCTGGGTTCAAATGATTTTCCTGTCTCGGCCTCCTAAGTAGCTGGGATTACAGGCACCCACCACAACGCCTGGCTAATTTTTTGTATTTTTAATAAAGATGGGGTTTCGCCATGTTGGCCAGGCTGGTCTCAAACTCTTGACTTCAAACAATCTGCCTGCCTCGGCCTCCCAAAGTGCTGGGATTACAAGTGTGAGTCACTGTGCCCGGCCCCTCTGCTGCTTCTTTATGTGACCTGTTTTAATTCTGACAGAAATCATTCAAAATAAGTATTATCTTACCTGTTTATACATTTGACTGAAGCAGCTTTCCTGGGTCTCACATACGCTTAGATGGAAGAAACCAGACCTGGCATTGGATAGATCAGTAGTAGTGTGACAGTAGTTAACATCAGCCAATTATGCATTTCAAAATAGTGAGAAGAGAGTAATTCAAATGTTCCTAGTCTAAAGAAAAGATAAATATTTAAGATAATGCCTATCCCAATGACCATGATTTGATTATACAAATGTATCAATGATCATATCTACCTAAAAAATATGTACATCTAATATACATCAATAAATAGTGAATTAAAAAAAAGATAACTGGCTGAAGCCTGTTCCTCCAACACCTCTATCCGCTGTTCCCACTCTGTAGATTTGTCCTCTCACCTGGCCTTCCGTTTCCAGGTCCCCATTAGCAGGAGGGGAAGATTATGTCGCATATGTGATCATTATAGCCTCTCCACTGACAAGTCCAAGGAGGATATGACTTCCAGGCAAAACATCTTTTCATCTTTCATTGTGACAAAAATCAAGGTTCAGTTTTCTCCACTATAGCAGTTCTATGGGTGAGGCCATGTGATTGCTTTTATGGAGGCTGTGTGAGGAGGGAGGTTTCTCAGCTGCACAGCAAGGAAATAAGATGTTGTTTAAGGAAAGCACAGTCTTCCAGTACCTGATGCAATTTACCATGAGGGAAAAGACACAAATAATTGCTATTCATTAGTTAATTTTATTATTTTTTAATAAGACACAAAGTCATCTAAAATGCAAAGATAGTAGTCTGATAATTAGGTAAAACTAACATAAACGGTTGTGTCTCAAGGGAAAGTAAAAATGTTGCCCCTTACAGCACTTCCTGGTTGATACTGAGTCTGATATGCAAGAAGGTGTGATGCTCCCAGAAAGCTGTGAATTCAGAGCAATCAGCAATCCCACAAGAGAGCTGATAGAAGAATGGGTGGTTTTATTAGAAAGAAGAGGAGCCTCTAGTGCCTTCCACGACATCCTCACTGCCCACCTCTGATTTCAGGCTTGCTGTAGTGGACAGTTGTGTGCAAGTCCCCATTCGCCTCGATCTGGCAGTGCCCTTCCACAGGTGCATGCTGGGAGTCTCTCTGCTTCTTCCCCAGGGCTGTTCCATGATGTTATCTGAGCCCACCTGGCCTGTACTCAAAGACAGCCAGAGGTCCTGATGCCCCTGCTGAGACAGAGGACTAATGCTCCAGCCTGCCCATTCATGCAGAAACTTCAGACAGCATTCTGTGTGCTCCTGAGAGGCCCTGATGGATTCCATCTCCTATTGCTCCAACACAAACTCTTTTGTTGTTTGTGCACTTTTATCCTGGCTTCTTCCTTCCCTATTTTATGTTTCATTCCTACTTCTTCTTCCTGGAATCATTTCCCAAATAAGCTACATGCACCTAAGTCCCCATCACAGACTTTCTCTTCAGGGACAGCCTATACTGTGGCAGTGATGGGATGAAGCCACCATCCAAAGACCCTTCCCTTTGAAGGAGATCTTTGTTTTTCTTTTACTCATACTGCTACCCATTCGTTTAAAAAGTCTTATGATGACATATATAAACTAATCTCTTCCAGATTCATTTGGAATTATTCCTGAATTCTCAGCAGCCTCAGGATGGCTCTCTGTTCCCTTAAAGCTCTGAACCCAATTTGAACTGAATAGACTTGGGTTCTCTTTACAGAAACAGAGTTTGCCTGGACCCAGGTAATCATTCATTCCATTTTTCTTCCATTCAACAAATCTTTGATGAGCTATAGGTGCAGAGTAGATTCAAGTTTTGTGGGGCACAAAGCTGATACAATTTTAAGGAGCTCCTTGCAACGAAGAATGCAAAATGACAAAGTGTTGGAAAGGTCCTGTGTGAGTGAGAAGGCCCGAGGTTATTCTTCATTGATTTCATGGCAACTACATAGGTACTGTCCAGGTACTTGGGAAACACCAGTGGAGAAACCAAACAGAGCTTCAAGTTGAGGTAGACACTTCCAAAAAATTGTTATAACTTATTATACTGAATAATAATTAAAAAGTAAAAGGATATATTCCCCATAGATACTTATGTCTCCAGAGAAGTTAGAGTGCTGTTGAAAGTACTGACATTCTGGGTAGCTCACACCTCATTTAGGGAAGGATCCTTGGAGCTCTGGGATTCTACGTGCCGTATCCCAAAAATGAAAGTCCTGCACTGAAAAGATTTTTTTTTCCCCTGCCCTGGCCCAACCACGAAGATTGGCCCCTTTGTTTGGTCTCCCAGGACCAGATGAGTTCTGGGCATAGATGGGAAAGTCCTTCCTTGGCTTACCAGGCCCCAGCCATGGCCTCCCATGGGGGTGCTCATGGGCCTCCTCCCTGTCTCCACTTCTGATTCTGTGTCCTCTCTCACTGGAGCATGATTGTGGGAATTACCCATCCAGGTTGCATCAAGATATGCAATAGATAATCTATTGTATCTGAAATAACAATAGCAGTGCTATTGACTGGATGTAAGTTTGGTGCCAAAGCACGTTTACACCTCCTCCAATCTTCTCCCATTTAGTGAATACAAGATCTTCTGAATGGAAATAGAACATTTCCCTGTGACCCTAGAGACTCCAGATAGATGTAGTTCTGGGTGAACATTTCATCCACATTCTCAGTGAGCCTCCTCTTTTCTTCGTAGGAAGTACAGTCACTTATGGGACTTAGGTGGTGAGTGTTTGTGGCTTCACCTGAAGCAAAGGGAAAAATCATCCTCATGAGAACACACCGCAGCCTGAGCTTGGATGGTGAGGCTCCCATCAGGTGCAATGAGGTGCTACAGTGTGAAACAAGACTTCAAAGGTTAAAGACCTTGAATCCACAACTTTGAAATCTTTCTGGATGTCAGTTGACTCTTTTAACCAAGGGTATCTCTGTAGGCTGAAATACAAATATCCAGAGGTTAAACAAAGTGGAAAATAATTCAACTTGGAGTTGAATTTTGTACAGAGAAGTCATAAAAGTCACCAGGACTGCTATGACAATGCTCTTTAGACTACAGAAATATTCATAAATGTTAAAACAGCATTCAAATGAAGAATTTAGCATAATGGGAGTAAAATACGCATAGAAGAACAAATTTCCCTATTAAAATCAGGGAAGGAGATTACACATTTTAAGATTTCTTTCAGAACAGATCTACAAATTTTTCCCAATCTAAGCTTTTCAAGTATCTCTATAATAAATGATTTGTTCCTGTGGGGAAGAGAACAGATGTGGCAGGTTAGCTCTGAGGTTCAAGCATTTAGCAGGGACAGTGACATCATCAAGTCACTGAGAGCTCAACTTCAATTTGCCCACAGCAGGGCTGGGAGACACAAGATCCTGCCCAGGAGCTGAAATGGGCACCAGGCTCTTCTTCTATGTGGCCCTTTGTCTGCTGTGGGCAGGTGAGGGCTGGTCACAGGAGGGCCTCCTTCCCTGGAATTCCCAAGGCCTCAATGCAGGCTTTTCTGTTGGGATGACAGCATCAGTGTCTGTTGTTCTCTATTACAGGACACAGGGATGCTGGAATCACCCAGAGCCCAAGACACAAGATCACAGAGACAGGAAGGCAGGTGACCTTGATGTGTCACCAGACTTGGAGCCACAGCTATATGTTCTGGTATCGACAAGACCTGGGACATGGGCTGAGGCTGATCTATTACTCAGCAGCTGCTGATATCACAGATAAAGGAGAAGTCCCCGATGGCTACGTTGTCTCCAGATCCAAGACAGAGAATTTCCCCCTCACTCTGGAGTCAGCTACCCGCTCCCAGACATCTGTGTATTTCTGCGCCAGCAGTGAGTCCACAGTGCTGCACAGCTGCCTCCTCTCTGCATGTAAACGGCAGTTAGAAAAACTGAGGTTGCCTGTGCACCCAAGTCTGGGCCCCACCCTGGGACGTCTCAGCCCCCATAGGAGTCACAGAGTCCTGCCCAGCCTTGGGGGGGTGTCTTAGAGCAGGGGCCATATGACCCTCAGTGCTGTGGCTCTATTCCTACCCCTGTCTCAGACCATCTGGAGTTTGCCCCAACACCCTAACCTTGCTGGGTCTTTCTTCTGCAGCTCTCTTTTTCTGCTTGCAGAATGGAAGAGATATTTTGTTGATATTCCTAATTCCCTTCACAATTTCAAAGCCAATATATTCTTCTCTCCCTTATGGGATCAGTGACTTCTTCGTGTAAACCTTACCGTATCCTCTACTACCCTTCAACTCACAGACACAAATCTTCCCCCATGTGGTCTCTGCCCCTGGCTGCCTTTCTTCTAAGGGCAATAGCCCTACAAGGTCATCTATCATTTGCCCTTCACCTGCTTCTCCATCATCATTTTGTTTTTTGTTTTTTGTTTTTTTTTTGAGATGGAGTCTTGCTCTGTTGCCCAGGCTGGAGTGCAGTGGCGCGATCTTGGCTCACTGCAAGCCCGCCTCCCGGGTTCACGCCATTCTCCTGCCTCCGCCTCCCAAGTAGCTGGGACTACAGGCGCCTGCCACGGCGCCCGGCTAATTTTTTGTATTTTTAGTAGAGATGGGGTTTCACGGTGTTAGCCACGATGGTCTCGATCTCCTGACCTCGTTATTCACCTGCCTTGGCCTCCCAAAGTGCTGGGATTACAGGCGTGAGCCACTGCGCCCAGCCTCCATCATCATTTTGCATTAAGTTTCCCCTGGCTTTCTGCTTTAGCCACACTCCCCTACATTCAGTTACAGCTTCGTAGGTGTAGTGTTGTTTTCCACCCTGGGGATTGTTTATGAATAATAGATTATTTCTACTTCACTGAGCATATGTGCCTCCAACTTATTCCCAGGCCTCTACTTCATTCCTTACATAAAAGTCTATTTCAGGTACATTTACTCTTAACTGTAAAAAGCAAGACAAATTTTATGAGAGAAAAATTAAGAAATATATTTTTAGCACTCATTTGAGGAATTAGTTTTTTAGATGACACATAAGAAAACCACTAGCCATAAAAATATTTGAGGCCGGGCGCGGTGGCTCATGCCTGTAATCCCAGCACTTTGGGAGGCTGAGGCAGGCGGATCACTTGAGGTTGGGAGTTCGAGATCAGCCTGACCAACATGGAGAAACCCCGTCTTTACTAAAAATAGAAAATTAGCTGGGCATGGGGTGCATGCCTGTAATCCCACCTACTCAGGAGGCTGAGGCAGGAGAATCGCTTGAACCTGGGAGGCGGAGGTTGCGGTGAGCCGAGATCATGCCGCTGCACTCCAGCCTGGGCAACAAGAGCAGAACTCCACCTCAAAAAAAAAAAAATTTGTAACTCCAGTTGCATTAAACTAAACTTTTGTACACCAAAACATAGCATAAGAAATGAAATGTTAAGCCACAGCACAGGAAAAAAATGAGGAATGCATGCAGATGATGAAAAATCAGTGTGACAGAGAAGAGTCAGGCTCACCCATGGCTCCTCTATGCTTCCTGGCCTCATTTGCACTTGGAGGGCTGGGAGCATGTCACCAGGTTCTGAATAGTGGGAGGTGAGTAAAAATAATGTTAGCCCAATTTCAAGTCTGGCCCTTAAAAATATCCTGTAGGTCCATGCTGAGGGTCCCTAAGCGTACTCCCGTGTTTAGAGATGTGGTATATGGCATAGAGTTGTACTCACAGCTAAGATTTTTTAACATGTCTTAGTAAGTTGTCAGCAGCAGATCATATGGAGAAAACACAGGTGGAATCTGAAGGAATCCAAACTCAGGCCTCCTTATGCTGTCTTCCTCCCGGGGAGGTCACACAGCGTTCTCGCTTCACTCCGTAGCAAAAATGCATTAACACATGTGCAGTGTTTCTGCCAAGTGAGTCCATCAGAGACTCAGCACTCATGAGGTTTCAGAGGAGGCTGGTCACAAGCACATACTGCCTAGCATTAACCAAAAATTCAGACTCCAGAAGGAAATCTGGTGTTCAGTACAATACTGTTTGCAACACCAGTCTAGGCACAACGAGCCGCTCCTCTCAGTTAGGAGAAACTTTGCCAGTGCAGGGCACCGCTCATCAGCCAAGTGGCCAAAGATCAGCCAAAGTTCAATCTTGCAAGCAGGCAGTCTCAAGCCTGCTGTCAACTCTTTTCTGCACAGACACTCTTCAACTTTCTTTTGCCATGTGTGGATGAATATGGGAGGTCATGGCACAGATTATAAACTAGAAGCAGCTTGGCTCCCTGGGTCATAATTTGGTGGACAGCCATGGAAAAAAAGCTGCTCATGCCCCACTGGGTTTTGTGGTCATGAGAGGTAAGACTTGATAGAGTTCAGCCACTGAGATTTTAGGATTTGTTTTATTTTTTTTTTCTGTAGCATAGGTGTCCTTTTCTAATAAACTTAGTACGTAAATGAGTAAAACATTCTTATTAATAAGACGACAGCCCAATAAAAATGGCAATACTGAAGCTAAATAGGCAATTCACACAAGTGAACATAAGTTACCACTAAACATGAGAATAACTTTTCAACCTTACTTATAATCAGAATATAGCAACCTGAAATAATAAGTTATGATTCAAAAATTACTAGATAGGAAACTTTCAAAGGAGTGACAGTCCTAAATCTGAATAGACATTTGGACTAATGAAAACCGTTTATATATCCACTACAAGAGATAATGACAACCACATCAGAAAACCCACTGTGGGATATATTGTGACTAACAGCATTTCTTGAGAAATTATGAGTGTATATAAATCATTTGGGTTCCTTTTCTTGTCTTTAGGTTCAATCGTAGAAAATTCAACTTTAAGTATTTATTTTTCCTATTGTAAAGGTAGTTTTTTAAAACAATCTTTTAAAAAAGTGGGCTGGGCGTGGTGGCTCACACCTGTAATCCCAGCTACTCAGAAGGCTAAGGCAGGAGAATCGCTTGAACCCAGAGGCACAGGCTGCAGTGAACCAAGATTATGTCACTGCACTCCAGCCTGGGCGACAGAGTGAGACTCCATTTCAAAAAAAAAAAAAAAGGTGGGTGGCAGGGGGAAATATCTGTGACATATAATTTTGTCACTTTATTTTTAAATTGTACAATTCAGCAGCATTAAGTACATTCACTGTGTTGTGAAACTGTCACCATTATCTGTTTCCAATTTTTTTTTCATTGCCTCAAACAGAAACTCAATACCCACTAAAGAATAACTCCACATACCCCCTCTTTCTGCTAACCTCTAATCTAATTTCTTTCTGAATGAATTTGCCTATTGCAGACTGTTTATGTGAAACCATGCACTATTTTTCCTTTTGTGTCTTGTATCTTTCACTTAGCTTAATGCTTTCAAGGTGCATTCATATTGTAGCGTTTATCAAAACTTCATTCCTTTTCATTTCTCAATAATATTTTGTTGTATGTATATACCACATTTGTTTATCCATTCATTAATTGATTAACATTTGGGTTGTTTCTACCTTGTAGATATTGGGAATAATGGTGCAATGAATATTGGCCTGACAATATCTGTTTGATTCCCTGTTTTCAATTCTTTTGGGTATATACCCAGGAGTGAAACTTCTGGGTCCTTTGGTAATTCTATGTTTCTCCTTTTAAGTAACTACCAAAATGGTTTTTTTTGGTTGCAGCTGCACAGTTTTAGATTCCTACCAGCAATGTTGTTTCTTCATAGAATTGCCAGCATTTATTTCTTGTTTTTCTTTTCAAAAATATTATTATGATGATGATTACTATTTTGTATAGCCATCCTAGTCAGTGTGAATGATATCTCATTGTGGTTGTGATTTGCATTTCTCTAATGACTAAAAATGTTAAGTGCCTTTTCTTATGCCTATGATCAATTTGCACACCTTCTTTGGAGGTAATGTTTTTTGTCTGGCTTTTTTGGGGTCTCTCTTGACTTTAGAATTATGTTGGTGTACTGCGACAATGCTAAAAGAAATTGAGTTTGAACTTCATTTGGGAGGTTTGTGGTTGGTAGTGTTTTTAGTGCGGTACTTCTTAAACATTTTTAATATACCATAGAAGAGAGAAAATGATTACATTTTGATATGATTTGGCTGTGTCCCAACCCAAATCTCATCTTGAATTGTATCTCCCACAATTCCCACGTGTTGTGGGAGGAACCCTGTGGGGAGGTGATTGAATTATGGGGGCCGGGTCTTTCCTGCTGTCTCGTGATACTAAATGAGTCTCTTTTAGATCTGATGGTTTTAAAATGGGATTTTCCCTGCACAAGCTCTCTCTTTTATGTTGCCATCCAAGTAAGACATGACTTGCCCCTCCTTGCCTTCTGCCGTGATTGTGAGGCCTCCCCAGCCATGTGGAACTGTAAGTCCATTAAGCCTCTTTTTCTTCTCAGTCTCTGGTATGTCTTTATCAGCAGCATGAAAATGAGCTAATACATATCGTGGTTTAGGGAACTCCTTTTTGGATTGAATTTAACTGGCAACCTCTGAGCTTTCTGTACCTGGATATTGCTAACTTTTTCCAGATTTAAGAAATTTTCAACCATGTTTTATATATGCTTTTGGGATTGGAACAGGATATGGACATTTTTCCAATGCATCACTCCACAGATTACTACTCAGTTACAGAGGGTAAAAGACATATTAAAAATGAAGAGATCCAGTGTCAGTTACCTCAAATATACATTGACAAAACTGCATAAAAATGACATTCCACATTCTTGCGATTGACCAGATGCAATAGGAAATACACATCATCTATGGTGTATATTTGCCAAGTAACTAACCTCTAATAGTATAGAAATTCTTGTTGTGGCTCATTTTACAACTAAGCTGACCTAGGCACTTCAAAAACTTATAATCATGAAAAACAGGAAATATAATAAGTGGGTGGAAGAGATGTATAATTTAAAAGTAACTAAGGAGAACTGCTAACCTCATGAAATACGTGATCTTTGATTTTGTTCTAGAGGAAAAGTGAATCAAAACCAAGGGACATGCTGAGACAACTGGAGAAATTTGAATGTGAAGTATGTACTAGATGACAATGCTATATGAATGCTAATGTTTTGAGCATAATAGTGACATTTGTGGTTATATAAGATAATGCCAATTTTTTAGGAGACTCATTTTATTATTAAGGATAAAATGCTTCAGAAATTGAGGGCAAAATATATATAGAGAGATCAAGCAAAAGTCACAAAATGTACAATCGGCACACAGATATACATTTTAGTATTCTGATTGTTTCATTATTCTCTCACCTTTTCCATAGATGCTCAGTTTAAAAAAATTGAAGAAAAATATTAACAGACCAAAATAAAATGTTGGTCTGTTATTTATTTATTTATAACTCTGAAAATGTTATTTCAGAGTAATAATGTTGTTGGGTATTTCTTATATTCATTTTTGATATCTTTGAAATACTATGTCATTACCATAAAATAAATATATCAAATAAGGTATCTTTTAGTCTAGAGTATACTTTTTTAAATAGGAGACAGGCTATGATTTTTAAGAAAGTCCCAAAAGAAAACAAGAGAATTTGCAGTCTGAGGACAAAGCAGCTTGGTATCTCTGAGACCAGTGCAAAACTTAGCTAGTAATGCATGTCAAGAGGCCTTTTAGCAAATATACAGGACTGTTTTCTCTGTATCAAGAGATTCTGAGTATTCTACAGTTTGGCTGAAAACTCAGGAACGTTCAAAGGTGACTGAATGTAAAGAGAAGAGTAGTGATTTTCCAAAGTTAGGGCTGGACAATATGTATTTGTTCAACAAAGAGGGAGGCTGTCTCAGTTTGTCCTCTGCTGCTATAGCAGAATACCTGAGGCTGGGAAAATGTATAAAGAAATTTATAAGGAAAAGGGCTTTATTTGGCTTGCAATTCTGGAGGCTGGGAAGACCAGTAGGGCATCAACATCTGCTGAACTTCTTTTGAGGGCTTTGTGCTGTGTCACAACGTGGAAGAGAAGTGGGAGAAATGAGCAGGCCTGTGCAAGGAGAACCAGGATGAGCAAGACCCTCACTTTATAACAGCCTGCTTTTATGGTAACTAATCCAGATGCTGGAGAGAGAGAACTGACTCCTGGCATTAATCTTTGACGAGGGATCTACTCCCATGACCCAAACAATTCCCATAAGGCTCACACTACCCCAGAAAAATGTGAGCAATGTGCCTGTAGCAACACCACTACATTGACGAATAAGCTTCAACATGAATTTTGGTGGGAACACACCATAACTAAACTATAGGACAGGCTCTAGCAAGACAGTAAGAACAGATGGAACTGGGAAAAAATTTTCCCTGGTTTCTCACAAACATTAGCCCTGATTCTATTGAAGATAGTATAGAAGTCCCACCAGTATCTCTAAGCCATGGACCGAGGACCTAAGTCCAGTGACACTGGCCATCAGAAGGCACTGGGGTTTGATGATGCTCAAATGTTTTTGAAACAGGGCTCAGTGCTGCCTGAGATGTTAAGTTTAAAGGAAAAGTGTGTATCCTAGTATCCAGTATCTTGTTTGCAGAAGTTGTGAGTAGTCAGTGAAATGTGAAATATTAAAAAAAAAAAACCCTTTATCTTTCATTGGTGCTGGCATGTTCTGCTCAGCAGTAAAATCTGAACTGTAGCAAATCTTTGAGTGGAGACTCTTCTGGGCTTGCATGGGAGGTAGATGGAGGAGGACCAGGAGCCAGCCTTAAATGCTCAGAGAGCCATGCAAAGGGAAAATGACTGGCTCCTCAGGAGAATTCAGAGAAATGTGAGCAATGCACCTGTACCTCACACCTTACCTATTCTAGTCGTGCTCTGGACAATGTATATGATGATGTAAAGGAAATATAGGAGAGTGGACAATTCTAGTTTATGCCAGATAGGCTATTCCAAATTGCAGGTAGTAACTACAGATATTCTTAACAAAAACCGGATTTCCCAGGGCTCTGGCCTTTTCTTCCCTGAGCAGCACAATGACCAGTTCCTGCCTTGACAAGAATTCTGTCATAGATTTCTCAGTTGCACTGCCCAGGAAGCAGATGAGGCCTGGGAACAATGAGGAATGTCTTCCCTGGACTTGGCATGCCTCACTTGCAAGCACACCACATGCAGGTCCTGTGGACTGATAGGCTTGATAGACAGATAAGTCCTGTTTCCAGCTACCAGCCTCCATCCCCTGAATGCTGTTGTCACCCAGAACTGTAACCCTGGTCACAAAGATGGAGCAGGTAGTGGCCCCTTAATGTGAAGAAATTTTCCATCATGCAATTATTACCTGGTGCCTACATGAGTTGGACTCAAACCAGCAGATTTTTACCTCAGTAGTAAAGGATTTATGACAGAAACGGATGGCTCTGGTAATTCTATACCCACAGGTATTCACCTGATAACCTTGACATGTGTCCCCTAGGTTTTGCGGGTTTGGTGGAATATCTCTGAGTGCACCTCACTAAACACATATATCCTCATTCCCACCTCCCTGGACGTACATCTCCTTGTGTTATTGTCTTATGCCAACTCTGAGGAGCGCCATCCCCTAACTCCTTTTATTTCTTATTACTCAGGCAAGGAATAAAAGTGCGTTTGTGACTAATGATGCCCCATTAGAAACAAAAAATAGATAATGACCACTACTGTTCAACTGTAATTTACACTAGAGGTATAGCTATAAGGTTATTTTTAGATTTCAGCAAGTCTCTTTGATTTTGCATTTCTTACAATATATACTGATATTTTCAGGGATAAGAGAGTTCCCCACCTATCTTCGATAAAAATGAGAACTTACTTTCATTGCACTGGTGACCCAAAACTACAGGCAGAACCATGATGAAGGCTTGGTACACAATGCATCATGAATGATAACAGCAAAGAGGAAACTGTTCATTGGCCTTCACTAAAAATGAACCCTTCCAACTCTGTGCCCAGGTTATTGTTTTATCCCTTTAGCTTACAGCGCGTCAGCTAATTCAACAAGCTTCTAGGATAAACTTGTGTCAATTACCCCAGCTTCTAAGTGCATAGGACCAGGAAGATAGAGAACCTAGTAAAAGAGAAACACCCAAAGAGAAGGATAATTGCTGATAAGACAAAGAGGTCACTAACTGATATCTCTGTTTGGAGTTGCCTTCAACTCGAAACATCCAGCAGAGGATGGGCCTAGAGATGGAGTAGGAGATCTAGTCCCCAAGCCCTAGAGATGTGAGTGAGGACACTTGGCTGAACTTACACAGTCTGTGAATACGGTAAAGCAACTTCGTGCTCTCTTTTAGCTTATAATAATTGGTTTCTAACAATGTAGGCATTTGTGGAGGCAATGATGTCACTGTGGGAACTGCCATGAGAGGACAGGGACGTCCCTCCTCCTCTGCTGTTGCTCACAGTGACCCTGATTGGGCAAAGCTCCCATCCTTCCCTGACCCTGCCATGGGCATCAGGCTCCTCTGCTGGGCGGCCGTCTGTCTCCTGGGAGCAGGTGAGTCCTAGGAACACCATGATCACACTGGGTCTCTCTGATTATTTCAATCATTTCCTTCTATTTTCAAATTCTGTCTTTTTCCTTCTCAGAACTCACAGAAGCCGGAGTTGCCCAGTCTCCCAGATATAAGATTATAGAGAAAAGGCAGAGTGTGGCTTTTTGGTGCAATCCTATATCTGGCCATGCTACCCTTTACTGGTACCAGCAGATCCTGGGACAGGGCCCAAAGCTTCTGATTCAGTTTCAGAATAACGGTGTAGTGGATGATTCATAGTTGCCTAAGGATCGATTTTCTGCAGAGAGGCTCAAAGGAGTAGACTCCACTCTCAAGATCCAGCCTGCAAAGCTTGAGGACTCGGCCATGTATCTCTGTGCCAGCAGCTTAGACACAGTGTAGCAGAGACACTTCCCTCCTGTGCAGAAAACCACAGGACTCTCTCCTCTCTACTCAGCTCACAGCAGCCTTTCCTTATTCCTCATCCTCCCAAGGAAGAAGTGAGTTTTCAGATATAGCTAGGACTCATATAGTGGGAGGAAATAAACTTTTTCTTTTCTTTTCTTTTTTTCTTTTTGTTTTTGAGATGGAGTCTTGCTCCATTGCCCAGGCTGGAGTGCAGTGGTGCGATCTGGGCTCACTGCAGTCTCTGCCTCCTGAGTTCAAGTGATTGTCCTGCCTCAGCCTCCCCAGTAGCTGGGATGACAGGCATGTGCCACCATGCCCAGCTAATTTCTGTATTTTTAGTAGAGACGGGATTTTGATATGTTGGCCAGGCTGATTTCGAACTCCTGACCTCAAGTGATTCGCCCTTCTCGGCATCTCAAAGCGCTGGAATTACAAGCTTGAGCCACTGAGCCTGGCTGGAGATAAACTATTTCTTAAAACATGAAGGCTGCAGTTGTTATTTGAAAATATGTCTAAGGAATCTGAAACACCTATCGGTGAGAATTCCAGAAACCAAAACTGAAAGTGACTTATCACAGACTTAGTCTTCTGGGGTACTAATAGTTGTTCTTCTATTTAAAAAATGCATACAATATTTTATATCAATTAAAAAATATGTAAATTTGAAAAATAAAAACATGCAGTCAATAAACATGTGTGATAAACTTTAATAATACAGATAATGATTGTATGTGAGTAACAATCAGCAGGTTTTCTCTCTGCAGTTGTCAGCATATGAATAATTTGAATCCTATCCTTGGTGACACCCTGGCTCTGGAGCCTCCTCTAGACCTCTCATTGGATGTATTATGCAACCAAATCTCAACAGGTACTATGTGTTTGGAAATCTTTTTCCCCTGGTTTTGCGGAAATATGCTAATAAGAGTAATGTTAAAGATGATGATGTTGATAATTTCAACTATTTCATTCAGCACCCTTTAAATTTCAAAAAAATGCACACAAATGGATATCCTGGCAACGAGTCCAAAATCTTAGCTCAAAATGAATTCTGCTACTCCAGAGCTTTCTAACTCTTCCATGTAACAAACATATCCCAACATTATATGGGGCTGGGCCAGCTAGTTCAGAGACTGATGAGGACACTTTCACTTGTCTGTCCTCATATATTAAAATAGCTCCTTAGTTGATATGGTTTGACTGTGTCCCCACCCAAATCTCAACTTGAATTGTACCTCCCAGAATTCCCACGTGTTGTGGGAGGGAACCGGGGGATATAATTGAACCATGGGGGCCAGTCTTTCCCATGCTATTCTCATGAAGTGAACAAGTCTCACGAGATCTCATGGGTTTATCAAGGGTTTCCACATTTGCTTCTTCCTCATTTTCTCTTGCCCCCACCATGTAAGATGTGCCTTTTGCTTCCTGCCATGATTCTGAGGCCTCCCCAGCCATGTGGAACTGTAAGTCCAACTAAACGTCTTTTTCTTCCCTGTCTTGGGTATGTCTTTATCAGCAGCATGAAAACAGACTAATACATCAGTGCATTAGATATTCCTGAAAGAACTTCAGAAGCAATTAACTTCCCCTGGTCCAGTTGCCTCCTCTGATAATGCACTGTGTGTGTCCAACTCTGGTCTCTACCCTATCTTCTGCCCAGACTGTCTTGTACCAGAAATCATTCTGAAGTATTGGTTAGAATGTTTGGAAATGCAGCTTCCTGGGAATCTTCCGAAGGACTGTCACTGTCCCTCAGCCCCTCCTGACTTCCCTTTCCATCCACCTGACTGCAGGTCCTAACTGATGGCCATGAACTCACTACACATCTCCCTTCCTTCCCTGCAATTTACTCAGCTAACAACACCTCAGCCAGGTGGTGGGTGACCATGACCATCCTCCACTTCCTTGCCAGAATTTTCATTTGGTTCTTTTTCTGATCTATAAGGTCACCTTTTACGGTCAGTCATTCCCTCATAACCTTTTTTGAGTGTATCTTTTATTTCGTTGAGCATAGGACACTCAGTTATTTCAGTCTGTCTGCTTATTTTCACCTCTGTGGTCTTTGTGGACATTTTTGTATGTGTGCTGCTTCTCAGTCATTTGTTTGTATTTTTCCTTATAAACCTGATTATTTTTGACATCATGCCAGACACTATGGCTGTAGAAATAATTTCTGGTCTAGGATGGATATATCTTTCTCCAGAGATAATTTTATTGTGCTTTGTAAAGTGCATGGATGCATAAACAATCCAGGACTCCCTGAAACAGAATTAAAGGCTTGAGGTGTCCTGGAGACCCTGGAGGACAGGCTTCCTTCTAGTGCATTGATTCTATTCAAGCCCCTCAATGGTCACATTAAGTAAGTTCTGGTCTTTGCCTTTACCCCTCTGGACTGTGAGTCAGCTTCCTTAGTGCTGGGCTGGGATCAGCAAATGCCCATAAGGGCAGTGACTGCTGTGCTCACTCCCGAGGCTCCTGCCTTCTCCAAGATTCTGGCCCAGTTATTCCTCATTGTATCTTTAGGATATGAATTAGTTGCAGTTTGTTAGTGTGGTTATTTTACTCAAGTACATAAATAATAACAAAAGCATTAATCTGAGTTCCCTCTTCTGTAATTATACAGATTAAGGTCAAAACATTTTATCTGAGGTTTTAATTTTCTTTGAATTTTAATGTCAGATTCTTAGTCTGATTTGTTTGATATTTGACTTAAACAGCGTAGAGATGTTACATAGAAACTTTAATTTTAAGGAAAGAACTTTTTAAAAACTTGAAGTGGATTTATAATCAAATTGGGACCCTCACTTGGTTTTGAGATTTTATCATTTGAGTATTTTTATGTTATTTATTACATAATCTTTGATGCTTCACTGGATCATGAGACAAGATGAGAATAGAGAGTGAATATTTAGACTTGATCAGAGAGCACAAAGTGAACATGGAATTAGTTTCTGTTGATGAACAGTCCAACTATGTAAAATATTTAAAGACATTTATTCTGAGCCAAATATGAGTGACCATGGCCTGTGAAACAGCCTTCAGGAGGTACTGAGATCAGTGCCCAAGGTGGTCAGGGTGCAGCTTGGTTTTCTACATTTTAGGGAGACATGAGACTTGAGACTTCAATCAAACACAATTAAGAGATACATTGTTTCTGGCCAGAAAGGCAGACACCTGGAGGCAGGAGTGGGGAGAGGTTCCAGCTTAAAGGTAGATTTAAAATTTTTCTGGTTGACAATTGGTTGTCTCTCAGGTTAAATTTTAAAAGAGCCCTGGCTGGGTAGGAAGTCCATTCAGATTATTGGGGGCCTTATAATTTTATTTGTGGTTTACACTTCATTTCTGCATTGTTGTGACCCATTTGTGCCATGTTTTTTGAGTACACCTGAGGGCCAGGGGTCAGAACTAGAGGGAGTCACAGATGTGTGACTATCATCTTTTCCTACTTAAGCCCAGGCTTCTGGGAAAACACTTTGCTCCACATTTTCCATTTGGGGGAACTTGCCTAAAGCAATGCTCCAGTTATGTTCTTTCTATTGCTTGCCAAATCTTCCCTATGGGAAGGGAAATAAGTTATTTTATTTAGTCTCCTCTTCATCTGAGGTTCCTCTCTCTTCATCATCTCCCTTTCATCCTGGCTACTGGGAATAAAAGCAGATTCTTTTGGTGCTTTTTTAAATGCACTAAGATCAGTGGGAAACTTTCTTTTCCTTATAGGGATGGCCTGTAATTTGGAGGGGAGAGAGAATGGATTAAATTCTGATTCAAGACAGTGTTGGTCGGTCTTTTTGCCCTCCCATCTGAGCCGGGTTGTTTATGGATATTAAAACTGATATTATGTCTCCATCTGTCAGACTGTAATGTCCATCTCTCAGGTGGTTCCATCTTAGGTCATAACGTTGTTTTATGACCCTCCAACACCACAAATTATGATATCTCGTTTCCCCATGGCTCAATAAAAGGAAGTGCAAGTCCTCTGCCTTGACAAAGAGCACATTTGTGCTGTTTCTGCCTACTGGCCACCAGGAGGCACTGTGGCTTCACTGTCATCCAAAGTCTATGGGGGAGGGGCTGGGATTGCTCCCTGGAGGATCCTTAATGAAAACCCTGGAGTTGGACCTAGAGTCAGGGAGCTGGGTTGGAGGTATCTGCAATGAAGGCTGAAAATAAAGGGATTAGAGACCAACCCTTTTGCCTCTTGATGCGGAGATGGGTTTTGCTGTAAATTGAGATTTGAATAGGCCTCTGAGTGGCAGATGGGCTTGCAAGTGGATGTAGGTCTGAGCTCACTGAAGACGTGGAGGCACAAGGAGCTGGGGGTGGGGGGTGCGGCGCCGTGTTCTGGGCTGGGGAAAGCAGAAAAGCAGTTTTTGTGTCACGGGAGCCTTGTAGAGCCTGGCCCCAAGCCGGCCGAGGCTAGCCCTACCTGTTCCGT
Source organism: Pan paniscus (assembly GCF_029289425.2). Classification (NCBI taxonomy): domain Eukaryota; kingdom Metazoa; phylum Chordata; class Mammalia; order Primates; family Hominidae; genus Pan; species Pan paniscus. The sequence continues at coordinate 179,233,710 of NC_073255.2, forward strand.
CGAACGTAGAGGGAAGAGCAGGTAGAAATGGAGGCGCTACCCTGGACCATGTCAGAGGGAGCCTGTCCTCAGGCAGCTTCAATCACAATGATGCTACCAGCAGCATATACACTTATTAGCAAGGCTTAGGGTGGAGTAGGACAGAATTTTCTCCCCCAAGAACCTTTGCTCAGGGCAGGAAAATGCCACAATCTAGTTCTAACTCTATTACTCCAGATGCCTCTGTGTCCCTGGAAGAAGGTGGGGTCTGGGCATATAAAAGTTTTGTTTGTTTTGCCTGGGTTGATTTCGTTTTTCCGTGTGATCGTGCATCTGACTCTACCAGTATTTTGTATCCGGCTTCTGCCTCTCTCTCTCTCATGAGTCCCATGGCTACTATAAGGTATTCAATTTCTATTGCTGCTGTAACGAATTACCACTAACTTGGTGGCCTACAACCACACAAGTATTACCTTACAGTTCTGGAGGTCAGAAGTCCAAAATGGATGTTACTGGGCTAAAATCCAAGTGTTGGCAGGGCCGCATTCCTTCCTGAGGCTCTATGGAAGAAATGTTTTTCTCTCCTTTTCAGCTTCTAGAGGCCACCAGTGCTCCTTGGCTCATGGCCCCATTCAATCTTCAAAGCCAGCAAGGACTGGCTGAGACTTTGCTCACTCTGCATACTCTGATGCTCACTTTTCATCCTCCCTCTTCCACATTTTAGGACCATTGTGATTACATTGGGCCCCTATATTAAGGTCAGCTGATTGACAAGCTCACTTCACTTGGAACATTAATTCCCCTTTATCAGGTAATTTAACACATTCCAGGGATTAGGCCTGGGCACGGTTGAAGGGGCATCGTTCTGCCTACCAAACCTAGGCACCTGGTAATAGGGAGGAAAATGTGTTGGTCACCTTGAAAACTGATTGATGACTACCGTTTTACATTCTGGATCTAACACACACAACAAAGGGATGGAACCCACAAGGAAACAGACACCTCAGGTCACACAAGCTCATCTGTAAACTATTTGCTCCTTAGGATGGGCAAGTCCCCTGGGGCGCAGGGGACTCAGCTGTATGCCTCTGTGCCAACAGCGAAAATGTGGCCTTAAACTGCTCCTTCTTCTTTGTTAGCAAATAACCTAGATGACCAATTCATAGAGCAGAGGTTCTCTCAGCTCTCTACACTCTACACCCTGAGAGGAAGTCAGTTAGTGAGATGTAAGATTCTTTTATAAGAAAAAGACCAGGTGTAAAGATTAAGAAACGCTGAGCTTTGCTAGAGGTAAGAATAAGATGTAAATCAACTCTGGAACATTTAATTTCCAAATCTTTGTGAGAAAGACAATCTTGTTTCTGATTTATTGTGTGGATAGAGAATGTGAGAGATTCTGTGCTCTGGGCTTTGCAAACTCAATAGAGTTCCAGGATCAATAAACTCGGAGAGACCCTTCACTGCAAAGAAGAGCTTTGAAATCTAATGAGCTTTTGGGACACTGATTCAGCTCCTGTATCTTTAACAACGCGGTTGACATGCTTGCTCTTCCTGGGTAACTCAGATGCTAACTTCTAACTCATTTAAAGGCATTTGAAGAACTAGGAGCACAGAGCCACCAGTGAGAGATATAGGAGAGTTTGCAGAGAAGCTGGCTTGCAATAAGGCAATGAGTTCATCTTTAAATACTTGGAGTTTGAGGTGCAGATGGATATAGTTGGCAGGCTCCTAGGTAAGGCATGTTATGGAGAAGGTGCTATGAATTGATAATATCAAAGCAAATCTACAGGGATCCTCTGCAAGTGTGCATCTGTATCTCAGATCAATTATAGTTGACTTCAGTCCTGCCTGATTCATCTCCCAAAAAATGTAGCCTCCGCTTAAAGGAGCTTTCAAGTTGGGGGTGGTGGCCCATTCAGTGATGTCACCAACAGATGCATCTTGTGGGGATAAAATGTCCCAAAGTATCTTTTCTTGCTTATGTTCATAAGGGCGCTGGTCTGGAATGTGCCACATCTGTTCTCACTCTGCCATGGACTCCTGGACCCTCTGTGTGTCCCTTTGTATCCTGGTAGCGAGTGCGTCCTCACGTATTTATCATCCTCATGCTGGGCCTCTGTATAGATGACTTCCTTTATTTTCCTTATTCTGTTTCCTAATTTTGCCTTCTTTTATAGCATGCACAGATGCTGGCATTATCCAGTCACCCAAGCATGAGGTGACAGAAATGGGACAAACAGTGACTCTGAGATGTGAGCCAATTTTCGGCCACAATCTCCTTTTCTGGTACAGAGATACCTTCGTGCAGGGACTGGAATTGCTGAGTTACTTCCGGAGCCGATCTATTATAGATAATGCAGGTATGCCCACAGATCGATTCTCAGCTGAGAGGCCTGATGGATCATTCTCTACTCTGAAGATCCAGCCTGCAGAGCAGGGGGACTCGGCCGTGTATGTCTGTGCAAGTCGCTTAGCCACAGCGCTGCAGAATCTCCCTCTCCCTGTGCAGAAACTCTGGTGCTTCCTCTTTTCCTCACAGCTCCCAGCAGTCCTGAGCAAAGTCTTTCCTGCCTCACCCTCCCCACAAGAATAATTAAGTGGGTTTGGAGCATGGCAAAGACATAAGATGATACAATATCAACATACAAAATCTTGTGTAGGAGATAATGTCGAAAATGCATTTTGCAAATTTCTCACAAATTGCGTATGGGGTCATAACTCACACATAGGTAGGATAAACCTTAATTACCCACACCGTAGGTTTCCCTGCCTTCCTGTATTTGCCACTCCCATCCAAACAGTGGGAGCCCTTGAGAATGGCTATGTCTTGTGAACTACTCTGCCCACTTCATTCCCTTCTCACTCTAAGCCATGAACAGAAATTTCCCCTACAAGTACTCTTTATTATAAATGAAAGTTCTTTTCCATGATTGTGGACATTCCTTTATAATGCTAATTTCAATTTACCATTTATATATGGATTTTTACATTAAACTTAAAGAGATCTTCAGTGTGGATAACACAGGCAGTTTAATACATTAGAAGTAAGCTACCCCTCTTGGCCTACAGGGATCCATTTGTTTCTATCTTGCATAAAGCAAGCCAGGTGCTAGCTAAAGGTCTGTGTGCACTCACAGGACACTGATGAGATCTCCTCCACTGCCTGTTCTGGAACTATCAATATGAATATACACAGGGTGTCTAAAAGCACACAGGGCCTGGTGTGGTGGCTCATGCCTGTAATCTCAGCACTTTGGGAGGCTGAGGCGGGAGGAATGCTTGAGGTGGGGAGTTCAAGACTAGGCTGGGAAACAGTGAGATTTTGTCTCTAAAATATATATATATTTTAAAAATTAGCCTGGTATGGCAGTCTTCGCTACTCAGGAGGCTGAGTTGAGAGGGTTGCTTGAGCCCTGAAGTTCGAGGCTGGAGTGAGCCATGATCATCGCAACAGAGTAAGACTCCAAATCACACACAAAAAATAAATAAATAAAGTTAAAAAACATACACAGGCCTGGCCAGTCTTACTTGGCCCTCTTTCCTCCCTGATGCTGTGTCCTGAACGGCCAAATCTGTATTTTTTTTCTTCTGGTTTATGATACACATTTCTACACAGCACTTGCAATTTATTATGAAGAGTTATAATGTCTTTCTTCTATAGTAGTATTTACATACTGATGATTTCTCAACCCCTATCAGAGTATCATCGGCAATTGTTGCAAAATGTGCCTGTATTTTGCATGCCCAAGACAATTTGGGTTTACCCGAGTTCTTCGATAGAGGCCCTGGTTTCGCTTGTCACTGTCCTATTTTTGTTATTCAAAGACTGAGACTTTCAAGATCAGAATGATGCAGAATGAAATTCGGGGCATCCTTTATGTACATCGAGAGACCTACTCTGTGTTTATATATTGTTTTGGTGTCTTCCTTGCTCTTTGGGCTTCTCTCTGTTGCCCCCAGATGATTTTCCTTCCTCCTTTGAAGCCCAGCTCCTTTACACACATGACATTAAAACAGCACCCTTCTTTGCTGCACTTGCTTCTTTCCCTTCAGAACTCTCTTGTCATTCAGTCCTTCTGTCTGCTACTAATCTTGTCATCATTCCTAATGGCTACTCATCACACAGACCATTTTTCATTGGTTTTGCTTCTCACTTTCTTGACTTCCTCACTTTTGACATTTTATCCATTAATCCTAACATTGTATATCTGACAAGGAAGATATTAAAAATCACATGTTTTGAATCAGTGAATCAATAAACAGGTTTAAAGAGACAAATGCAAAACAAAATTGTCCAGAGCTGCTGTTCTGGGCTGGACTACAGATAGATCATGTAAGAAATAATAAAATCATCTGGTAATTTCAATTTATCTTTAGAATCTTTGGACAGAACAGCTCCAGGGGAGTCAAGGGATCATAGATGGAAAGAGAGACAAAGAGGTTAGGAGGTGAGAACTGGCTAGGGTGGCAGTCCCTAACCTAAGGTTTTCAAGGATAATATCAAGGTCCTAAATTTCTTTTTAATATTTTTTGAAAATGAAAGGAAATTATGCACATGACCCAAGCTATACATAATAAGGAAATTGACTCATGTCTTTGCTGAGATGGAATTATATTAAAGTTCTGTGAAATTAACTTATGGGCTCATCTCATGCTGATTAAAAACCCTGATTGACAGCGCTGTGTGTTACAAAAATGACAAAATAAATGATTACTTTAAAAACATTATTTTAAAAAATTAGCATTTGCCAAGAGTGGGGGTAAAAAATGACATACTGCCAGATGGTACAAGGAATGGAGACGTTTGAGGCTTCCAGAGCCTATGACCTAGCTCACCCCACTTTCCCGGGCCCGATGTCTTCTAAAGTTCATCTGTGCAGGGAAAGGGAAGTGTAGTTGTGCAGGAAATACGGCAGGTTAGGAAATCACAGGCTCTAGAGCTTTTACAGGCTTTTACATCCTGTGTATTTGTGCTATTTCCACAGTCTGCAACAAACTGTATTCTCCCCAAACAGGGCCAGACACTCCTCATCTATCAAGGACTGACTCACATCTACCTTCCTCTTTGCTTCTTACCCTGACATTCCCTGGCCACTGCAGTATATCATTCTGTTTCCTTTACATTCAGAGGAAAATTCAGGTATATAATTGATACTACTCAATGTTTGTGAAATGAATAATGTCCATTTATACAGAGCTCTGAAATATTATCTATTACTGTTTTCCCTTCAAAAGGGGCTCCTTTTACCTGAAATATGACGGAGAGTCATTATGGCTAGTCTCAATTTTCCATACAATTTCTGCAGTATTCCAAGCAAATGTGTTTTCCCAGTCAGGATTAATGACCAGTACTACCCAGTACCCTACCTATATCTAAAGCTGGAATTCACAAATGTCCTTTTGGAACAAAGAAATTTATGTTATAATAATATTTATCCAGTCCTATGATCCAGTAAAAGAAATTCCTCACCACAACCACACTTTTCCAAAATCACATCTTTATGAGTCTGGACACATTATCAGGGGTGCATTTCAGAAGTCAACCTAAAACACTGAGAGAAAAATTTGTTGTGCTCAGTAATAGAATCTTATCCTTGCAATAAGAAGATACCGTGTGTGTATGTGTGTGTGTGTGTGTGAGAGTGTATGTGTGAGTGTGTATGAGTGTGTGTGTATGTGCATTTTTTCATGCAGATTCATCCACATGAAAAAGTTTATCTTTGGATCGCATTACAAAGAGGCACTGGGTCACCTGGGGAGCTCATAGGCACTTCTGGCTAGTGATGGGAAATATCACACCACTCAATCTGCCTAAGTTATAGCCAATAGGGTTGTTTATTTCAAGACTTTTTATAAATTCAGAATTAAATATGTAAAAACTAGAAGCCCCTTTTATTAAATGCACTATTTAAAATTTGGTAATAATGACTCTAAATACAAAATATGAAGACACATGAGATATTAAATATTTTTCCAAGATCATTCTGCTGGATAGCTTCACACTGTTTAACTGTATGTCCTGTCTTATTCAGGCTCCTCTCTTCCACCTTATCATATGAATTGCAATGACATAACAACGATTAATTTTGCAATCAAAATGTTGGTTAATACACCCTTTTGTCTCCACTGGCTAAGGGAGGATTTAGAGATTAACCCTAAATTGGCTTATCTGGGAAAGCTTAGAGAGGGTGTATGTGAGAGGGTGGGGGCTGGAGGAGCGGGATGCAGGGGTCTCTGTTACGGATTTGGACAATCTAGAGCTCATCAGATCAGAAGGTGTGAATTTCTGAGACTATGGCTCTATAGCCACTTGGAGGCGCTGTGTCTCCGCAATGCTGCTGGGAACCCTGGGGAGGGGAGGGCAGGTGACCCAGAAGAGGAAGGCTGAAGAGAATGCCTGGCTGCCTGCTAGCATCGGGTGGGGGCCATTTGAGTTCAGAGTGAGTTCTGAGTTTAACACAGACTCCTCACTGTCCAGAGAAGGGTAGGGGTGCGAAAGGCCTCAGTTTGTACCAACAAGAGAGTGTCTCTGTGTCTGTTTGGCCAGTGGATGGTGAAGGGGCTGGGGCATCCAGGGCTTGGGAATCAGTGTCAGGGCAGGGACAGCGGTGGGTGGAGTAAGGTGTGACATGGACATGTGGACACTGTGCTCCACCTTTAGTTTCGGGACCCTTCAGGGCAGGAATGATACATAGGGTAGCAGAGCCAGGGACCTGCCTAAGGGTACAGTGGGCAAAGGATGGCCTGCAGAGAAAGTAAATAGAAAGGCAAGTTTCCTATGGTAATGCCAAAACATTCCTGCCCCCACTCAGGACAAGACCATGAATGGGATGTTGGCAGCCAGAGGGGCTCAGGATCTGGTGATCCGACAGGCCTTTCCCAGGTACCCTCTGTTGCTTCTTTATGAGACCTGTTTTGATTCTGACAGAAATCATGCAAAATAAGTATATTTAACTGTGTAAACATTTGACTGAAATAGCCTTCCTGGGTCTTGTACACTCTTAGATGGAAGAAACCAGACCTGGCGTTGGATAGATCAGTAATAGGGTGACTGTAGTTAACATCAACCAATTGCGCATTTCAAAATAGCTAGAAGAGAACAATTCAAATGTTCTTAAGGTAAAGAAAAGACAAATATTAAAGTGATGCCTATCCCAATGACCATTATTTGATTATATTAATGTATCAAAGATCACATCTACCAAAAAATATGTACATCTAATATGTATCAATAAATAGTTAATTGAAAAGAAGATAACTAGCTGAAGTCTGTTCCTCCAGCACCTCTACCTGCTGTCCCCACTCTGCAGATTTGTCCTCTCACATGGCCTTCCCTTTCCAGGTCCCCATTAGCAGGAGGAGAAAGTCAGGCATTATATGTGATCACTATGCTCTCTTTGCTGAAAAGTCCAAGGAACATATAACTTCCAGGCTAAACATATTCATTCATCCTTCATTGTGACAAAAAAGAGAGGTGCAATTTTCTGCACCATAGCTGTCCAATGAATGAGGCCAGGTGATCTCTTTCATGAAGGATATGTGGGGAGAGAGATTTCTCAGTGCACAGCAAAGGGAATGGGATGTTTTTAAAGGAAAGTGTAGTTTTCCTGTACCTGATGTAATTTATTATGAGGGAAAAGACACAAATCATTATTATTCGTTAGTTAATTTATTGATTTCATAAACATTTTAAGCCCCCTGCTTTGAACAGGGGATTGTGCCACATAAATTTAAAAGTGAAACAAAAAATAAAATTTAGAAAAACCGATAAGACAATTTTTTAAAAAAGTATGTTTCTCGCCTTTGACAATATTAAGGCAATTAATATTGAAATGTATTTATTGAATTATTTTGAAATTTATATTTTGCTAATTCAAAATACTTTAATGTTTCTGAATTATACAAATGTCCTTTTTAAAAATCTCTCTTTAGTTACCTACCTCCTTTTACCACCTTTTTAAAAAAAATTTTAGTGAGAACATTTAATATGAGATCTATCCTCTTAACAGGCTTTTAAGTATATAATAGAGTATCGTAGTCCACAGACACAAGGCTGTACAGTAGATCTCTAGAACTTCCTCATCCTGCTTAACTGGGAATTTTATACCTGTGGACAGCAACTCCCCATTGCCACCAATCCCTAGCCCTTGGTAACCAATGTTTCAGTTTTTACTTCCATGAGTTTGACTATTTAGGTTGCCTCATAAAAGTAGAAAAAGGCACGGTGGCTCACGCCTGTAATCCCAATACTTTGGGAGGCCGAGGTGGGCACATCACGTGAGGTCAGGAGTTGGAGACCAGCCTGGCCAACATGGTGAAACCCTGCCTCTACTAAAAATACAAAAATTAGCTGGGCACGGTGGCAGGCGCCCGTAATCCCAGCTACTCAGGAGGCTGAGGCAGGAGAATCATTTGAACCCGGGAGGTGGAGGTTGCAGTAAGCCGATATTGTGCCATTGCACTCCAGCCTGGGCAACAAGGTGAAACTCCATCTCAAAAAAAAAAAAAAAAAAAAAAAGAGTCGTGCAGTATTTGTCTTTCTGTGTCTGGCTTACTCAGTTACCATAATGTCCTCCAGGTTTATCCACATTGCCACATATGGCGAGATTTTCTTCTTTTTTGATATTATTTCCTTGTGTGTATATAACACATTTAAGGTCTGTGGTAATAAATGCATAGTATTTGACTGTTTCTATAAAACCACACATCACACGAGTGACAGGGTCATTTGCAGAGGTGCAGGCTCTGAGTACATCAGTGCACCTTTATGGTTCAATTATGCTGCATGGAGAAGACTCAGAAAAAAAAATCATAATTCCATCCTTTATTGTCATTTTACTATACACAAAATAGAAGCCCTTCATTTGCAAAATTGCAGTTAATTAGAAATTCAACTGTCAGAAAAAGCCTTAAGACACAAATGCTATTCTCATTTTACAGAGAGGAGGGAATTGACCCACAGGTTAAATAACATGATCACATTAAATGGCTATTAGGATGCAGTACCGGGGGTCCAGCTCTGACCTGTCAGTCTCTAAGCCCTGTGTTTATAGCTCTGTACTATAAGGCATTTTCATGAAGAGAGACGCCTACCTTTCAAAATCAGAGTATTTGCTCTCTACATCCCTTTCAGACCTGCTGGCTCCAATAACATCACAGACAGAGATGAATGTATCCTGGAGACAGTGTGGGGAAAGAACTCTGAAAAGATGCCATGGCACCCAGCCCTGACTCCCACTCTAACACCACCACATCACTAACTGAGACCAGCTCTTGACAGGTTAACTTTAGTTTGGTTTTTGTTTTGTTAATCTATAAAATGAGACTAATACAGTCTGTCTATAGGGCTGTATATAGAATTTAGTATCATAAAATATCTAGCCTATAATAGGAATCTAAATATCTTGATTCCCTTTGTTAATCTCAGACAGCCTCTTCCACCCTCACCATGCACAAAGGCAGATTCAGACACACTCTGCCTAGAAATCTTAAGCTGAGAACTTAGAAGTCACAGAAGTGGAAATATATATACCTGATGATCCCTCACATGAAATTAACTAAAGAATGTAGCATACATACCTCCTCAGATATTTAAAAATCAACTTCATTAATATATAGATTATATAAACATTACACATTTTAAGTGAACTGATGAGTGATTTTGGAGCAACATATGTGTATAGACCCTTCAATCCCTACCCTATTAAGATGTCGAACATTTCCATCACACAGAGAGTTTTCTCATTCCTCTCTGCAATGCCTCCCTCCATCCCTGACAACCAGTGATATTTATCACTAGAAAATTGTTTTGCTCAGGTATATTTTTAATGGAAATTTACAACCTCTAACTATTAAAACACTTCCTCTTTAGTACACAGGTAAATATTCAAGAGAGGGAGGTGCTCCCAAAGATATTTATGGCTATTCCCCTCAATGACAGAATGGATAAAGAAAATGTGACACGTATACACCATGGAATACTATGCAGTCATATGAAAGAATGAGATCATGTCCTTTGCAGGGACATGGATGAAGCTGGAAGCCATTATCCTCAGCAAACTAATACAGGAACAGAAAACCAAACACCGCACGTTTTCACTTAGTGGTAGTTGAACGAAGAGAACACATGGACACAGGGAGGGGAACAACACACACTGGAGCCTGTCGGAGGGCGGAGGGTGAGAGGAGGGAGAGCATTACGATGAATACCTAATGCAAGTGGAGCTTAAAGCCTAGATGACGGATTGATGGGTGCAGCAAACCACCGTGGCGCATGTTTACCTATGTAACAAACCTGCACATTCTTCACATGTATCCCAAAACTTAAAGTAAAATTTAAAAAATTTTAAAAAAAAGATTTTTATGGCTTTAGAAGGGTGTCAAACACTTCCAGAACCCTGAGAGACACCTGATCCACGTTAGGGATAATCCTGTCTGGAGATAGACAAGATGATGAAATGACACCAAAAATCTTCCCACATGGAAGAGGCTATTTCCACATAATTTGTTCATTCATTTTCATTATTTTTTCTCATACACTCATTCACTTAAATTATTTTATAATGATATTCTGACAAAAACTAATCATCTCCAAGAACATTATTTTGAGTTTCCATCAGACAATATTTAGCTGTGATTTAGCTCTGCTTCCTGAGCACATAGAGTGCACTGGGGCCAAGCGAACCATGTGCAATAGTGACTACCTTGAGAGATAATGTCACATTGAGAGAAGGGGTCTCTCTTCCTTGACCGCAAGTGTCCAACCCATAAAACGTGAGCCTTGAGCTAGAAAATTCCCCTTTCTGTTCTGGCGCTGCCTGGGCACCAGGCTCTTTTGCTGTGTGTCCCTCTGTTTTCTGGACCAGAGAAATACTGGGCACATATGCGGCATCTACTCATTGGTTTGTTGGACCCTAGCTTGCAGATAATAGTACCAGGTATTCCTTTGCTGTGACTTTAACTTCTGTGTTCTTCACAGGACACAGTCCCATTGATGGGATCCGAAGTACCATTGATACTGAGTGACCCAGACCCTGGTCATGTGCTCGTGCTAAAAAGGAAAACAGCACATGGGGACGTGAGCAGAATATGAAACACAATTATGGACTCAGAACCAGCCATACAACTTATTAGCATCCCGTTGGTTCAAAAAATCATAAGAATTTGAAGAACATGACAATGTTATACTGACTGTGGCGTCCTAATAAGTGTGGGACTCTGTGCACCAAGATATGTTATTTGAATTCCTTTTTATTGATTACTAAATTAATGGCAGGAATCTCACACAAAGGGATACTCCCTATGAAACATGACAACTCAAATTAAAAAAGAGCACTCTTCCTTACCCTAAAGTCTGCCCTCTCTCCCCGAGTCCCTCACGCATAAGGCCACATTTGTGCCCCTAGGTCATGGGCAGCGCTGGTTGGCCACCATCGTCCACATGTAGAAGGCACTCAGCAACGTGAAGTGGTTCTGCCTACTGCGGTCTCACCCCAGACATGGAAAGCAAGATCCCTGGGTGGAGCTGAAGGTGCTCAGCTGGGTTTGTCAGGAGTCTCATCTGTCAGTGAGTTGACAAGAAACAGAGCAAAACGACTCCTCCAATGTTGACGAGCCTGCCCCTGGGATTTGGAAACTTCATAACAGAGAAAACCAATATAGACAAAGGATTTTAAACAGGATTAAGGTCAATTAAGCAAATTAGAAAAGGATACTTGAAGGAGTATTTGGGACATGGGAATCAAAAGCACCAGGAAGACATGAGGAGTTTCCCTAAGACTCTAGACTACAGCACTAGCACTATGTAGATAACTAACACTAAAATATTAATTATATCATTGAAAAAATCAAATTTACATTGAATTACAAACTGTTTCCAAAAGGTCATGAAAATCTTGTAGACTTGTTTCAATTCAGACAAATGTGTTCTTCTCATTCTCAGCTGTCCACTGGTGCATTTATTTTGGATTTGACCATCTGGGGAATGGGCGTGGCCTCTCCTGGCCTCTCCCTCCCTGGGGCCCAGGCAGGGAGAATGAGGTCTCAGAATGACTTCCTTGAGAGTCCTGCTCCCCTTTCATCAATGCACAGACACAGAAGACCCCTCCGTCATGCAGCATCTGCCATGAGCATCGGCCTCCTGTGCTGTGCAGCCTTGTCTCTCCTGTGGGCAGGTGGGTCCTGGGCAGAGCCCTGTGTGTGAATTTCAAGGCCCAGCGCCTTCCCATTGGGGCTGCAGCATCAGCTTTGTTCTCCTTCTCTGCAGGTCCAGTGAATGGTGGTGTCACTCAGACCCCAAAATTCCAGGTCCTGAAGACAGGACAGAGCATGACACTGCAGTGTGCCCAGGATATGAACCATGACTACATGTACTGGTATCGACAAGACCCAGGCATGGGGCTGAGGCTGATTCATTACTCAGCTGGTGCTGGTATCACTGATAAAGGAGAAGTCCCCAATGGCTACAATGTCTCCAGATCAAACACAGAGGATTTCCCGCTCAGTCTGGTGTCGGCTGCTCCCTCCCAGACATCTGTGTACTTCTGTGCCAGCAGTTACTCCACAGCGCTACAAGGCCATCTCCTCTCTGCACATAAAGGCAGGGAGGCTCTGCCCTCCTCCCCCACCCAAGACTCAGGGATGCTCTGGGCAGAGTTCTCTGCACCAGGAACCTTGGAACCCAGAGTGGCCCCAAGTGGCCCGGACAGTATGAGCCTCGCTCTGTGCCAGGTGCCTCTGCAGGCATCTCACCCAGGCCTGGACTGGTCCCAGGTCCTCCGATGTCTCCTTTGTTGCTTTCTCTGGTCTATCCTCGGAGCTTTCCTTTCGGGGTGGGGCCAGGGCTTTCCCAGCTCCTACTTTTCTACTCATTATCCTGAGTCCGAGGCCCCCAGGATAAAACAGGATTTGCATTTCAGATCCATCTAGACTCCCGTCTCTCCCTGGTGACCCTGTTTTTTCCTCTCTCTAATGTTTCCCCCAGCCCCCACCCTCATGTTTTCTCTCCTGTGGCCCACCTTTCCCATCTGGGCAGTCACCCTCCAAGGCGTTGCTGGGTCTCTCCTCCCCCCACCTCCTCGCCCCTCTCTACTGCAGCCATGAAGGGAGCCCCTGTTCTGTGCCTCCTTCCTTCCCATCACAGAGACTTCAAAGGCCATTTCCTCTGCCCTGGGCCAGAGGCTTCCTTTCTGCAGTGGCCAGCTCCTACCTGTCCTTCATATCTCAGCATGATCAACCCCTCTTGTGGGAAGCACTCCCTCCCCTCCCATCTGAAATCAACTTTCCTCTCATAAGCTCTCACAGATTCATGTGTCTGTTAGTAACCTTTAGCACAGCTTGGCTTTCTCAGATACTTGTCTGGTTATTTTTGTACTCCACCCAGTTTTTAAGCCCATGATAGCTAAGGCTGTGCCTGCTGCATTTACCAACATTGGTGTCTGGCATGTAGGGAGACCCATTTCACAAAGAATGGATGAGTGAATGACAGGCTGAGTGAGTGATGAGTGGGTGGATAAACCAATAATAAAAAAATAAAAACACACTACATCTACTGTAACCTGGCAGAGATCTAGCATTAAGTACAAGAAAGCCCACCCCTTTGATTGCTGGGCTCAGGTTGGTCTTGGAAATTGATGGGGAATCACTATCATGGCGGCCACACCTGGCTCAAAGCTTCCTCTTGTGGTTGCAGCGCCTGACCTCCTCCAGGTCTCTGTGCTCTCTCCTTCAGGGTCTTTCCGCACAACAAAGTGAGACAGATCAGAGATCCACTTCTAGAATTCCATCCTTAAAGGTTGTTCCTTGAAACCACTTCAGGTAAGAAAATCTCCATTAAGTTTGCAACAATAAAACAGGGCCACTACAAGTTTGAGAGTGTAACAAATTTACGATCAGAATTAGACTTTATGCATATGTGGGAGGAGCTGAGAAAGAGAAGGTCTGGAGGAGAGAAGTCAGAAGGTGAGGGAGCCAGTCAATAGCCAGGGCTTCTGGGGGTCTCGGCATGACAGGCTGGATTGGCAGGGACATGAGAGGATCAGAGCATGCCAGGACATGCAGTGGGACCTTGAACCGGGGGCACAGGAAAAGGCCAAGGAAACCTGCTTCTGGGGAAGCTGTTCCCACTCTACGGGGGCCACCCCTGCAGGTGCACTTCCAAAACAGCAGCCTGGCTGCTGTTTGCCAGCATTTGGGAAGATGAACTAGACACAGAGTGCAGAAGGAACAAGACTTCCTAGGTCTGCTGGATGCCTCTGTATCTGCTGGTCACAGACTCTCACTGTCTGACCACAATGACCTTCCAAGTCTAATAGTGACTGCTTTTCATCTGTCTTCCAAATTTTACCAAATGTATACTTGACCATCTCTAACCCAGAATGATAAGAGAAATGGCATTCTGGGAAAGGCAGGCTCTTGCCTTTGCAAAGTTGACTTAACTCAATTCAGCCCATGATGGATTCTTCCAGATTAAGGCATCAGATCACACAACTGCCTCAACCTGCCATGGTCCCTGGACTCTTCTCCATGGACACCTGTGTTGCCCAGGTGAATGTGGACACAATTTGTATGTGGATGTTCCAGACACTGGCTACTAACTTTTCTTTTAATCCTGTACCTGAAATCTCCCTCCACCCAGAGGGTCTATATACGTATGAGACTTATTTAAAAAAAAAATAGAAAATTTGAATTCTATTCTGAATCTTTCCTTGGGACTGGCCAGAGATCATTTTTGACCTACTAACCTATATTGTGGGTGTATTTGGCAGCCCAGAGTGCAGCAGACAGTTCTTGGGCCCATACATTTGCGAGTTAGACTGGAGATGCCTATAAACATGACAGATTCTTGGTGATGTTCCCTCTCAGTCCGGGCCTCTCTGGAATGTCACAGACTACCATCAAACAAATAGATCCCCAGTATGAAGAACATAAGGACATATTAGGAGTTAGCAATGAGGAAATGTGAGCACAAGCAACAAACGTTTGAAGTGCAAACCCGAAGACTCGAAATTTTGGCATTATAAGACATGAAAGTTTGGAGAGCTACATTTAAATGAACATGAGGGGGAAAAAGAGAAACAAGGAAAAAGAGAATGTCTGAAACCATCAAGTAACTTTCATAGAAATTGTCAAATAATATATCTAGAAATTCCTCATACAACCACTGAAAACAAAATGGAAAGTCAAACAGTTAATCAACTGCTCCTATGTCATAGCTGCTCTTATGTCAAAGATGGATCTGCAGGAGTGATCTAGAATGCAGCACGGAAAATTAAAAGTGGAATATGAAAAAGTTAAAGAACAGGGAAGAAAAGAAATGGATGTTTCCCATATATTAGAATATGCAAATTTTTCATAAATTACCTTTTTTTGCATATGATTGCAGTTTCAAACAGATAAAATAGGTAGAATGTTATAAGGTGATATTTATGAGATGTTAGCTGACAATTATTTAGAGGTGTTTAAGGACTTAAATTCAGAGTTTCCAGAATCAAAATGAATCTCAAGTAAGACAAATAGTCAAGTCATAGGGAAATTGTATAACATGAGGGACAAAGAGAAGATTTTGAAAGCAGTCAGAAAGAAAAGACAAATACCTCCCATAGGAATAGACGGAGAACAACAGTAAGTCAAGATAGTGGTTAAAAATAACCATTAGCTCAATCGTCATTCTCCTTCATTAGAGGTGAGATTGATTTAAAAAAAACCTTTTATACGTGGAATATGAAAAACCACCACTGTGAGTTTGCTACCAAGTTATCTTTTCTGAATTATAGTTAACAAAGGTGGGAAATGATCCCAAAGAAAGGCATGAGGGCAGTTCATGAGGGAACACTTGTGATGGGACAGTCCTGTTGGGCACGTGTGACTAGGGGAATGGAGGAGGCTGGGGCATGAATGGGGATGGCAGAGGGGACCCTGACTTGCAGGAAAGACAATGAGCTCACCCTTTTGTGTTCTATGTTAGGGGCACAGTTGGTGCATCCTACAGGACATGCCTAGCAGACAGAAGAGCAGCTGTGGGGTGGCAAGATGAACTCAGAGATGCAGCATGAGGCCTCCGGGTCCAGACGGCTCTGGAGCCCAAAGCAATGAGCCATGCATTGATGTTGTTAAAAAGGAGCTTATAAATATTTAAAGCAGCACCCAAATGTGTTCAAATAGAAATGCTGGGGCCCTGAGGTCCTGGGGATTGAGAGAGGAAGTGATGTCACTGTGGGAACTGCCCTGTGGAGACAAGGACGTCCCTCATCCTCTGCTCCTGCTCATAGTGACACTGACCTGGTAAAACCCCCGTCCTGGCCTGACCCTGCCATGGGCACCAGGCTCCTCTGCTGGGTGGTCCTGGGTTTCCTAGGGACAGGTGAGTCCTCAGAACACAAAGTAGTTTCAGTTTTTTTCTGTGTGTAGGCTTGTGTGTGTGTGTGTGTGCGATGACTACAAATGTTTTCCTTATTCTGTTGCCAAATTCTATTTCCACAGATCACACAGGTGCTGGAGTCTCCCAGTCCCCAAGGTACAAAGTCGCAAAGAGGGGACGGGATGTAGCTCTCAGGTGTGATTCAATTTCAGGTCACGTAACCCTTTATTGGTACCGACAGACCCTGGGGCAGGGCTCAGAGGTTCTGACTTACTTCCGGAGTGATGCTCAACGAGACAAATCAGGGCGGCCCAGTGGTCGGTTCTCTGCAGAGAGGCCTGAGAGATCCGTCTCCACTCTGAAGATCCAGCGCACAGAGCAGGGGGACTCAGCTGTGTATCTCTGTGCCAGCAGCTTAGCCACAGCGTGGCACAGTCGCCTCCTTTCTGCTCACAAACCTCATCCTTCTCTCTCCTTGCAGCTCCTACAAACCCTTAACAGAGGCCTCTCTTTGCTCCTTACTTTTCATGGGTAAAAGGTAGATTTGTACCTCAGCTGTCCTTTGGGTAGAAAGAGACCACAGATTCATTCCTGAAACACAGTGACTGCAAATGTAGGTGGTGAAAACAATCATGGGAGTCCTCCGAGCCAGCTCACTGCTTCAAGCAAGGAGTCAGTGTCTTAGCCTTGGCCTTCAGGGCAGACATGCATCTTCTGTAGGTCTTGGAGGCTGCTGTGCTGCCCACATCCATGAGGTTGTCATAGGCAGGAAACACGCCTCTTCTTCATATGTTGGAGCATTTGGAAGGTCTGAGGCTACATCCCCAGGAACATCTTTCTTCTGAGGCCTGTTCTACCCCTGTCACCTTGAAAGTTTCTGCAACAAAATATCAAACATCTCTTCCTATAAAGTAAACGTCTTTGCAAATTTGTGGTCCTTATTAATAAATACAATGGTGATAACAATAAGACTTCACTTCTTCTGCCTACTTTAAGCCACGTGTATCCTTTATTTTGTTTGCATTTGCCATTGCTACTGTCCTGATAGACAGAAGCATGCATTCACCACCACTGCCCGTTCACCTTGATTCCCTCAGGAAATCTAATTTCTAGACTCTGAGGGTTTTCATTGCTGTCAAACTCATTTGATTTGAAATCATTTTCCTGAGGCCTTTAACTCAAGAAGTGTTTTATTTATAATATTGAATATATTTCTTTTTCTTTTATTTTGCATATTATATTTTATTATATAGTACTTGTTATAAATAGAAGTACAATGATTATATTGTAACAGAATCTTCAACTCGTCTGTGGGTGCTGCTGCAGTTTGTATCTATGAAAGCGAATGCACTGGTCAGAGCTGATGTGATTATGGATCATGGGTTTCAGGGAGTCTTCGGCATCAGACCACTTCTCCAAGTCTGGGACTCAGTGTCCCAGACGCAGCCATGATAGAGGTGCCCTGAGTCTTTCATAGCTAGGAGGGGCATCATAGCCCTCCCAAATTCTCTGATCAGAAATTGTGGTGGTACAGACACCAAATTTCTTTCCCCAGAGAATGATGATCTCTGGTAGGGAGCTGCTCTAGACCCATTTTTTATTGTGCCATCATCAAATCATTCCTTGCTCAGGTACCCTCTGTCTCCTGGGACTGAGTAAGGCCAGGGCACACATGGGAATTCCTTGTCTTCCTAGACCTTGTCTCTAACTGCTGCCACCTTCCTCCACGTGACTCCTGAGACACCTGCTCCTAACAGTGGGCAAGCTCTGACACTGAGGCTGAACAGAACACAGTCCACAATTGTAAACGGTGCTGCAACAAGATGAAACAAAAGCAATCAGGACTTCCAACTTATACAGAAAATGAACATAGAAGAGTAGCAAAGGGCAGATATTACTAATGGACAAATAGGAAGGAATCAGTTTCTGCTCTAATGAAATCATTCAGTTGTCTTGAGTTAAGCAGGATAAACATTTCATTGCAATTACTTCAAGTCAAATGTAGCAGCTCCACAACCAACCAACATAGCTATTTGCTTTGTGATCTTGGCAGCTTCAAAGGACTCAGAAATCCTTTCTCTGCACAAACATCCCTTTGTCCATTCCAAGACCCAGGATCACACACTCTGATCCTATCATGAAAACAATGAGGTGTGCTATAGTTGCTGCGGCCTCATTTTTTGTGTGTTGAGTAGGAAGCACTGAAGAACTTTGAAAGCTTTGCTCTTGAGTCTAGGGATGTGCTGGAGCCAGCTTGTATGAGTCAGAAGAACCAAATAGGCATATTACTCTTCCCAGCTCCCAAGCAGTGAAGCCATGTTGGCCACTTGAAATCTACCATGGTGGGTATGCTGGTACAACCGAAATTAGGAAATGCTACCAGACATGCCCCCACCTTCACAGACACCCAGTTTATCAGCACATCCCTGGGGTATTTTCTGATGTCCCTGTTATGCCATGTCTTGTGGGGCCAAAAGGGCTCAGAATTCACCTCCCCTCTACTCTTGTTCTTAGAAGCCATCACCTAAGGGGGCCTCGATTGTTCCTATTTCTATTCAACCTCCAGATTCTCTTGCTCTGTAATTCTGTGTCTCCTGCAAGCATGCCAGTCTGGAACATGACAACTATTTTGAATGTAACTAAAGGTATCACTGAACCAGTTCATTATTTACAAATTATCTTTCCTCGCATAGAATATTCAGATGCTGGAGTCATTGGCAACAGAGATGGCCAAGTAGCAACTATTCTTCTGTGGCAACGAGAGACCCTGTAAAAAGGACAATTTTGCTTTGGAGACTAAGCACCTCCACACCAGTCAGGAATGACTCTGCTTTTACTTTAGGCTGAGAGGTCAGAAGGGTCATGCCCTCAGTATTCTCCTTTCCAAGATGGAGTATGGCCACTCTCCATCTCAGTCCCTGGAAGGTGTCCGGAGCTCCCTGAGAATCCCTGCTCTGGGGCAGAATCACCAAGGCTCATCCTTGACAGCTCCCCACAGGCTCCAGTAGGGCTTTCCTGCCAGGTGCAGGGCACAGGAATGGCTCTATCTGTCTCTTAGTTAGAGGGAGGCCATGCAATGATGTTTGTATAAGAGGGACTGGGATTCTGGGTCTCCATTAAAGTATTTGATAATATTTTCTTTGTTTTTTGTTTTATTTTGCCATCTCACCAATTAGGAGAGCAATCCCTTGGTAGTTATATTGTTTTTGCACTTGGTAAGGTTTTTGTGGTTAAGTGACATTAAGAAAATGTGCCTTTTTTTTCCTGTTCTGATATAATCCAAGGCAGTGACAGAAACAGCAATAATTTTGAAAGCAGTCACTTATGCATCCTATCATAAAGGTGTTAAGTTCCATTGCCCACATCTAACTTTCAGTCTAGTGGAAATGAAAAGGCACAGTTAGGGGGCATGTGAGCATGCCATGAGAGAGGTCGAAACCAATTGAGAAGTCTGTGCCAATCCCCAGTACTGTGGGATTGAAGGGGAGGGAGAGATGACCTCTCCTTCAGACCATACTCAACAAGGAGGGAGAGGGAGTTCATCCATGGGAACCTGAGGAGGAGCAAATCCCAGGGGCATCTAATTCAGGGTGCGGGAACAAATCATTGGAAATGAAAACGGTCCACTTCAGCTGTCACAGGAGATGGGAGAAAGAAAAGTCATACATTCCACAGTCCCCCTGCTGATTTGCTTCCTTATGATAGTATTTTGCACCAGCGTGTCCTCATCTCCCGCTGCTCCTCTGCCTGTTTCAGAATCATCTCTTCCCTCTTTGCTGCTCAGATCAGTGGATGTGCATTGTACAAGCTGATCATTTCCAGTAGCAGCCCCTTTGCTAGTCTTAGCTATATCCATCCTTATTTTCTACATTAGGTACTGCTCCCTCCACCATTGCTTATTGCCTTGTAAGAGGTTTCCTTTATATATTTCAATTTTACTTTTTATTAATAGACATTTTCAACTTCATCTTTTGCTTATCTATGCTTTTGGGGTAACACTGTCATTTTTGGAGGGCATTTTTGTTTATCTTTAGTCATTCAGGTTAAATAATCTCTTTATACCTCAACGTCTGTGTTTTCTTACTATTTAAAACCAAATATTATTTCCTTTCATTCCTCTCCTTCTGTTCCTCTTTCTTTAGATGGTAGTTTTAAGGGAGAAAAAGTTAGGCTATAAACTGGAGCTATGTGATAAGAGTTATTCAGAATGAGGGTGGGATATTAAGACTGGTAACTCAAAGCAATAGTCAGGGTTAGAAGTAGTGTTGGGATGAGGGTTTAGGGAAGCTGCTCATAAAACCTGCGGGATGGCACTTCTGGAATATTCTGGCAGCTCGCTCTGTAGACACTTCTCAGCATTCCTTGGGCCATTGCAGAAGAAACAATGATGAAACTTCACTTATTGGCCACAAGATGGCACTGTGGTCCACTGGGAACTAAAGTACTCTGGGCAGTCTGGGAGAGCAGCCTAGGAGGGAAAGGGTTAAGAAAAATTCGGGCTTGGATCCCATATTATGCAGATGTTGCAGCAGTTTTCAGTTATTGCTAGGCTACCTACAGCAATGCAAGAGGCGGGAAGTCCCTCTAATCTTTAATGACATCTACAGTTGAAGAATGTTGGCGGGGCAGCCTTGGTGTCAGAGCAGGTGCAGACAGAGGAGCAACTGCCTCAGAGGAAAAGGCGAAAGCAAGGGGCCGGCTGTGCCCTGAGTCCAGTCCATCTCTGCTGCACCTCATCTTCCCTGCATGTCTCGCCAGGCAACAGCTTTAACCTCCTTGAGTGATCAGGGATTCTACAAGTTTATAAGTCGTACTGATAACATCACCTTGGCTTAGATTCCATTGGATACCAAGCACGTGTTCTCTGGAGAGCAAAAAATATTGACAACAATTTCTAAAACACCTAAGTAAACAAACTACAGAAGGAAAATGTTAGTAGATGCACCAAACAGTGCCGTTAGACCTGAAGATAATCGACGAGTAGAATTATCAAAAAGAGACTACAAATAAGTCTCTACTAAGTATTTGTGGGCATCGAGCAGTGTTTGAGTCCTCTCAGGGTAGATTAAGGAAGGAATTCAGCTATTATCTTGACTTTGGCTTGGATGAAAATTCATGAACTCCTCAATTGATTTTCTTGTAAAATATTACAGAATAATATTGAGCAAACATTTTATTTTTCTCCAGCCTGTATCCCTCCTTAGCACTAACAGGTAAAGCGAATACCTAGAGGCAAGGTTTCTTTAGTTGGGATCCATTAACTGCAGGACTGGGAGGTCCATAGCTAGGCTTCACAGGGAGTGCAAACCCCACGGGCAGGGAACCCCTGTGTCTGTGCTGTGCCCAACTCCCCTCTGTGAGGCTGCCAAAGGGGGACTGCCAGGTCTCCCAGGACCCCACTCACAAAGACGGGAGCAAGCTGCTTGCTGGGCAAAAAAGTCAATTCACCAATTGGCCAATCTGTTGAAAGCCAGAAAGCAAAAAAACGTTCAATTGTGAGACTGATGAATGCCCAATTTCCCAAGTTATAAAATCTATAGCAGCTCATGGTTCTCAGAATGATTTCAACAGCATATGAAGATATTTTTAGAAAGTTTTTGTTTTTCTAAAGCGTTCCTTGATATTGATCCTCACTTGTTTTTCAGCCCACTCATCCGTTGAGCTTAATTTGATGCCAAATTTCAATGTTGCCTATTTCAGTCACTGACCACTTCTCACATTCTCCATATCTTACACAGATACATGTGTTCCTGTCTTTTCTTCTTTTTGTGTGATGCATTTTTAAATTGGGCTGTACAGAATACAAGCATACATTTGTAAATGACTGCCATCTTTTATGCAGTTTAGCTGTTTAATTTTTAGTAACACTTTTTATTAAGGTATAATTAATAGAGAGTAAAACACAAATATTAATACAAAAACATCCTGGTACATTTTGACAATTGCATACACCAGTGCAACAGTAACTGAAATGATTATAAAAAAAATTTCCATCACTCAAGAAAGTGTCCTCATGCTCCTTTCCAATCAATTTCTATCCCAGAGATAAAAACTTTTCTGTTTTTATCACCATTGACTAGCTTTGTCTATTCTTCAGCTTCATATAAATGGAATCATAATTTATTAGTTATTTTTCTCCAAAATTAGTATTTCTGAAGTGTATTCATATTGTTGTATCAGTAGGTCATTCTTTCTTATGACTAATATTCCATTGCATAAATATACCACAAATTTTTTGTGCATTCTCTTGTTGATGGATATCCATGTTATTCCTGTTTTCAACTATTATGAATAAAGTTGTTGTGAACATTCTTGTGGAATTCTTTCTTTTGGACATATGCATTCTTTTTTCTTCTTTTAAAACCTACACTTAAGAGTGGAAATACTGACTCATAGTGTAGATGTGTGTGCTATGCTTGCATGTCCCCACAAAAGCTCATGTTGAAATTTGTCAGTGTAATGGTATTGGGAGGTGGGACAGCTATGACTAGGTCATGAGGGATCTGCCCTCAGAAAGAAATCAATGCCCTTATCGGGGGAGTGACTTAGTTTTCCTGGGAATGGTCTTCCAATAAAAAGGATGAATTCAGCTGTTTTCTCTGTCTTAAGTGCTTGCTTCACCTTCCTTCTGCCTTGGATAACAGCAGGAGGACCTCACCAGCTGTGGCCCTTTGATCTTGGACTTCCCAGTCTCCACATCTATAAGCCAAATAAACCTCTTGTCTTTATACATTGCCCAGTCCGTGGTATTTCTCTATAGCAGTAGGAAAGAAATTGAAAGAAAATATGGCACCATGAGGCTGTTGTTATAATACCTGAAAATGTAGAAGCAGCTTTGGTTAATGGGAAGTGGCTAATGGACAGAGGTTGAAAGAATTGGGAGGAGCAGACTAGCAAAAGCCTAGACTCCTGAAAACAGAGCATTAAGGGCAATTCTGGCGAAGTCTCAGGGGGAAATGAGGGACAAGCTATCAGAAATTGAAGCAAATACCATCCTTGTTATAAATAGCAAAAACCTTGGCAAAATTGTGTCCTGTTCTAGGACTTTATGGAATATAAAATTATGAGCCATTCACTAGGATATCAACTGAAAGAAATATCTAAGCGGCAAAGCATTCAGGCTACTGTGTGACTACTTTCGGGCACCAGGAAATTTCACCCAGCAAGAAGGGAGCCATGGGAATAGATTTTGCAAACCAGCACAGATGGTGACCCTACCTCCCTCTGCTGTCCTGTCTCCCATAAGCCAAACCCTGTGCTGTGAGCTCTTAAAATCCTAGAATTATTTCTGGGGAATCTATACTCTTAATAATTTATAGACAACCCAGGTCTGCTTTGGATCTGATCAGACGGACTAAATCTTGGGGACTCTGCACCACTGGTCACTGAAGAAAGGGGCTGGGAATGTTGACTGGGACAGGAAAATATAATAAGAAACATTGGTGTGAATCTAGCATCAGAAAGATGATGTGAGGACAACAAGGAAGAGCTGGAATGTGAGGGTTTAATCACAGGCTCCTCACCCTCCGCTGATGGGTAGGTGTGTTAGCTCCAGCATGGAGCACCACCACACTAGGTGGGGGAAGGGTGAGAGGGCGATGGGGCAGCCTGTGAGCTGGGGCAATGTAGGCAGAGGAACAACTGTGTCACCACAGAAACTTCTGCCTTCACCCATCCCTCCAGCTCTGCAGGACAGGTAGAGACTCCAGGATCATCCACTGAGCACTGGACATAAGGAAGGCTGCATGGGGAGGACTCAGGACAGTGACATCACAGGATACCCCTCCCATTAGGAAAATCAAGGCCCAGAACTCACTGGGTTCTTCCCCAGGAGGACCAAGCCCTGAATCAGGTGCAGTGCTGCCTGCCCCACTGTGCAATGGGCCCCGGGCTCCTCTGCTGGGCGCTGCTTTGTCTCCTGGGAGCAGGTGAGTCCTGGGCACAGGACAGCAGCCCCATTCTCAGCTTTCCCACCCGTGTCCTCCACTTTACCTTGGGGAGGACCTCCAGGCTTTCTGCTGTGCTCATCCTCCATCTGCTTTTCCCACAGGCTCAGTGGAGACTGGAGTCACCCAAAGTCCCACACACCTGATCAAAACGAGAGGACAGCAAGTGACTCTGAGATGCTCTCCTCAGTCTGGGCACAACACTGTGTCCTGGTACCAACAGGCCCTGGGTCAGGGGCCCCAGTTTATCTTTCAGTATTATAGGGAGGAAGAGAATGGCAGAGGAAACTTCTCTCCCAGATTCTCAGGTCGCCAGTTCCCTAATTATAGCTCTGAGCTGAATGTGAACGCCTTGGAGCTGGACGACTCGGCCCTGTATCTCTGTGCCAGCAGCTTGGCACAGCCCGGCAGAGTCTCTGACATTCTATACATAAACTTCCTGCCTTAGCTTTGACTTGAGAGCTGCAGGCCCCACCCGGGTTTCACTCCTGCAAGGGAAGCTTTTAGTTGTATGGAAGGCATGTGTTGTGTCCTACTGAGCACAGAGCTCTCCCAAACAGAGCCCAGGTTTCCTATGCCCTGAGTGTGCCCGCTTCTGTGCAGCATCTTCTTGCAGCTTGTCCCTTCCTGGGTAACTTCAGTAGAAGAGTGACTGCGGAGCCCCAGATGTGTGCTAGATTCTTTGAATTTGTTATATAGCTTAAAGTCTTTCAACAACCTTGCACATCAATCATTCTTATTCTTCCTTGACAGACGGAAGTCTCAGGGACATTCAGTCATTTTCCCCAGTGTCTCCTGGCTTGTAAGGACCAGAAGTAGGAAACAAAGTAGTCCATCCATTTTCCACCTACCCTCCTGCTCCATCATCACCTTCTGTGTCCTGGTCAGTAAGTCAGAGCCCTCAAACTGCCATCTAGTGACCAGCAGGGCCTCAGTAGAGGCTTACATGTCTTCAGGGGTCATTACTCTGGCCTCTTCATTAGAAACTTTGAGGAATGTTAAATTTCACACTTTTTAAAAATCATTTATATGCATTCCCTTTGTCTTTCCCCAGTCTGCAGCCTACATTTTCATTTTTTATGGTGTTTTACACAAGTTTAATTTAATGCAACAATAACTAAAAACAATTTTGTTTGTGTGTAGACAAAAACTGCTTTCTCTTATAAATGTCTAAAGATATTTTTCTTAATTTATTCTACTAAAATTTAAGTTTGGATTTTCACCAATAAGAATAAATGAACCTGAAATATATCTCATGTGAGAAATAAGATAGAGACCTAGGAATTGGAGGGAAGCACATATGTTCAGTGAAGAAGCAATCATCTGTCAAAAAGAGCTCTAAAGTGGACACCTAGTGCTGACAGTGGAGAGGTAAGTGGAAGGCAAATTATCATGAACCTTGTCTGTCTATTGTCTTGTAGAAGAAAGACAGCCAGAAGCAGAGACAACATGGGCGAATGTTTATGACTGGACTTCAGGTTGAAGGTTGCAGCAGGTAGAGGGAGGAATAGCAGGCAGAGGGCAGAATCACTAGCTGGCAGGGGCAGTGGCATCACCAGTGACTTTACTGACATCCAGGAATTATGTCCCCAACGCACAAGCTGAAAAACCTCCCACAATTTGCCGATTTTTCCCTGACCCTGCCTTGGCCACCAGACTCCTCAATGGTGCGGCTTTTTACCTCCTGGGGGCAGGTGAGTCCCCTAAAGCCTTTTCCTTGGCTTACCACATCCTAGCCTAAGCCTTTACCACAGGTCTACATTATTGAGGTCCCTCTTTGGGCACTCAACTTCCTTCTATCATAGACTTCATAGAATCTGGGATAACCAGATCCCAAGATACCAGAGAACAAAGGCAGGACACGAAGCAACATGGAGATGCCTAAGACTGCCATCCATGACTACATATGTAGGTGTTAATAGGAGCCGAAGCTGGTGCACAGCTGATCTGTCCCAGCACACACTATAGAGAAATTGCTGAGGGTCTGTAACTTTCTCTCAAAGCTAAATATGTGGCCTTGGTGTCAGACATCCTCTCCCAGACCTCTGTGCCCTCTTGCACCAGCAGTCACCCCACAGCCACCTTCCTCTGCACACAATGCTCAGTGGAAGATATAGGTGGCCTCGTCTTCACGAGACCGTGATCCAGGCAGTGGAAGACGTTGTCCCATAGAAGTGTCCCCAACACTGCCCAGGCTGGGGCCCTCAGATTTCTGAGCAGCTCTGTGCATGGGAAACTCTGCCCTGTGCTGAGCTTCTCTTCCAGGCCAGTCTCAGCTGGACGATGGGATGTATTTTACCATGATGTGAGAGGATGCAGCCTCTCTTCCAGGCCCCTCCTGCAGCTCTGGCCTCAGAAGTCCTTTTCTTCAGTTGTTCTCAGAAAGGAAAGCTCATTCGAAGTTGTATATTTGCAGACAGCATTGACAACACAGGTCTATGTTCTTTTCCCTGTCAGCATTCACAACTCCATCTTCCCCACACCACGCTCATATCAGTCCTCAGCCTCCTCCACGTGATGTCCGCTCCCAGCTGTCCTCTCCCTTCCTCTGCATCCTCACCTCCAGGTCAACCACAGATGCCTCAGTTCAGGCCATTCCTCACACGTCATGCTCCTCCCACCAAAGCCCTTTCCACTCCATGCTGTATCCTCTGGGTCAACACAAGTCTCTTCTTTTTTGTTCTTGCTCCAAATCTTAGTTTAACCACTACCATCTCTAGGGATACACTCCTTCAACAGTTTTCCTAGGCTGCACCTCCTTAATATAAATCCTCACAGCTTATAATGTGCGTTAGTATTCATAGATTTAACACCATTGTCATTTTCCATGACTTCGGGTGACTAATGGACTCTTCTCCTGCGCTCTAGACTGTAAAACGCATCATTTTAGAAATTGTGGATGTTTTGTTCCTGATTTTATCATCAGTACAAACAGCGGTTCCAGGTGCCAGTGGCCAATCTTGAAAGAATAAAGGATGGATAGTGAAAGGCCTTCTGGGTTCCCATGTAGAGTGTTTCAGAAGTCTGGACGCATTAAGCGGGAACTTCTATCCCTTCATCTCCTAGGATCTAATGAGTCCTGGAAAGAGAGGAGAAATCCCTGTCATGGATGAGTAACTGGATCCAAGCCCTTCTGCAGGACTGAATTTCCTATCTGCCCATCGCCTTCCTGGCTTGTCTCCTCCTTCAATGTCCTTCCCTCACAGGTGTCCTGGATTTGGGAGTCTCACAGACACACGGCACCTAATCATTGGAAGAGTGGTGTGAAATATAGCATTAAATACTGGCATTAAAAGGTGATGGAGGCTGGGTGCAGTGGCTCATGCTTGTAACACCAGCACTTTGGGAGGTAAAGGAGGGCAGATGATGAGGTCAGGTTAGCCTGGCTAACATGTGAAACCCCAACTCTACTAAAAATACAAAATCAAAATTAACCAGGCGTGGTGGCAGTCGCCTATAGTCCCAGCTACTCAGTAGACTGAGGCCGGAGAATGGCGTGAACCGGGGAGGTGGAGCTTGCAGTGAGCTGAGATCCCACCAGTGTACTCCAGCCTGGGTGAGAGAGCAAGACTCTTTCTAAAAAAAAAACAAAGGTCATGGAGAAAAAAACAAATGGCTTCTCCATTCTTTGGGTGTCTTTGAGGCCATGGTGGCTGCTACACTGAACTATATCATTAGTCTCCATTTCCATGAATTGGTGGGCAATGCCAGAGACACAGAGTTCATGGTCACCAGCTTCCTCCAGCCCACACCTGATTTTGGTTCAGGGCACTGAACAGAGACCTTTGCTTGTTACCCTCCTTTGCCAGTTAGGAAAGGCTGATTGTGAGGCAGAGGCTCCACATATAGAGCAGGGCTATGTGTTAGTCCCTGAAGAATTGTGAGAGCCATTCTGGGTGGAAATAATCAAATATACAATCACCAAGGATGGCCCACAGATAGACCGAAGCCCCAATTTTGCTGGAATGATTTGCATCTATGCTTTTAATACGAATGAAGTTTTACCTCTTTAGGCAATAAAGACCAAAAATAGACTAGCTATTTTAAATAATTGAACCTTAAACAGACCAAAGTCAGAACATCTTCCCTAGGGACAGCATTTTCTTCCACCCACTCACTAAAGGTGTATTTGAGAAAGCTGTGTGCTGTTGATAAACGCTGGAATATCGTTACAATCGACATTGTAATAATACTGCTACTTGGATCAGAAACAAAGAGCATTTCTAAAGCTTGAACAATGTAAAACTGGAAATGAGCTCTCACTGAGTTTGGAAATGCAGGCACTAGAGGGTGCTTATTTCTCTTCCTTTTCCAATCAGGGGGCTATTCAAAGGCTATTCTAGAACAAGGTTGAGATCCTCCACTTCCCCGTGGTGACCAGGCTTTCAGAGGTAGAAGCCTTATTAGTTCATAATCAGCCAAACTGACCTCACCATCAAATGTATCGACCTAGATGCTCACCCTCCGCAGCAGTCAGAGACCGTGTTCACCAGGAGCTCGTGTGCTTTTACGGAGCACACTTTCTCCTCGGTTTACTAAAAAAAAATAAATGGGCCATTATAGGGGGTTCCATAAACAGAAGCTTTCTGTACTTTGCCCATTTAGACACTACAAATTCTGATGTCTGACGAAAAGTGTCAACTTAAAGCTTGCATGTGGTTAAGAACTTTTAATAAACAAATTAAATAATATATATAATGAAAATGTCAATAATGCTCTCCAATCCAATCCCACCTTCCACTCATAACCAATATTAACACTCTGGTGTGCTTCTCTTCACCCCTCTTTTCTGTGTTCATGCACACCTTTCTACCCAAGTACACCTACAGAAAATGGGTTCACCTGTACACTTTACCTGCCACATGCATACTCTTTTCTGTTAATATACCCTGGTCTTTATTGTTCCAGATTGGTTGATATAGATCTAACTTGCTCCTATTAGCTGCTTCACATTGCATAATGAGGGTAGACAGGTACATTCGTGCTCTATTGTCTGATTCCTAAATTCTGCCAGATCTTTTCCAAAGTGACTGAATGGCCTCTTTGTGCTTCCGAGTTCCTCTCACCCCAGCACCCAGTTGATGATTCCAGCGTTTCCATCACTCATAATCCTGGCAGGTTTGAGAGCTCCATTGGTTCCTCCTGCATGAGGAGACAGGGACGGATAAAAGGATAGACCTTTATCAAACCTAACAGAGACTACACGATATCTCAGTTCATCCTCATAAAGCATTGAGGGGAATGTTAGTCTTGTTTTATAGATGAGTCTAGATGAGGCTAGAATCCAAGAAAGTTAATGAATGGCCTTGCCCATGGTCTCAGAGCTAATAAATGGTGGAGGCAGATGAAGGCCAGTCAGCCTGCTTCCATGTGGAATTGATAGAGGGGTCACTGGACTTTGACAGAGGGGAAGTCTAGAACCATCTGGGGCTGTCTTCAGATCGGACACCAGGGTTAAGAGAGCCTGTGTACCCTACAGCACTGCAGATAGAAGCATCATGGTGTTGGCAGTGGGGAGGTACTAGAGTGTGTAAGTGGTTAGTGGCCTACAACCAGAAGACCTGAATTTTGAGAAAATTATTCCCATCACAAGATGTAGCAGAGACAGTGATAGGGATATACTAGATCAGGGAGCTCTGTGAGGAGCTCTGTGAGGAGCTGTGGCCTAATCATGCATCAGGCCACGTTTGTGTCCATAGGTCATGGGCAGTGCTGGGTGGCCACCATCATCCATACAGAGAGGGCAGTCAGCAGCGTGAGGTGGTTCTGCCTGCTGTGGTCTCACCCCAGGCATGGAAAGCAAGAGCCCTGGGAGGAGCTGAAGGTGCTCAGCTGGGCTTGTCAGGAGTCTCATCTGTCAGTGGATTGACAAGAAACAGAGCAAAATGATTCCTCCAATGTTAATGAGCCTGCCCGTGGGATCTGGAAAGCTAATAACAGAGAAAACCAATATAGACAATGGATTTTAAACAGGATTATGGTCAATTAAGCAAATTAGAAAATGATACTTGAAGGAGTATTTGGGACGCAGTAGTCAAAAACACCAGGAAGACATGAGGAATTGCCCTAAGACTCTAGACTACAGCACTATGTAGATAACTAACACCAGACTATTAATTATATCATTGAAAAAATAAAATTTACAGTGAATTACAAACTGTTTACCAAAGGTTATGAAAATCTTGTAGACTTGTTTTAATTCAGACAAATGTTTTCTTCTCATTGTCAGCTGTTCTCTGGCACATTTATTTTGGATTGAACCATCTGGGGAAGAGGCGTGGCCTCTCCTGACAGGAAGGCTCTGGGGCCCAGGCAGGGAGAATGAGGTCTCAGAATGACTTCCTTGAGAGTCCTGTTCCCCTTTCATCAATGCACAGATACAGAAGACCCCTCCGTCCTGGAGTACCTGCCATGAGCATCAGCCTCCTGTGCTGTGCAGCCTTTTCTCTCCTGTGGGCAGGTGGGTCCTGGGCAGGGCCCCTTGCATAGATTTCAAGGCCCAGCCCCTTTCCATTGGGGCTGCAGCATCAGCTGTTTCCTTCTCTGCAGGTCCAGTGAATGCTGGTGTCACTCAGACCCCAAAATTCCGCATCCTGAAGATAGGACAGAGCATGACACTGCAGTGTGCCCAGGATATGAACCATAACTACATGTACTGGTATCGACAAGACCCAGGCATGGGGCTGAAGCTGATTTATTACTCAGTTGGTGCTGGTATCACTGATAAAGGAGAAGTCCCGAATGGCTACAATGTCTCCAGATCAACCACAGAGGATTTCCCGCTCAGGCTGGAGTCGGCTGCTCCCTCCCAGACATCTGTGTACTTCTGTGCCAGCAGTTACTCCACAGCACTACAAGGCCATCTCCTCTCTGCACATAAAGGCAGGGAGGCTCTGCCCTCCTCCCCCACCCAAGACTCAGGGATGACCTGGGCAGAGTTTTCTGCAATGGGGACCTTGGAACCCCGAGTGGCCCTAAGTGGCCCGGAGAGTATGAGCCTCAGTCTGTGCCAGGTGCTCCTGCAGCCATCTCAGCCAGGCCTGGACTGGTCCCAGGTCCTCAGATGTCTCCTTTGTTGCTCTCTCTGGTCTATCCTCTGAGCTCTCCTTTTGGGGTTGGGCCAGGGCTTCCCCAGCTCCTACTTTTCTACCCATCATCCTGACTCCGAGGCCCCCAGGATGAAACAGGATTTGTATTTCAGATCCATCTAGGCTGTCCTCTCCCTGGTGAGCATGCTGCTTCCTCTATCTAGAGTTTTCCCCTCCCCCGCCCCACCCATGGTCTGTCCTGTGGCCTATCTTTCCTATCTGGGCAGTCACCTTCCATCCCCCGCCTCCCCGCCCCTCTCTACTGCAGCCATGGGGGGAGCACCTCTTCTGAGACTCCTTCCTTCCCATCACAGAGACTTCAAAGGCCATTTCCTCTGCCCTGGATGGAGCCTTCCTTTCTCTAGTGGCCAGCTCCTACCTGTGCTTCAGATCTCAGAATGATCTGCCCTCCCGCAGGAAGCAATCCCTCGCCGCCCAGCTGAGATCAATTTTCCTCTCATAAGCTCTCATAGAATCATATGTCTGTTAGTAACCCTTAGGACAATTAGGCTTTCTCAGATACTTGTCTGATGATTTTTGTGCTCTACCCAATTTTTTTTTTTTTTACTGAGACAGTCTCACTCTGTCACCAGGCTGGAGTGCAGTGGCATGATTTCCGCTTACTGCAAACTCTGACTCTGATTCAAGTGATTCTCCTGCCTCAGTCTCCTGAGTAGCTGGGATTACAGGCATGTGCCACCATGCTCAGCTAATTCTTTTTTGTATTTTTAGTAGAGATGCGGTTTCACCATGTTGGCCAGGATGGTCTCGATCTCCTGATCTCATGAACCACCTGCCTCGGTCTCCGAAAGTGCTGGGATTACAGGCATGAGTCACCGCGCTCGGCCTCTCCACTCAATTTTTGAGCCCATGAGAGCTAAGGCTGTGCCTGCTGCATTAACAACGTCAGTGCCTGGCGTGTGGGGATACCCATTTCACAGAGAATGGATGAGTGAACGAGAGGCTGAATGAGTGATGAGTGGGTGGACGAACCAATAGTAGGAACACACTACATCTACTGTAAACTGGCAGAGGTCTAGCATTAAGTACAAGAAAGCCCACCCCTTTGATTGCTGGGCTCAGGTCGATCTTGGAAATTGATGGGGAATCACTATCATGGCGGCCACACCTGGCTCAAGGCTTTCTCTTGTGGCTGCAGTACCTGACCTCCTCCAGGTCTCTGTGCTCTCTTTCAGGATCTTTCCCCACAAAAAATCTAGACAGATCAGAGATCCACTTCTAGAATTCCATCCTTAAAGGTTGTTCCTTGAAACCACTTCTGGTAAGAAAATCTCCATTAGGTTTGCATCAATAAAACAGAGCCACTACAGGTTTGTGAGTGTAAAAGATTTATGATCAGAATTAGACTTTATGCATATGTGGGAGGAGCTGAGGAAGACAAGGTCCGGAGGAGAGAAGTCAGAAGGTGAGGGAGCCAGTCAGTAGTCAGGGCTCCTGAAGCTCTGGGCAGGACAGGATAGAGTGGCAGGGACATGAGAGGATCAGAGCATAC
Source organism: Pan paniscus (assembly GCF_029289425.2). Taxonomy (NCBI): domain Eukaryota; kingdom Metazoa; phylum Chordata; class Mammalia; order Primates; family Hominidae; genus Pan; species Pan paniscus. The sequence goes on from NC_073255.2 coordinate 179,266,593, forward strand.
CAGGACATGCAGTGGGACCTTGAGCCGGGAGCACAGGAAAAGGCCAAGGAAACCTGCTTCTGGGGAAGCTGTTCCTTGTCTATGGGGGCCACCCCTGCAGGTGCACTGCCAAACACTGTGGGCAGCCTGGCTGCTGTTGGCCAGCATTTGGGAAGATGAACTGTACACAGGGTGCAGAAGGAACAGGACTTCCTAGGTCTGTTGGATGCCTCTGTATCTGCTGGACACTGACTCTCACTGTCTGACCACAATGATTTGCCAATTGTTATAGTGACTGTTTTATATCTGTCTTCTAAATTTTACCAAATGTATCCTTGACCATCTCTAACCAGAATGATAACAGAAATGGCATTCTGGGAAAGTCAGACTCTTACATTTGCAAAGTTGACTTAACACAATCCAGCACAGGATGGATTCTCCCAAATTAAGGCATCAGATCACACAACTGTCTCGACCTGCCACGGTCCATGGACTCCTCTCCGGGGGACACCTGTGCTGCCCAGGTGAATGTGGACACAATTTGTATGTAGATGTTCCAGACGCTGGTGACTAACTTTTCTTTTAATACTATGTCTGAAGTCTCCCTCACCCAGAGGGTCTATATATGTATGAGTATATATGTATTTATAAATATGTATGTGTAATTTCTCCTTAGAAGAAAATGTCATGATGACTACATGGCTTAATGGCATTTATTTATGAAAGAGCTTTATTAAAAATAATTAGAAAATTTGAATTCTATTCTGAATTTTTCCTTGGGAGTGTCCTGAGAGCATTTTTGACCCTACCGACCTTTGTCATGTGTGTATTTGGCAGCCTAGAGTGCAGCAGTTATTGGCGCCATACATTAGGGAGTTAGACTGGAGATGGCTGTAAAAATGACTGACTCTTAGTGTTATTCACTCTCACTCTGGGCCTCACTGGAATGTCACAGACTACCATCGAACAAATGGATTCCCAGTATGAAGAATATTAGGAGAAAGCAATGAGGAAACATGAGCACAAGCAACAAACATTTGAAGTGCAAACCTGAAGACTCGAAATTTTGGCATTATAAGATATGAAATTTTGGTGAGCTACATTTAAATGAACATGACGGGGAACTGAAACTAGGAAAAAGACAATGCCTGAAACCATCAACTTTCATAGCAATTGTCAAAAAATATATCTAGGAATGCCTCATACAATCACTGAAAACTAAATGGAAAGTCAAACAGTTGATTAGCTCCTCCTACAGAGATTTTTAGTGATTTCAAAGATGGATCTGCAGGAGTGATCTAGAATGCAGCACGGAAAATTAAAAGTGAAATATGAAAGAAGTTAGAGAACAGGGAAGAAAAAAATGGATGTTTCCCATATACTAGAATATGCATATTTTTCATAATTTCCCATTTTTTGTTGCATATGATTGAATTTTCAGACAGATAAAATAGGTAGAATGTTATGAGGTGATATTTATGAGATGTTAGCTGAGAAGTTTTTTGAGGTGTTTAAGGACCTAAATTCAGAGTTTCCAGAATCACAATGAATCTCAAATAAGACAGTCAAGTCATAAGCAAATTGTAGAACATGACGGACAAAGAGAAGATTTTGAAAGCCGTCAGAAAGAAAAGACAAATACGTCCCATAGGAATAGATGGAGAACAACAGTAAGTCAAGACAGTGGTTAAAAATAACCATTAGCTCAATTATCATTCTCCTTCATTTAAGGTAAGATTGATTAAAAAAAAAACTTTTAGAAGGGGAATATGAAAAATGACTGCTGTGAGTTTGCTATCAAGGTTTCTTTTCTGAATTACAGTTAAGAAAGGTGGGAAATGATTCCAGAAGAAAGGCATGAGGGCAGTTTGTGAGGTAACCCATGTGATGGGGCTGCCCCGTTGGGCACGTGTGACTGAGGGAATGCAGGAGGCTGGGGCATGAATGGGGATTGCAGAGGGGACCCTGAATTGCAGGATAGACAATGAGCTAATGCCTTGGTGCCTTGTTTTGGGGATGCTGTTGGCACATCCTACAGAACATGCCCAGCAGACAGAGGAGTGGCTGTAGGATGAGAAGATGAACTCAGAGATGCAGTGTGAGGCCTCTGGCTCCAGACAGCATAGGAGCCCAAAGCAATGAGCCAGGCATTGATGTTGTTAAAAGGGAGCTTATAAATATTTAAAGTGTGTTCTAATATAAATACTGTGACCCTGACATCCTGGGGATTGAGAGAGGAAGTGATGTTACTGTGGGAACTGCCCTGTAGAGACAAGGACATTCCTCATCCTCTGCTCCTGCTCACAGTGACACTGATCTGGTAAAGCCCCCATCCTGGCCTGACCCTGCCATGGGCACCAGGCTCCTATGCTGGGTGGTCCTGGGTTTCCTAGGGACAGGTGAGTCCTCAGAACATCAAGTAGTTTTATTTTTTCTCTGTGTGTAGGTGTGTGTGTGTTTGTGTGTGTGTGTGTGCGATGACTACAGATGTTTTCCTTATTCTGTTGCCAAATTCTATTTCCACAGATCACACAGGTGCTGGAGTCTCCCAGTCCCCAAGGTACGAAGTCACACAGAGGGGACAGGATGTAGCTCCCAGGTGTGATCCAATTTCGGGTCATGTAACCCTTTATTGGTACCGACAGACCCTGGGGCAGGGCCAAGAGTTTCTGACTTCCTTCCAGGATGAAACTCAACAAGATAAATCAGGGCTGCCCAGTGATCAATTCTCCACAGAGAGGTCTGAGGATCTTTCTCCACCTGAAGATCCAGCGCACAGAGCAGGGCGACTCGGCTGTGTATCTCTGTGCCAGAAGCTTAGCCACAGCGTGGCACAGTCGCGTCCTTCCTGCTCACAAACCTCATCCTTCTCTCTCCTTGCACCTCCTAGAGACCCTTAATAGAGGCCTATCTTTAATCCTCACTTTTTGTGGGAAATAAGTAGATTTGGACATTGGCTGTCCTTTGGGTTGAAAGAGACCACAGATTCATTCCTGAAACACAGTGACTGCAAATGTAGGTGGTGAAAACAATCACGGCCCACTGTACTCTAGGAGGGCTCGGAGCCAGCTCACTGCTCCAAACAAGGAGTGGGTGTCTTAGCCTTCGCCCTCAGGGCAGACATGCATCTTCTATAGGTCTTGGAGGCTGCTGTGTTGCCCACATATATGAGGTTGTCAAGGGCAGGAAACATGCTCTTCTCCTGCATATTTTGGGGCATCTGGAAGGTCTGAGGCTACATCCCCAGGAACATCTTTCTTCTAAAGCCTCTTCTATTCCTGTCACCTTGGAAATTTCTGCAACAAAATATCGAACCTCTCTTCCTGTTTGAAGTAAAGGTCTGTGCAACTTCCGTGGTCCTTACTTGATAAATACAATCATGGTAACAAGAAGACTTCATTTCTTCTGCCTACTTTAAGCCACTTGTATCCTTTATTTTATTTCCATTTGCCATTGCTACTGTCCTGATAGACAGAAGCATGCATTCACCACTGCTGCCTGTTCACATCAATTCCCTCAGGAAATCTGATTTTTAGACTCTGAGTGTTTTCATTGTTGTCCAACTCATTTGATTTGAAATAATTTTACCGAGGCCTTTAACTCAAGAAGTGATTTATTTATAATAGTGAATCTATTCCTTTTTATTTTATTTTTCATAATAGATAGTACTATATAGTACTTGTTATAAATAGAAGTACAATGATTATATTGCAATAGAATCTTCCACCTATCTGTGGGTGCTGCTGCAGTATGTATCTGTGAAAGCAAATGCACTGGTCAGAGCTGATGTGATTATGGATCCTGGGTTTCTGGGAGTCCTTGGCGACAGACCACTTCTCCAAGTCTGGGACTCAGTGTCCCAGACGCAACCATGATAGAGGTGTCCTGAGTCTTTCATAGCTAGGAAGGGCATCATAGTCCTTCCAAATTCACTGATCAGAAATTGTGGTGTGGTACAGACACCAAATTCCTTTCTCCAGAGAATGATGGTCACTGGCGGGGAGTTGCTGTTGACCCATTTTTTTCTTGTGTCGTCATCAAATCCCTCCTTGCTCAGGTGCCCTGTGTCTCCTGGGACTGAGTAAGTCCAGGGCACAGATGGGAATTCCCTGTCTCCCTAGACCTTTTGTCTAACTGCTGCCACTTTCCTCCATGTGACTCCTGAGATACCTGGTCCTAACAGTGGACAAGCTCTGACACTGAGGCTGAAGAGAACACAGTCCACAGTTGTCAACGGCGCTGAAAGAACATGTAGCAAAAACGAGCAGGGCTTCCAATTTATACTGAGAATGAACATGCAAGAGGAGCAAAGGGTAGATGGTACTAATGAACAAATAGGAAGGAATGCGGTTTCTGTTCTAATGAAATCATTCTGTTGTCTTAAGTTAAGCAGGAGAAAACTTTCACAGTAATTACATCAAGTCAAAGGCTAGCGGCTCCCCAACCAACCAACATAGCTATTTGCTCTGTTATCTTGGCAGCTTCAGAGGACTCAGAAATCCTTTCTCTGCACAAACATCCCTTTGTCCATTCCAAGACCCAGGATCACACACTCTGATCTTTTCATGAAAACAATGAGGTGTGCTATAGTTGCTGTGGCCTCATTTTAGTATGTTGAGTAGGAAGCATTGAAGAACTTTGAAAGCTTTGCTCTTGAGTCTAGGGATGTGCTGGAGCCAGCTTGTATGAGTCAGAAGAATCAAATAGGCATACTTTTCCCAGCTCCCTGTTCAGTGAAGCCATGCTGGGAGTTTGAAATCTGCCATGGTGGGTATGTTGGTACAACAGAAATTAGCAAATGCTACCAGCCATGCCCCCACCTTCACAGACACCCAGTTTATCAGCACATCACTGGAGTATTTTCTGATGTCCCTGTTATGCCATGTCTTTTAGGGACAAAAGGGCTCAGAATTTATGTCTCCTCTACTCTGTTCTTAGAAGCCATCATCTAAGGGGGCCTTGATTGCTCCCATTTCTATCCAGCTCCCAAATTCTCTTGCTCTGTAGCTCTGTGTCTCCTGCAAGCATGCCAGTCTGGAACATGACAAGTATTTTGAATGTAACTAAATGTATCACTGAACCAGTTCATTATTTACAAATTATCTTTCCTTGCATGGAATATTCAGATGCTGGAGTCATTGGGAACAGAGATGGCCAAGCAGCAACTCTGGGTTGTGAAACACTTACAGCCCTGCTATTCTTCTGTGGCAACGAGAGACCCTGTAAAAAGGACAATTTTGCTTTGGAGACTAAGCAGCTCCCCACCAGTCAGGAATGACTCTGCTTTTACTTTAGGCTGAGAGGTCAGAAGGGTCACACGCTCAATATTCTCCTCTTCAAGACGGAGTGTGGCCACTCTCCATCTCAGTCCCTGGAAGTTGTCCAGAGCTCCCTGAGAATCCCTGCTCTGGGGGCAGAATCACCAAGGCTCATCCTCACCAGCTCCCCACAGGCTCCAGCAGGGCTTTCCCACCAGGTGCAGGGCACAGGAATGGCTCTGCCTGTCTCTTAGGTAGAGGGAGGCCAAACAGTGATGTTTGTATAAGAGGGACTGGGGTTCTGTGTCTCCTTTAAAGTATTTGACAAAATTTTCTTTGTTTTTGTTTTATTGTGCCTTCTCACCAATGAGGAGAGCAATCCCTTGGTAGTTATATTGTTTTTGGCACTTGGGAAGGTTTTTGTGGTTAAGCCACATTAAGAAATTGTGCCTTTACAGGAAATTGTGCTGTACAGGAAAGTTCAGCTGTAACCCAAGGCGGTGAAAGAAATAGCAATAATTTTGAGAGCAGTTACTTGGGTATCTATGATAAAGGTGTTAAGTTTCATTGCCTACATCTAACTTTCAGTCTAGTGGAAATGAAAAGGCACAGTTAGGGGGCATGTGAGCATGCCATGAGAGAGATCGATGCCAATTGAGAAGTCTGTGCCATTCCCCAATACTGTGGGATTGAAGGGGAGGGAGAGATGACCTCTCCTTCAGACTGTGCTCAACAAGGAGGGAGTGGGAGTTCATCCACGGGAATCTGACGAGGAGCAAATCCCAGGGGCCTCTAACTCAGGGTGCAGGAGCAAATCCTTGGAGAGGAAAATGGTCCAGTTCAGCTGTCACAGGAGACAGGAGAAAGCAAAGTCATCTAATCCACAGTCTCCCAGCTGATTTGCTTCCTTATGATGCTATTTTGTACCAGCGTGTCCTCATCTCCCGCTGCTCCTCTGCCTGTTTCAGAATCATCTCTTTCGTGTTTGCTGCTCAGATCAGTGGATGTGCATTGTACAAGCTGATCATTTCCTGTAGCAGCCCCTTTGCTAGTCTTAGTTATATCCATCCTTATTTTCTGCATTAGGTACTGCTCCCTCCACCATTCATTGCTTATTGCCTTGTAAGAGGTCTCGTTTTATATATTTCAATTTTACTTTTTATTAATAGATATTTGACTTCATCTTTTGCTGATCTATACTTTTGGGGTAACATCGTCATTTTTGGAGGACGATTTGTTTATCTTTAGTGATTCAGATTAAATAATCTCTTTATACTTCAATGTCTGTGTTTTCTTCCTATTTTAAGCCAAATATTATTTCCTTTCATTCCTCTCCTTCTGTTACTCTTTCTTTAGATGGTAGTTTTAAGAGAGAAAAAGTTAAACTATAACTGGACCTATGTGATAAGAGTTATTCAGAATGAGGGTGGGATATTAAGATTGGTAACTCAAAGCAATAATCAGGGTTAGAACTAATGTTGGACTTAGGGTTTAGGGAAGCTGCTCATAAAACCAGCGTGATGGCACTTCTGGAATATTCTGGCAGCTTCCTCTGCAGACACTTCCCAGCATTCCTTGGGCCATTACAGAAGAAACAATGATGAAACTTCACTTATTGGCCACAAGATGGCAGTGTGGTCCACTGAGCTCGAAAGGGCTCTGGGGAGTCTGGGAGAGCAGCCTAGGAGGGAAAGGGTTAAGAAAAATTAGGGCTCGGATCCTGTATTATGCAGATGTTGCAGCAGTTTTCAGTTATTGCTAGGCTACCTACAGCTATGCAAGAGACGGGAAGTCCCTCTAATCTTTAATGACATCTACAGTTGAGGAATTTTGGCCGGGGCAAATTTTGGTCAGGGGGAGGTGTAGAGGAGCAACTGCCTCAGAGGAAAAGGGAAAAGCGAGGGGTGGGCTGTGTCCTGAGCCCAGTGCGTCTCTGCTGCACCTCATCTTCCCTGCAGGTCTGGCCAGGCAACAGCTTTAACCTGCTTGAGTGATCTGGAATTCTAGAAGTTCAGAAGTCGTACTGATAACATCACTTTGGCTGAGATTGCATTGGACACCAGGCATGTGTTCTCTGGAGGACAAAAAATATTGAGAACAAGCTCTAAAACACCTAAGTAAACAGACTACAGAAGAAAAATGTTAGTAGATGCACCAAACTGTGTCGTTAGACCTGATGATAACTGACTAGTAGAATTATCAAAAAGAGACTATAAATAAGTCTCCACTAAGTATTTGTGTTATTGAGAGCAGTGTTTGAGTCTTCTCAGGGTAGATTAAAGAAGGAATTCAGCTATTATCATGACTTTGGCTTGGATGAAAATCCATGAACTCCTCAATTGATTTTCTTGTAAAATATTACAGAATAATATTGAGCGAACATTTTATTTTTCTACAGCCTGTATCCCTCCTTAGCACTAACAGGTAAAGCGAATACCTAGAGGCAAGGTTTCTTTAGTTGGGATCTGTTAACTGCAGGACTGGGAGGTCCAGAGCTGGGCTTCATAGGGAGTGCAAACCCCACGTGCAGGGAACTCCGTGTGTCTGTGCTGTGCCCAACTCCCCTCTGTGAGGCTGTCAAAGGGGGAGGGCTGGGTCACCCGGGAACCCCACTCACAAAGAGGGGAGCAGGCTGCTTGCTGGGCAAAAAAATCACTTCACCAATTGGCCAATCTGTTGAAAGCCAAAATGAAAGGAAAGTCTGAATGTGAGAGTGATGAATGCCCAATTCTCCAAGTTATGAAATGTATAGCAGCTCATGGTTGTCAGAATGATTTCAACAGCATATAAAGATATTGTAAACAGCTTTTGTTTGTCTATAGCTTTCCTTGATATTGATCCTCAGTTGTTTTTCAGCCCACGCATCAGTTGAGCTTATTTTGATACCAAATTTTAAAGTTGCCACTTCAGTCACCAAGCACTTCTCACATTCTCCATAACTTACACAGACATGTGTGCTCCTGTCTTTTCTTATTTTTGTGTGATTCATTTTTAAATTGGGCTGTACAGAAAACAAGCATACATTTGTAAATGACTCCCATATTTTATGCAATTAACTGTTTACTTTTTAGTAATAATTTTATTTAAGGTTTAATTAATAGAGATAAAAACAGAAATATTAATACAAGGACAACATGGTAAATTTTGACAAATGCATATGCCAGAGCAATGGTAACTGAAATGATTATAAAAAAATTTCCGTCATGCAGGAAAGTGTCGTCATGCTCTGTTCCAATCAATTTCTATCCCACAGATAAAAACTTATCTTAGTTATTTATTTATTTTGAGACAGTCTCACTCTGTCGCCTAGGCTGGAGCACAGTGGTGTGATCTCAGCTCACTGCAAGCTCTGCCTCCCGGGTTCATGCCACTCTGCTGCCTCAGCCTCCAGAGTAGCTGGGACTACAGGCGCCTGCCACCATGCCCGGCTAATTTTTGTATTTTTAGTAGAGACGGGGTTTCACTGTGTTAGCCTGGATGGTCTCGATCTCCTGACCTCGTGATCCACCCACCTCAGACTCCCAAAATTCTGGGATTACAGGCATGAGCCACGGCACCTGGCCAAAACTTTTCTTATTTTTATCACCATTGACTAGCTTGGTCTATTCCTGCACTCCGTATAAATGGAATCATATAACATTTTTATTGAGTTATTTCCCTCCAAAATTAGTATTTCTGAAGTGTATTCATATTGTTGTATCAGTAGGTCATTCTTTATTATGACTAACATTCCATTGCATAAAAATACCACAACTTGTTTATCCATGCTCCCGTTGATGGATATCCACGTTACTCCTGTCTTCAACTATTATGAATAAAGTTGTTGTGAATATTCTTGTGGAATTCTTTCTTGTGGATATATGGATTCTTTTTTTTTTTTATTTTCTTTTAGGTATAGACTTAAGAGTGGAAATACTGATTCACAATGTAGATGTGTGTGCTATGCTTGCGTGTCCCCACAAAAGCTCATATTGAAATTTGTCAATGTAATGGTATTGGGAGGTGGGACAGCTATGACTAGGTCATGAGGGATCTGCCCTCAGAAACAGATCAACGCCCTATTGTGGGAGTGAATGAGCTGTCTTGGGAACGGTCCTCTGATAAAAAGGATGAATTCCGCCACTTTCTCTGTCTTGGGTGCTTGCTTCCCCTTCCTTCTGCCTTGGATAATAGCAGGAGGCCCTCAGCCGCTATGGCCCTTTGATCTTGGACTTCCCAGTCTCCAGATCTATAAGCCAAATAAATCTCTTGTCTTTATAAATTACCCAGTCTGTGGTATTTCTCTACAGCAGTAGGAAAGAAATTGAAAGAAAACATGGTGCTGAGAATGGCGCTGTTGCTACAACAAGGACCTGAAAATGTAGAAGCAGCTTTGGTTAATGGCAAATGGGTAATGGATAGAGGTTGGAAGAATTCGGAGAAGCAGACAAGCAAAAGCCTAGATTGCTGAAACAGATCATTAAGGGTAATTCTGGTGAAGGCTCAGGGGGAAATGAGGAACAAGATATCGGAAATCAAAGTAAATGCTATCCTCGTTGTAAGTAGCAAAAACCTTGGAAAAATTGTGTCCTGTTCTAGGACTTTATGGAATAAAAATATTATGAGCTATTAGCTAGGATATCTACTGAAGGAAATATCTAAGCAGCTAAGCATTCAGGCTATTGTGGACTACTTTCAGGCACCAGGAAATTTAACCCAGCAAGAAAGGAGCCAAAGGAATAGATTTTGCAAACCAGCACAGATGATGACACCACCTCCCTCTGCTGTCCTGTCTCCAATAAGACAAACTCGCTCTGGAGTTAGAGAAAAGAGGAGCCAGTTAACATAATACACTGGGGTCAGCTTCTGAAGGCAGGGTGGATCTGAAGGGAATAACATAAACTGTCCAGAGCACTACGTATAGGATGACCTTGAGGGTGCTGAGTCCCAAGCTGGCTAGGTCTGTGCTATGAGCTGAGAAGGCCCTAGAATTATTTCTGGGGAATCTGAACTCTTGATAATTTACAGACAATACAGGTCTGCTTTGATTCTGATCAGATGGACTAAATCTTGGGGAATCTGCACCGCTGGCCACTCAGGAAATGGGTTGGGAATGTTGCCTGAGACAGGAAAATATGATAAGAAACATGGTGTGAATCTAGCATCAGAAAGATGATGTGAGGACAGCAAGGAAGAACTGCAACTTGAGGTTTAATCACAGCCTCCTCATCCTCCCCTGATGGGCAGGTGTGTGAGCTCCAGGATGGAGCACCACAGCACTAGGTGGGAGAAGGGTGATAGGGTGGTGGGGCTGCCTGTGAGCTGGGGCAGTGTAGGTAGAGGAGCAACTGTATCACCACAGAAGCTTGTGCCTTCACCCATCCCTCCAGCTCTGCAGGACAGGTTGAGTCCAGGGTCCGTAGTGCGCTAGACTTAAGGAAGGCCGCATGGGGAGGACACAGGACAGTGACATCACAGGATACCCCTCCCATCAAGAAAATCAAGGCTCAGAACTAACTGGGTTCTTCCCCAGGAGGACCAAGCCCTGAATCAGGTGCAGTGCTGCCTGCCCCACTGTGCCATGGGCTCTGGGCTCCTCTGCTGGGCGCTGCTTTGTCTCCTGGGAGCAGGTGAGTCCTGGGCACAGGACAGCAGCCCCATTCTCAGCTTTTCCACCCCTGTGTCCTCCACTTTACCTTGGAGAAGACCTCCAGGCTGTCTCCTGAGCTCATCCTCCATCTGCTTTTCCCACAGGCCCAGTGGACGCTGGAGTCACCCAAAGTCCCACACACCTGATCAAAACGAGAGGACAGCACGTGACTCTGAGATGCTCTCCTATCTCTGGGCACAAGAGTGTGTCCTGGTACCAACAAGCCCTGGGTCAGGGGCCCCAGTTTATCTTTGAGTATTATGAGAAAGAAGAGAGAGGAAGAGGAAACTTCCCTGATCGATTCTCAGCTCGCCAGTTCCCTAACTATAGCTCTGAGCTGAATGTGAACGCCTTGTTGCTGGGGGACTCGGCCCTCTATCTCTGTGCCAGCAGCTTGGCACAGCCCGGCAGAGTCACTGACATTCTGTATGTAAACTTCCTGCCGTAACTTTGACTTGAGAGCTGCAGGCCCCACCCAGGTTTCACTCCTTCAAGGGAAGCTTTTAGTTGTTTGGAAGGCATGTCTTGTGTCCTACTGAGGGCAGACCTTTCCCAAGCAATAGAGCCCAGGTTTCCTGTGCCCTGAGTGCGCCTGCTTCTGTGCTGCATCTTCTTGCAGCTTGTCCCTTCCTGGGTAACTTCAGTAGAAGAGTGACTGCTGAGCGCTTGGTGTGTGCTAGATTTTTGTATATGTGATATATCTTAAAGCTTTTCCACAACCTTGCAAATCAAACATTCTTATCCTTCCTTTACAGATGGGAGCCTCAGGGACATTGAGTCATTTTCCCCAGTGTCTCCTGACTTGTAAGGATCAGAAGTGGGAAACAAACTAGTCCATCCATTTTCCACCTACCCCCCTGTTTCATCATCACCTTCTGTATCCTGTTCAGTAAATCAGAGCCCTCACACTGCCCTCTAGTGACCAGCAGGGCTGCAGCAGAGGCTCAGATGTCTTCAGGGGTTATTACTATGGCCTCCTAATTAGCAATTTTGAGGAATGTTAAATTTCACACTTTTTAAAAAATCATTTATATGCATTCCCTTTGTCTTTCCCATGTCTGTAGCTTACATTTTCATTTTTATGGTGTTTTTTGATGTACAAGAGTTTAATTTAATGCCACAAAAATGAAAAACAATTTTGTTTGTGTGTAGACAAAAACTCCTTTCTCATATAAATGTCTAAACATATTTTTCTTAATTTATTCTAGTAAAATTTAAGTTTGGCTTTTCTCCATTAAGAAGAAATGTACCTGAAATATATCTCACGTCAGAAATAACATAGAGACCTAGGAATGGGAGGGAAGCACATATGTTCAGTGAAGAAGCAACAGCCTGTCAAAAAGATCCCAAAATGGACACCCTGCGCTGACGGTGGAGAGGTAGCTGGAGGTAAATGATCACGAACTTTATCAAGCTGTTGTTGTTAGAAGAGGGACAGCCAGGAGCAGAGACCACATGGGTGAAGGTTTATGACTTGAGTCTAGGTTGAAGGTTGCAGCAGGTAGAGGGCAGAATAGCAGGCAGAGGGCAGAGTCACTGGCTGGCAGGGGCAGTGGCATCACCAGTGACTCTACTGACATCCAGGAATTATGTCCCCAACACACAAAGTGAAAAAACTCCCCACAATCTGCACATTTTTCCCTGGCCCTGCTATGGCCACCAGACTCCTCAGTGGTGTGGCCTTTTGCCTCCTGGGGGCAGGTGAGATCTTTAAAGCCTTTTCCTTGGCTCACCACATCCTAGCCTAAGCCTTTACATCAGGTCTGCATTATTGGGTCCCTCCTTGGGCACTCAACTTCCTTCTATCATAGCCTTCACAGATGCTGGAACAACCTGATCCCAAGATACCAGAGAACAAAGGCAGGACGTGAAGTGACACGGAGATGCCTGAGACTGCCATCCATGAATACAGGTGCAGATGTTAATAGGAGCCGAAGCTGGTGCACAGCTGATCTGTCCCAGCACACACTACAGAGAAATCCCTGAATGTCTTTGACTTCCTCTCAAAGCCAAATATGTGGCCTTGGTGTCAGACAGTCTCTCCCAGACCTCTGTGCCCTCTTGCACCAGCCTTTACCCTACAGCCACCTTCCTCTGCACACAAAGTTCAGTGGAAGATATAGGTGGCCTTGTCTTTACGAGATCGTGATCTGGGCAGTGGAAGACATTGTCCCATAGGTGTCTTCCCAACACTGCCGAGGCTGGGGCCTTCAGACCTCTGAGCAGCTCCGTGCATATGAAACTCTGCCTTGTGTTGAGCTTCTCTGCCAGGCCAGTCTCAGCTGGACAAAGGAACGCACATCACCATGATGTGAGTAGATGCAGCCTCTCTTCCAGGCCCCTCCTGCAGCTCTGGCCTCAGAAGTCCTCTTCCTCAATTGCTCTCAGGAAGGAAAGTTCATTTGAAATTGTATATTTGCAGACAGCATTGACAACACAGGTCTACGTATGTCCAATCCCACCTTCCATTTGTAACAAATACAAACACTGGTGTGCTTCTTTTCACCCCTCTTTTCTGTGTTCATGCATACCTTTCTACCCAAGTACACCTACAGAAATTGGGTTCACCTGTACACTTTACCGGCCACATGCATACTCTTTTCTGTTAATATACCTTGGTCTTTATTGTTCCAGATTGGTCGATATAGATCTAACTTGCTCTTATTAGCTGCTTCATATTGCATAATGAGGGTAGACAGGTACATTCATGCTCTATTGTCTGAGTCCTAAATTCTGCCAAATCTTTTCTAAAGGGACTAAATGACCTCTTTATGCTTCCAAGTTCTCCTCACCCCAGCACCCAGTTGATGAATGCAGCTTTCCCATCACTCATAATCCTAGCAGGTGTGAGAGCTTTATCAGTTTCTCCTGCATGAGGAGACAGGGAGAGATAAAAGGATAGATGTTTATCAAACCTACCAGAGCCTACACAGTATCTCAGTTCATCCTCATAAAGCATGGAGAGGAATGTGCGTCTTGTTTTATAGACGAGTCTAGATGTGGCTAGAGTCCAGGAAGGTTAATGAATGGCGTTGCCCATGGTCTCAGAGCTAATAAATGGTGGAGCCAGATGGAGGACAGTTGGCTTGCCTCTGTGTAGAACTGATAGAGTGGTCACTGGAGTTTGAGGGAGGTGAAGTCTAGAACCATCTGGCGTTGTCTTCGGATCAGACGCCAGGGGGCAGTAGAGTCTGTGTACCCTACAGCACTGAAGGTAAAAGCATCATGGTGTTGGCAGTGGGGAGGTACTAGAGTGGGTATGTGGTTAGTGGCCTGGAACCAGAAGATCTGAACTTTGAAAAAATTTTTCCCATCACAAGACGTAGCAGAGACACTGATGTGGATAATCTAGGCCAGAGAACGGTGTGACGAGCTGTTCTTAAAATGAGGGAGGGAGGAGAAGCAACTAAGGGTCACTTCCTCTACATGAAATGGAGAGGAAAACAATGTTAACTAGAATCTCATCTGAATTTAGTCAGTTTTGCTTTGTAAGTAGTTGCAAGGTGGGATAATTTATTTTTGACGTTAAGTAAACATCTATACGGCTTCTTTACCTTATGAAGTCTGGTGGTGAAGGCAAAAATGGTACGGCCAATGGAGTCACAGTTTGTTTAATAAATAACTCAGAGTTCAAATGGAGACTCTCATGGGCCAGAAATTGGTAAATGTTCCTGCATTCTAAAATTAGGAGGATCTTATTTTCTTTGAATCAACAGAGAAGGAAGCACAGGCAGTGGGGAGGGACAGTAGGGAACTCGGCAGAGTGGCCACAGAATGTGGAAGACAAAGGACATGTAATACCAAATTCTAAGGTGTGAAGCTGTGATGCAACTCTCCTCCTTCTCCTAATGTTTTTCAGGTCTCAGCACAGATGCACACCTGAGGGAGTAACTTCTTTGGAAATGAAGGACAAATAGCTGTGTAATAATAAGTCCACCTTACAAAGCACAACTGGAAATGGAAACAAGATTATTTCTAAGGCCTTTTCTACTCTAAGAGTAACTTGGTAGCAAGCTGAGAGGTGAGGATGGGGGGATGTTCATCCACACGCAATGAGTACCATGAGGCTCTACCATGAAGCATATAGTCCTCAGTATGAATCAGAGCCCTAAGAAGAATAATGCCCTTTACATTGCTTTGCCCTCTGCCATCCTAAACCCATCCCACCCATAATTAAGCAGCCATGGAAATGAAGGGAGCCAGAAGGAATCAAACCCTGCTGCTTGGTTCAGTAGACAGAGGGACCTGGGGGCAGGGTGTTGGCTGGGTCTAGGAGAAGA
The DNA here is from genome assembly GCF_029289425.2 of Pan paniscus. Classification (NCBI taxonomy): domain Eukaryota; kingdom Metazoa; phylum Chordata; class Mammalia; order Primates; family Hominidae; genus Pan; species Pan paniscus. Next base: position 179,281,739 of record NC_073255.2, read on the forward strand.
TGATGAGCTCAGAAAACAGACAAGGAGAAACCCCAGGGGAAAGCTTGTAAAATCCTGGAGGAATCACAAGATATATTATTTGAGCTCCTTTTTATTTATTACTAAATTAATGGCAGGAATCCCATACAAAGGGATATTCCTTATGAAACATGACATCTAAAGTACAAACAGAGGATTCTTCCTTACCCTAAATCCTGCCCTCTCTCCCTGAGTCTCTCACGCATCAGGCCACCTTTGTGCCCATAAGTCATGGGCAACGCAGTGTGGTCACCTTCATCCACACCTAGAGGACAGTCAGCAAAGTGAGGTGGTTCTGCCTGCTGCGGTCTCACCCCAGACATGGAAAGCAAGAGCCCTGGGTGGAGCTGAAGGTGCTCAGCTGGGTTTATCAGGAGTCTCATCTGTCAGTGGATTGACAAGAAACAGAGCAAAACGACTCCTCCAATGTTGATGAGCCTGCCCCTGGGTTTTGGAAACCTGATAACAGAGAAAACCAATATAGACAAAGGATTTTAAACAGGATTATGGTCAATTAAGCAAATTAGAAAAAGATACTTGAAAGAATATTTGGGACACAGGAGTCAAAAACACCAGGAAGACATGAGGAGTGTCCCTAAGACTCTAGACTACAGCACTGTGTAGACAACTAACACCAGAATATTATTATATTATCGAGGTAATAAAATTTACAGTGAATTACGAACTGTTTCCAAAAGGTCATGAAAATCTTGTAGACTTGTTTCAATTCAGACAAATGTGTTCTTCTCATTCTCAGCTGTTCACTGGTGCATTTATCTTGAATTTGACCATCTGGGGAATGGGCGTGGCCTCTCCTGACTGGAAGGCTCTGGGGCCCAGGCAGGGAGAATGAAGTCTCAGAATGACTCCCTTGAGAGTCCAGTTCCCCTTTCATCAATGCACAGACCCAGAAGACCCCTCCGTCCTGCAGCCCCTGCCATGAGCCTCGGGATCCTGTGCTGTGCGGCCTTTTCTCTCCTGTGGGCAGGTGGGTCCTGGGCGGGGCCCCTTGTGTGGATTTCAAGGCCTAGCCCCTTTCCACTGGAGCTGTAGCATCAGCTTTGTCCTTCCCTGCAGGTCCAATGAATGCTGGTGTCACTCAGACCCCAAAATTCCACGTCCTGAAGACAGGACAGAGCATGACTCTGCTGTGTGCCCAGGATATGAACCATGAATACATGTATCGGTATCGACAAGACCCAGGCAAGGGGCTGAGGCTGATTTACTACTCAGTTGCTGCTGCTCTCACTGACAAAGGAGAAGTTCCCAATGTCTACAATGTCTCCAGATCAAACACAGAGGATTTCCTGCTCAAGCTGGAGTCAGCTGCTCCCTCTCAGACTTCTGTTTACTTCTGTGCCAGCAGCTACTCCACAGCGCTGCAAGGCTGTCTCCTCTCTGCACATAAAGGCAAGGGAAGGTGCTGCCCTCCTCCCCCACCCAAGACTCAGGGATGCCCTGGGCAGAGATCTCTGCACCAGGAACCTTGGAACCCAGAGTGGCCCCAAGTGGCCCGGACAGTATGAGCCTCGCTCTGTGCCACGTGCCTCTGCAGGCATCTCAGCCAGGCCTGGACTGGTCCCAGGTCCTCAGATGTCTCCCTTGTTGCTCTCTCTGGTCTGTCCTCCGAGGTGTCCTTTCGGGTTGGGGCCAGGGCTTCCCCAGCTCCTACTTTTCTACTCATCATCCTGAGTCCGAGGCCCCCAGGGTGGAACAGGATTTGTATTTCAGATCCATCTAGACTCCTGTCTCTTCCTGGTGACCATGTTGCTTCCTCTCTCTAGGGTTTTCCCAGCCCCCACCCTCACGTAGTCTCTCCTGTGGCCCACCTTTCCCATCTGGGCAGTCACCCTCCAAGGCCTTGCTGGGTCTCTCCTCCCCTCACTTCCCCGCCCCTTTCTACTGCAGCTATAAGGGGAGCCTCTCTTCTGTGCCTCCTTCCTTCCCATCAAAGAGATTTCAAAGGCCATTCCCTCTGCCCTAGGCTAGAGGCTTCCTTTTCTACTGGCCAGTGCCTACCTGTGCTTCAGATCTCGGCATAATCTGCCCCTCCTGCAGGAAGCACTCCCCCGCCTCCCAGCTGAGATCAACTTTCCACTCAGAAGCTCTCATAGAATCATATGTCTGTTGGTAACCTTTAGCACAGTTGGGCTTTCTCAGGTACTTGTCTGATAATTTTTGTACTCCACCCATTTTTTTTCCCTTTTTTTCCTTTTTTTTTTGAGACAGAGTCTTGCTCTGTCACCAGGCTGGAGTACAGTGGCACTACCTCGGCTCACTGCAACCTCCGACTCTCCGACTCTCTGGTTCAAGCGATTCTCCTGCCTCAGCCTCCCAAGTAGCTGGGATTACAGGCACACACCACCACACCCAGCTAATTCTTTTTGGTATTTTTAGTACAGACAGGGACTCACCATGTTGGTCAGGATGGTCCCGATCTCCTGACCTCATGATCCACCTGCCAAGGCCTCCCAAAGTGCTGGGATTACAGGCATGAGCCACTATGCCCAGACTCTCCACCGAATTTTTAAGCCCATGAGAGCTAAGGCTGTGCCTGCTGCATTTACCAACATCGGTGCCTGGCATGTGGGGAGACCCATTTCACAGAGAATGGATGAGTGAATGACAGGCTGAGTGAGTGATGAGTGGGTGGACGAACCAATAGTAGGAACATGCTACACCTACTGTAACTTGGCAGAGATCTAGCATTAAGTACAAGAAAGCCCACCCCTTTGATTTTTGGGCTCAGGTTGGTCTTGGAAATTGATGGGGAATCACTATCATGGCGGCCACACCTGGCTCAAGGCTTCCTCTTGTGGCTACAACACCTGAACTCCTCCAGGTCTTTGTGCTCTCCTTCAGGGTCTTTCCCCACAACAAATCCAGACAGATCAGGGATCCACTTCTAGAATTCCATCCATAAAGGTTGTTCCTTGAAACCACCTCTAGTAAGAAAATCTCCATGAGGTTTGCATCAATAAAACAGGGCCACTACAAATTTGACAGTGTAACCGATTTATGATCAGAATTAGACCTTATGCATATGTAGGAGGAGCTGAGAAAGAGAAGGTCTGGAGGAGAGAAGTCAGAAGGTGAGGGAGCCAGTCAGTAGCCAGGGCTCCTGGAGCTCTGGCAGGACAGGCTGGAGTGGCAGGGACATGACAGGATCAGAGCATGCCAGGCCATGCAGTGGGACCTTGACCTGGGAGCACAGGAAAAGGCCAAGGAAATCTGTGTCTGGGGAAGCTGTTCCCTCTGTGTGGGGGCCACCCATGTACGTGCACTGCCAAACACTGGGGGCAGCCTGGCTGCTTTTGGGAAGATGAACTGTACACAGGGTGCAGAAGGAACAGGACTTCCAAGGTCTATTGGATGCCTCTGTATCTGCTGGCCACTGACTCTCACTGTCTGACCACAGTTATCTGCTATGTGTAATAGTGACTGTTTTACATCTATCTTCCAAATTTTACACAAATGTATCCTTGACCATCTCTAACCCAGAATGATAACAGAAATGTCACTCTGGGAAGGCAGACTCCTACCTTTGCAAAGTTGACTTAACACAATCCAGCACAGGATGGATTCTCCCAGATTAAGGCATCAGATCACACAACTGTCTCGACCTGCCACGGTCTGTGGACTCCTCTCCAGGGGACACCTGTGCTGCCCAGGTGAATGTGGACACAATTTGTATGTAGATGTTCCAGACACTGGTGACTAAGTTTTCTTTAATCGTGTGCCTGAACTCTCACTCCACCCAGAGGCAGGGCTCTGCCTCCGCTTCTGTCTCCTTCCTGAGCTTCCGTCCTGCTGGAGTTGCACGGACATCAGAACCCTGGTCAGAGTGCAGTGACCTGTGGAGACAGTGGGAGGGAAGCTCACCTCTTGCTGTCTTCCTGGACCTAGTTTGGTTATACCCAAAGCAACTTCTCTGGTCTCCCTTTGGACTCTGCAGTCTGAGAAATGTGCTTCATGAATTTGTAGCTGATCAGCTCAATGATTTGATGGCCAACCCAAAGTGAAATCCTAAGATCTGCAGAAATTGCCCGCATTTCTGTGAAGATGGCAAGAATACTGTGTGGTAGAGATGCCTTCTCTCCATGTAGACACCTGGCCCCCAAACAAGACAGAGCAGAGAGGGCCAAAGAGCCCAAAACATGTCTCAGATGGTTGAAGGGCAATTTCCTAGGACAATCCTGCTGACAAAATTTCATCCCTCCTATTACACGCCTGACCACCCTTCTCCCCAGATCAGCTGAGTACCCAGGATATCACACATCCCAGCATCTTCTAACAAGGGAAAATTCTTCACATGCCAGCCTTCTTCCTGCACCACATTGACTAACCCTGGAAACTTCGCCTTTCCAGAAAAAAGCTCTGTCTTCTCTTGGCCCAGTCTAGCCCAGTAGGTTTAATTCATGATTTATGTGACCTTTTAATTTACTCAGAGGAGAACATATGATTTCAGAGTAAAGAATATTCATTTTACTTTGTATAAGTTGGACCTAAACAGTAAACTGAGTACTTTTCTTCCATCAGTGTCTTAAATTAGACAACGGTAAAACAAATCTTTGATGCAAGAACTTTAGGTCCTGGTGTTTTTCATATGGAAGATCCCAGCTATCCAGTCCAGGGCGTGGAATAGATGAGCGTTAATAAGTCACTGTATGCCTGAGATGGTTTTCTATTGGCATCTTTTCCGAGTTACAGTTAACGAAGGTGGGAAATGATCCCAGAAGAAAGGCATGAGGGCAGTTCTTGAGGGAACCCATGTGATAGGACAGTCATTGGGCACATGTGACTGGGGGAATGGAGGAGGCTGGAGCATGAATGGGGATGGCACCGGGGACCCTGACTTGCAGGAAATGCAATGAGCTCACCACTTTGTGCCCTATGTTAGGGGCGGTGTTGGTGCATCCTAGAGTAAATGCCCAGCAGACAAAGGAGCAAGAAGCGGCTGTGGGATGACAAGATGAACTCAGAGATACAGCATGAGACCTCCGGGTCCAGACAGCTCTGGAGCCCAAGGCGATGAGCCATGCATTGATGTTGTTAAAAAGGAGCTGATAAATATTTAAAGCAGCACCCAAGTGTGTTCTAATAGAAATGCTGGGGCCCTGAGGTCCTGGGGATTGAGAGAGGAAGTGATGTCACTGTGGGAACTGCCCTGTGGAGACAAGGACGTCCCTCATCCTGTGCTCCTGCTCACAGTGACACTGATCTGGTAAAGCCCTCATCCTGGCCTGACCCTGCTATGGGCACCAGGCTCCTATGCTGGGTGGTCCTGGGTTTCCTAGGGACAGGTGAGTCCTCAGAACACAAAGTAGTTTCATTTTTTTTTCTGTGTGTAGGCATGTGGGCATGTGTGTGTGTGTGTGTGTGTGTGTTGACGACAAATGTTTTCCTTATTCTGTTGCCAAATTCTATTTCCACAGATCACACAGGTGCTGGAGTCTCCCAGTCTCCCAGGTACAAAGTCACAAAGAGGGGACAGGATGTAACTCTCAGGTGTGATCCAATTTCGGGTCATGTAGCCCTTTATTGGTATCAACAGGCCCTGGGGCAGGGCCCAGAGTTTCTGACTTACTTCAATTATGAAGCTCAACCAGACAAATCAGGGCTGCCCAATGATCGGTTCTCTGCAGAGAGGCCTGAGGGATCCAACTCCACTCTGACGATTCAGCGCACAGAGCAGCGGGACTCGGCCATGTATCTCTGTGCCAGCAACTTAGCCACAGTGTGGCACAGTCGCCTCCTTCCTGTTCACAAACCTCATCCTTCTCTCTCTTTGCAGCTCCCAGAGATCCTTAACAGAGGCCTCTCTTTGCTCCTCACTTTTCCTGGGAAAGAGGTAGATTTGGACCTCGGTTGTCCTTTGGGTGGAAAGAGACCACAGATTCATTCCTGAAACACAGTGACTGCAAATGTAGGTGGTGAAAACAATCATGGGAGTCCTCGGAGCCAGCTCACTGCTCCAAGCAAGGAGTGGGTGTCTTAGCCTTGGCCTTCAGGGTAGACATGCATCTTCTATAGGTCTTGGGGGCTGCTGTGCTGCCCACATACATGAGGTTGTCATGGGCAGGAAACATGCCTCTTTTTCATATGTTGGGGCATCTGGAAGGTCTGAGGCTACATCCCCAGTAACATCTTTCTTCTGAAGCCTCTTCTATCCCTGTCACCTTGGAAGTTTCTGCAACAAAATATCAAACCTCTCTTCCTGTTTGAAGTAAAGGTCTGTGCAACTTTTGTGGTCCTTACGTGATAAAAGCAATCATGATAACAATAAGACTTCATTTCTTCTGTCTACTTTAAGCCAAGAGTATCCTTCATTTTGTTTCCATTTGCCATTGCTGCTGTTCTGATACACACAAGCATGCATTCACCACTGCTGCCCGTTCACCTTGATTCGCTCAGCAAATCTGATTATTAGACTCTTGAGTGTTTTCATTGCTGTCAAACTCATTTGATTTGAAATAAGTTTCCTGAGGCCTTGAACTCAAGAGGTGTTTTACTTATAATATTGAATCTATTCCTTTTTAATTTTCGCATTATATATTGTTATATAGTACTTGTTATAAATAGAAGTACAGTGATTATATTGCAGTAGAATCTTCCACCTATCTGTGGGTGATGCTGCAGTTTGTATCCATGAAAGTGAATGCACTGGTCAGAGATCATGTGATCATGGATCATGGGTTTCTGAGAGTCCTCAGGGACAGGCCATTTCTCCAAGTCTGGGGACTCGGTGTCCCAGATGCAACCCTGATAGAGGTGCCCTGAGTCTTTCATAGCTAGGAGGGGCATCATAGTCCTTCCAAATTCACTGATCAGAAATTGTGGTGGTACAGACACCAAATTTCTTTCCCCAGAGAATGACGGTCACTGAGGTGGAGTTGCTCTTGACCCATTTTTTCTTGTGTCGTCATCAAATGACTCCTTGCTCAGCCGCCCTGTGTCTCCTGGGACTGAGTAAGGCCAGCACACAGATGGGAATTCCCTGTCTTCTGAGACCTTCTCTCTAACTGCTGCCACTTTCCTCTCCGTGACTCCTGAGACACCTGGTCCTAACAGTGGACAAGCTCTGACACCGAGGCTGAACAGAACACAGTCCACTGTTGTAAATGGCGCTGCAAGAACATGTAACAAAAGTGAGCAGGGCTTCCAATTTATACTGAGAATGAACATGCAACAGGAGCAAGGGGCAGATGTTACTAATGAACAAATAGGAAGGAATAGGGCTTCTGCTTTATTGAAATCATTCTGTTGTCTTAAGTAAAGCAGGAGAAACATTTCATTGCAATTACTCTAAGTCAAAGGCTAGCAGCTCCCCAACCAACCAGCATAACTCTTTGCTCTGTGATCTTGACAGCTTCAGAGGACTCAGAAATCCTTTCTCTGCACAAACATCCCTTTGTCCATTCCAAGACCCAGGATCACACACTGATCCTATCATGAAAACAATGAGGTGTGCTACAGTTGCTGTGGCCTCATTTTTTGTGTGTTGAGTAGGAAGCACTGAAGAACTTTGAAAGCTTTGCTCTTGAGTCTAGGGATGTGCTGGAGCCAGCTTGTATGACTCAGAAGAGCCAAATAGGCATACTACTCTTCCCAGCTCCCCTTTCAGTGAAGCCATGTTGGCTGCTTGAAGTCTGTCATGGTGGGTATGCTGGTACACCAGAAATTAGGAAATGCTACCAGCCATGCCCCCACCTTCACAGACACCCAGTATAGCAGCATATCCCTGGGGTATTTTCTGATGTCCCTGTTATGCCATTTCTTGTGGGGCCAAAAGGGCTCAGAATTCCCCTCCCCTCTACTCCCGCTCTGAGAAGCCATCATCTAAGGGGGCCTCAATTGTACCTATTTCTATTCAACCTCTAAATTCTCTTGCTCTGTAGCTCTGTGTCTCCTACAAGCATGCCAGTCTGGAACATGACAACTATTTTGAATGTAACTAAAGGTATCACTGAACCAGTTCATTATTTACAAATTATCTTTCCTCACATGGAATAATCAGATGCTGGAGTCATTGGGAACAGAGATGGCCAAGCAGCAACTCTGGGTTGTGAAACACTTACAGCCCCGCTATTCTTCTATGTCACCGACAGACCCTGAAACAAGGACTATTTTGCTTTGGAGACTAAGCAGCTCCACACCAGTCAGGAATGACTCTGCTTTTACTTTAGGCTGAGAGGTCAGAAGGATCATGCCTTCAGTATTCTCCTCTCCAAGACGGAGTGTGGCCACTCTCCATCTCAGTCCCTGGAAGTTGTCCAGAGTTCCCTGAGAATCCCTGCTCTGGGACAGAATCACCAAGGCTCATCCTCACCAGCTCCCAACAGGCTCCAGCAGGGCTTTCCTGCCAGGTCTCTTAGGTAGAGGGAGGCCAAACAGTGATGTTTGTATAAGAGGGACTGGGATTCTGTGTCTCCATTAAAGTATTTGATAATATTTTCTTTGTTTTTGTTTTATTTTGCCATCTCACCAATTAGGAGAGCAATCCCTTGACAGTTATATTGTTCTTGGCACTTGGGAAGGTTTTTGCGGTTAAGTCACATTAAGAAATTGTGCCTTTTTTTCCTGTTCAGATATAACCCAAGGCAGTGAAAGAAACAGCAATAATTTTGAAAGCAGTCACTTATGCATCCTGTGATAAAGGTGTTACGTTTCATTGCCCTCATCTAACTTTCAGTCTAGTGGAAATGAAAAGGCACAGTTAGGGGGCATGTGAGCATGCCATGAGAGAGGTCGATGCCAATTGAGAAGTCTGTGCCAATCCCCAGTACTGTGGGATTGAAGGGGAGGGAGAGATGACCTCTCCTTCAGACCATACTCAACAAGGAGGGAGAGGGAGTTCATCCATGGGAAGCTGAGGAGGAGCAAATCCCAGGGTCCTCTAACTCAGGGTGCAGGAGCAAATCCTTGGAGAGGAAAATGGTCCAGTTCAGCTGTCACAGGAGACAGGAGAAAGCACAGTCATCTCATCCACAGTCCCCCGGCTGATTTGCTTCCTTATGATGCTATTTTGTACCAGCATGTCCTCATCTCCGGCTGCTCCTCTGCCTGTTTCAGAATCATCTCTTCCGTGTTTGGTGCTCAGATCAGTGGATGTGCATTGTACAAGGTGATCATTTCCTGTAGCAGCCCCTTTGCTAGTCTTAGCTATATCCATCCTTATTTTCTGCATTAGGTACTGCTCCCTCCACCATTGCTTATTGCCTTGTAAGAGGTTTCATTTTATATATTTCAATTTTACTTTTTATTAATAGACATTTGACTTCATCTTTTGCTGATTATACTTTTGGGGTAACATTGTCATTTTAGGAGGATGTGTTTGTTTATCTTTAGTGATTCAGATTAAATAATCTCTTTATACCTCAACGTCTGTGTTTTCTTACTATTTAAAATCAAATATTATTTCCTTTCATTCCTCTCCTTCTATTCCTCTTTCTTTAGATGGTAGTTTAAGGGAGAAAAAGTTAAACTATAACTGGAGATATTTGTTAAGAGTTTTTCAGAATGAGGGTGGGATATTAAGATTTTGGTAACTGAAAGCAATAGTCAGGGTTAGAACTAGTGTTGGTATGATGATTTAGGGAAGCTGCTCATAACACCTGCGGGATGGCACTTGTGGAATATTCTGCCAGCTCACTCAGCAGACACTTCCCAGCAGAAGAAACAATGATGAAACTTCACTTATTGGCCACAAGATGGCACTATGGTCCACTGGGCTCTGGGGAGTCTGGGCGAGCAGTCTAGAAGGGAAAGGGTTAAGAAAAATTAGGGCTTGGATCCCATATTATGCAGATGTTGCAGCAGTTTTCAGTTATTGCTAGGCTACCTACAGCTATCAAGAGGCGGGAAGTCCCTCTAATCTTTAGTGACATCTACAGTTGAAGAATTTTTGCCTTCGTATCAGGGGCGGGTGCAGAGGAGCAAATGCCTCAGAGGAACATTGGAAATTGTCTGACCAGGCAACAGCTTTAACCTGCTTGAGTGATCTGGGATTCTGCAAGTTCATAAGTCTTACTGATAACATCACCTTGGCTGAGACTCCATTGGACACCAAGTATGTGTTCTCTGGAGGGCAAAAAATATTGAGAAGTTCTAAAACACCTAAGTAAACAGACTACTGAAGGAAAATGTTAGTAGACGCATCAAACTGTGCTGTTAGAGCTGAAGATAATTGACTAGAAGAATTATCAAAAATAGACTATAAATAAGTCACTACTAAAGTATTTGTGGGCATAGAACAGTGTTTGAGTCTTCTCAGGGTAGATTAAGGAAGAAATTCAGCTATTATCCTCATGACCTTGGCTTGGATGAAAATGCATCGACTCCTCAATTTATTTTCTTGTAAAATGTTACAGAATAATATTGAGCAAACATTTTATTTTTCTCCAGCCTCTATCCCTCTTTAGCACTTACAGGTAGAGCAGACACCTAGAGGCAAGGTTTTTTAGTTGGGATCCATTAACTGCAGGACTGGAGATCCACAGCTGGGCTTTACAGGGATTGCAAACCCCACATGCAGGGAACCCCGTGTGTCTGCGCTGTGCCCAACTCCCCTCTGTGAGGCTGCCAAAGGCGGAGGGCCAGGTCTCCCAGGACCCCACACACAAAGAGGGGAGCAGGCTGCTTGCTGGGCAAAAAAATCAGTTCACCAATTGGCCAGTCTGTTGAAAGCCAAAAAGAAATGAAAGTCTCAATTGTGAGACTGATGAATGCCCAATTTCCCAAGTTATGAAATGGATAGCAGCTCATGGTTCTCAGAATGATTTCAACAGCATATGAAGATATTTTTAGAGAGCTTTTGTTTGTCTACAGCTTTCCTTGATATTGATCCTCACTTGTTTTTCAGCCCACTCATCACTTGAGCTTATTTTGTGGCCAAATTTCAATGTTGTCTATTTCAGTCACTGAGCACTTCTCACATTCTCCAAATCTTACACAGCTATGTGTGTTCCTGTCTTTTCTTCTTTTTGTGTGATTCATTTTTAAATTGGGCTGTGCAGAATACAAGCATACATTTGTAAATGACTCCCATCTTTTATGCAATTTAGCTGTGTAATTTTTAGTAATACTTTTTATTAAGGTATAATTAATAGAGAGTAAAACACAAATATTAATAGAAGGACATCCTGGTACATTTTGACAAATGCATACACCACTGCAATAGTAACTGAAATGATTATAAAAAAAATTTCCGTCACTCAAGAAAGTGTCATCATGCTCCTTTCTAATCAATTTCTATCCCAGGGATAAAAACTTTTCTATGTGTATCACTGTTGAGTAGCTTTGTCTATTCTTGAGCTTCATATAATGGAATCATATTTTTATTGAATTGTTTTTCTCCAAAATTAGTATTTCTGAAGTGTATTCATATCGTTGTATCAGTAGGTCATTCTTATGACTAATATTCCATTGCATAAATATACAACAACTTGTTTTTCCATGCTCCTGTTGATGGATATCCATGTTACTCCTGTCTTCAACTATTATGAATAAACTTGTTGTGAACATTTTTGTGGAATTCTTCCTGTGGACATATGCATTTTTTTTTAAGGTATAGACTTAAGAGTGGAAATACTGACTCATAGTGTAGATGTGTGTGCTATGCTTGCATGTCCTCACAAAAGCTCATGTTGAAACTTGTCAAGGTAATGGTATTGGGAGGTGGGACAGCTATGACTAGGGTCATGAGGGATCTGCCCTCAGAAACAGATCAATGCCCTTTATTGTGGGAGTGAATGAGTTATCTTGGGAATGGTCTTCTGATAAAAAGGATGAATTCAGCCACTTTCTCTGTCTTGGGTGCTTGCTTCCCCTTCCTTCTGCCTTGGATAACAGCAGGAGGCCCTCAGCAGTTATCGCCCTTCTATCTTGGACTTCTCAGTCTCCAGATCTATAAGCCAAATGAAACTATTGTCTTTATAAATTGCCCATTCCATGGTATTTCTCTATAGCAGTAGAAAAGAAATTGAAAGAAAATATGGTACCTGAGAGTGAGGCTGTTGCTATAATACCTGAAAATGTAGAAGCAGCTTTGGTTAATGGGAAGTGGCTAATGGATAGAGGCTGAAAGAATTGGGAGGAGCAGACTAGCAAAAGTCTAGATTCCTGAAAACAGAGCATAAAGGGCAATTCTGGTGAAGGCTCAGGGGGAAATGAGGAACAAGCTATTGAAAATCGAAGTAAATGCCATCCTTGTTGTAAGTAGCAAAAACCTTGGCAAAATTGTGTCCTGTTCTAGAACTTTATGGAATATAAAAATTATGAGCCATTTGCTAGTGTATCTGCTGAAAGAAATATCTAAGAGGCAAAGCATTCAGGCTACTGTGTGACTACTTTCGGGCACCAGGAAATTTAACCCAGCAAGAAGGGAGCCATGGGAATAGATTTTGCAAACCAGCACAGATGGTGACCCTACCTCCCTCTGCTGTCCTGTCTCCCATAAGCCAAACTCTGTGCTGTGAGCTGTTAAAGTCCAAGAATTATTTCTGGGGAATCTGTAATCTTAATAATTTACAGACAACACAGGTCTGCTTTGGATCTGATCAGACAGACTAAATCTTGGGGACTGTACCAGTGGCCACTGAGAAAAGGGGCTCGGAATGTTGTCTTGGATAGAAAAATATAATAAGAAACATTGGTGTGAATCTAGCATCAGAAAGATGACGTGAGTACAGCAAGGAAGAGCTGGAAACTGAGGTTTACTCACAGGCTCCTCACCCTCCGCTGATGGGCAGGTATGTGAGCTCCAGCATGGAGCACCACAGCACTAGGTGGGAGAAGGGTGATAGGGTGATGGGGCAGCCTGTGAGCTGGGGCAGTGTAGGCAGAGGAGGAACTGTATCACCACAGAAACTTCTGCCTTCACCCATCCCTCCAGCTCGGCAGGACAGGTAAAGTCCAGGGTCTGTGGAGCACTAGACCTAAGGAAGGCTGCATGGGGAGGACTCAGGACAGTGACATTACAGGATACCCCTCCTATCAGGAAAATCAAGGCCCAGAACTCACTCAGCTCTTCCCCAGGAGGACCAAGCCCTGAATCAGATGCAGTGCTGCCTGCCCCACTGTGCCATGGGCCCCGGGCTCCTCTGCTGGGCACTGCTTTGTCTCCTGGGAGCAGGTGAGTCCTGGGCACAGGACAGCTGCTCCATTCTCAGCTTTCCCACCCCTGTGTCCTCCACTTTACCTTGGGGAGGACCTCCAGGCTGTCCCTGTGCTCATCCTCCATCTGCTTTTCCCACAGGCTCAGTGGACGCTGGAGTCACCCAAAGTCCCATACACCTGATCAAAACGAGAGGACAGCAAGTGACTCTGAGATGCTCTCCTCAGTCTGGGCACGACACTGTGTCCTGGTACCAACAGGTCCTGGGTCAGGGGCCCCAGTGTATCTTTGAGTATTATGAGGAGGAAGAGAGACAGAGAGGCAACTTCCCTGATCGATTCTCAGGTCACCAGTTCCCTAACTATAGCTCTGAGCTGAATGTGAACGCCTTGTTGCTGGGGGACTCGGCCCTCTATCTCTGTGCCAGCAGCTTGGCACAGCCCAGCAGAGTCACTGACGTTCTGTATATAAACTTCTTGCCTTAGCTTTGCCTTGAGAGCTGTAGGCCCCACCCACGTTTCACTCCTTCAAGGGAAGCTTTTAGTTGTTTGGAAGGCACGTCTTGTGTCCTACTGAGGGCAGAGCTCTCCCAACCAATAGAGCCCAGGTTTCCTGTGTCCTGAGTGTGCCCACTTCTGTGCTGCATCTTCTTGCAGCTTGTCACCTCAGTACAAGAGTGACTGCTGAGCCCCAGATGTGTGCTTGGTTATTTGCATTTGTTACATAGTTTAATGCCTTTCAACAATCTTGCACATCAAACATTCTCATTCTTCCTTTATAGATAGAAGGCTCAGGGACATTGAGTCATTTTCCCCAATGTCTCTTGGCTTGTAAGGATCAGAAGTAGGAAACAAACTAGTCCATCCATTTTCCACCTACCCCTCTGCTCCATCATCATCTTCTGCATCCTGGTCAGTAAATCAGAGCCCTCACACTGCCGTCTAGTGACCAGCAGGGCCGCAGTAGAGGCTCAGATGTCTTCAGGGGTCATTACTATGGCCTCTTCATTAGCAACTTTGAGGAATGTTAGATTTCACACATTTTAACAATCATTTATATGCATTCCCTTTGTCTTTCCCCAGTCTGCAGCTTATATTTTCATTTTTATGGAGTTTTTGGTGCACAAGAGCTTAATTTAATGAAACAAAAACTAAAAACAATTTTGTTTGTGTGTAGACAAAAACCACTTTTTCATATAAATGTCTAAGCATATTTTTCTCAACTTCTTCTACTAAAATTTAAGTTTGGATTTTCACCACTAAGAATAAATGTACCTGAAATACATCTCATGTAAGAAATAAGATACAGACCTAGGAATGGGAGGGAAGGACATATGTTCAGTGAAGAAACAATAGCTTGTCAAAAAGAGCCTTAAAGTGGACTCCTGGAGCTGACGGTGGAGAGGTAGGTGGAGGGCAAATGATCATGAACCTTGTCAGTCTATTGTCTTGTAGAAGAAAGACAGCCAGGAGCAGAGACCATATGGGCGAAGGTTTATGACTTGACTGTAGGTTGAAGGTTGCAGCAGGTAGAGGGAGGAGTTGCAGGCAGAGGGCAGAGTCACCGGCTGGCAGGGGCAGTGCCATCATCAGTTGACTCTACTGACATCTAGGATTTAAGTCCCCAACACACAAACTGAAAAACCTCCCCACAATTTCCCCATTTTTCTCTGACCCTACCATGACCACCAGACTCCTCAGTGGTGTGGCCTTTTGCCTACTGGGGGCAGGTGAGATCTTTAAAGCCTTTTCCTTGGCTTACCACATCCCAGCCTAAGCCTTTACCTCAGGTCTCCATTATTGGGGTCCCTCCTTGGGCACTCAACTTCCTTCTGTCATAAACTTCACAGAAGCTGGGACAATCAGATCCTAAGATACCAGAGAACAAAGGCAGTACATGAAGTGGCACGGAGATGCCTGAGACTGTCATCCATGACTACATGTGTAGGTGTTAATAGGAGCAGAACCTGGTGTACAGCTGATCTGTCCCAGCCCGCAAAACAGAGAAATCCCTGAGGGTCTGTGACTTTCTCTCAAAGCCAAATATGTGGCCTTGGTGTCAGCCTCTCCCAGACTTCTGTGCCCTCTTGCACCAGCAGTCACCCCACAGCCACCTTCCTCTGCACACAATGCTCAGTGGAAGATATAGGTGGCCTCGTCTTCACGAGACCATGTTCTAGGCAGTGGAAGACGTTTTCCCATAGGAGTCTCCCCAACACTGCCCAGGCTGGGGCCCTCAGATTTCTGAGCAGCCCTGCGCATGGAAAACTCTGCCCTGTGATGAGCTTCTCTCCTAGGCCAGTCTCAGCTGGACGAGGGAATGCACATCACAGTGATGTGAGCAGTTGCAGCCTCTCTTCAAGGCCCCTCCTCCAGCTCTGGCCTCAGAAGTCCTCTTCCTGACTTGCTCTCAGAAAGGAAAGTTCATTTGAAATTGTGTATTTGCAGACAGCATTGACAACATAGGTATGTTCTTTTCCCTGTCGGCCTTCACAACTCCATTTTCCCCAGACCATGCTCATGTCAGTCCTCAGCCTCCTCCACATGATGTCTGCTCCCAGCTGTCCTCTCCCTCTGCACCTTCACCTCCACGTCAACCACAGATGCCTCAGTTCAGGCCATTCCTCATGCATCATGCTCCTCCCACCAAAGGCCTTTCCACTCCATGCTGTATTCTCTGTGTCAACACAAGTCTCTTCTTCTTTGTTCTTGCTCCAACTGTCAGTTTATCTACAACCATCTCTAGGGAGACACTCCTTCAACAGTTTTCCTAGGCTGCACCTCCTTATTGTAAATGCTCACAGCTTATAATATGCATTAAAATTCATAGATTTAGCACCATAGTCATTTTCCATGACTTTGTGTGACTATTTAATTGACACTACTCTTGCATTCTAGACTGTAACATGCATCATTTTAAAAATTGTGGATGTTTTGTTCCCCATTTTATTGTCAGGACCAACAGCAGTTCCAATCTTGAAACTGATCAATCTTGAAAAATGAAGAACAGATATTGAAAGGCCGTTTGAGTACCCACTTAGATGTCTGGATGCATTAAATGGGAACCTCTATCCCTTCATCTCCTAGGATCAAATGAGTCCTGGAAACAGATGAGAAATCCCTGTCATGGATAAGTAACTGGATCCAAGCCTTTCTGCACGACTGAATTTCCTATCTGCCCATCGCCTTCCTGCCTAGTCTCCTCCTTCAATCTCCTTCCCTCACAGGTGTCCTGGATTTGGGAGTCTCACAGACACAGCGCACATAATCACTCTGAGAGAGTGATCAGAAACATAATATCAAACACTGACATTAAAAGGTCATGGAGAAGAAAACAAATGGCTTCCCCATGCTCTTATGGAGAGTTTTCCCAAGGCACAAATATCTCTTTGGGTGGCTTTGAGGTCATGGTGCCTGACACACTGAGTGATATTATGGGTGTCCATTTCCATGAATTGGTGGGCAATGTCAGAGACACAGAGTTCATGGTCACTAGCTTCCTCCAGCCCACACCTGATTTTGGTGCAGGGCGCTGAACAGAGACCTTTGCTTGTTACCCTCCTTTGCCAGTTAGGAAAGGCTGGTTGTGAGGCAGAGGCTTCATTTACAGAGCAGGGCTATGTGTTAGTCCCTGAAGAATTGTGAGAGCCATTCTGGGTGGAAATAATCAAATATACAATCACCAAGAATGGCCCACGGATAGACAGAAGCCCCAATTTTGCCAGAATGATTTGCATCTATGCTTTAAAGACAAATGCAGTTTTATCTCTTTAGGCAATAAAGACCAAAAATAGACTAGCTATTTTAAATAATTGAACCTTAAACAGACCAAAGTCAGAACATCTTCCCTAGGGACAGCATTTTCTTCCACCCACTTGCTAAAACTGTATTTGAGAAAGCTGTGTGCTGTTGATAAACGCTGGAATATCGTTACAATAGACACTGTAATAATACTGCTACTTGGATCAGAAACAAAGAGCATTTCTAAAGCTTGAACAATGTAAAACTGGAAATGAGCTCTCACTGAGTTTGGAAATGCAGGCACTAGAGGGTGCTCATTTCTCTTCCTTTTCCAATCAGGGGCTATTCAAAGGCTGTTCTAGAACAAGGGGTGAGATCCTCCACTTCCCGGTGGTGATCAGGCTTTCAGAGGTAGAAGCCTTATTAGTTCATAATCAGCCAAGCTGACCTCACCATCAAATGTATCGACCTCGATGCTCACCCTCCTCAGCAGTCAGAGACTGGCTGTGTTCACCAGGAGCTCGTGTGCTTTTACGGAGCACACTTTCTCCTCGGTTTATTAAAAACAAATGAGCCTTTATACGGGGTTCCATAAACAGAAGCTTTCTGTACTTTGCCCATTTAGACACTACAAATTCTGATGCCTGATGAAAAGTGTAAACTTAAAGCTTGCATGTCGTTACGATTTTTTAATAACCAATTTAAATAATATATATATAAAGAAAATGTCAATAATGCTCTCGAATCCAATCCCATGTTCCATTGGTAACCAATATTAACGCTCTGGTTTGCTTCTTTTCACCCCTCTTTTCTGTGTTCATGCACACCTTTCTACCCAAGTACACCTACAGAAAATGGGTTCACCTGTACACTTTAACTGCCAAATGTATACTCCTTTCTGTTTATATATCTTGGTCTTTATTGTTCCAGATTGGTTGATATAGATCTAACTTGCTCCTATTATCTGCTTCATATTGCATAATGAGGGTAGACAGGTACATTCGTGCTGTATTGTCTGTTTCCTAAATTCTGCCAGATCTTTTCTAAAGTGACCAAATGGCATCTTTACACTTCCAGGTTCTCCTCACCCCAGCACCCAGTTGATGATTCCAGCTTTTCCAACACTCATAGTCCTGGCAGTTCTGAGAGCTCCATTTGGTTTCTCCTGCATGAGGAGACAGGGAGGGATAAAAGGATAGACCTTTATCAAACTTACCAGAGACTACACAGTATCTCAGTTCATCCTCATAAAGCATTGAGGGGAATGTTAGTCTTGTTTTATAGATGAGTCTAGATAAGGCTAGAGTCCAGGAAATCAATAAATAGCCTTGCCCATGGTCTCAGAGCTAATAAATGGTGGAGGCAGATGAAGGGCAGTTGGCTTGCTTCCATGTGGAATTGATAGAGGGGTCACTGGAGTTTGAGGGAGGGGAAGTCTAGAACCATCTGGCGTTGTCTTCAGATCGGACACCAGGGTTAAGACAGTCTGTGTACCCTACAGCACCACAGGTACAAGCATCATGGTGTTGGCAGTGGGGAGATACTAGAGTGGGTAAGTGATTAGTGGCCTGGAAATGGAAGATCTGAGCTTTGAGAAAATTATTCCCATCACAACATGTAGCAGAGACACTGATGTGGATAAACTAGGCCAGGGAGCTGTGTGAGGAGCTGTTGTTAAAATGAGGGAGGGAGGAGAACCAACTAAGTGGTCACTTCCTAACATGAAATGTAGAGGAAACCAATATTAACTAGAATCCATCTGATTTTAGTCAGTTTTCCTTTGTAAGTATTTGGAAGGTGGGATAATTTATTTTCAAGGTTAAGTAAACATCTATACATCTCCTTTACCTTTTGAAGACTGGTGGAGAAGCGAAAAATGGCACGGCCAATGGAGTCAGAGTTTGTTTAATAAATATCTCAGAGTTCAAAGAGAGACTCTCATGGGCCAGAAATTGGTAAATGTTCCTGCATTCTAAAATTAGGAGGATCTTATTTTCTTTGAATCAACAGAGAAGGAAGCACAGGCAGTGGGGAGGAACAGTTGGGAACACTGCAGAGTGGCCGCAGGATGTCAAAGACAAAGGACATGTAATACCAAATTCTAAGCTGTGAAGCTGTGATGCAACCCTCCACCTTCTCCTAATGGATTTTTTAGGTCTCAGCACAGATGCACAGCTGAGGGAGTAATTTCTTTGGAAATGAAGGACAAATAGCTGTGTTAAATATTAATAACAAGTCCACATTACAAAGCACACCTGGAAATGGAAACAAGATTATTTCTAAGGCCTTTTCTACTCTAAGAGTCTCTAACTTGGTGGCAAGGTGAGAGGTGAGGTTGGAGGGGGTGTTGATCCACACGCGATGAGTACCATGAGGCTCTACCATGAAGCATGTAGTTCTCAGTGTGAATAAGAGCCCTAAGAAGAATAATGCCCTTTACTTTGTTTTGCCCTGTGCCATCCCAAACCCACTCCACCCATAATTAAGCAGCCATGGAAATGAGGGTAGCCAGAAGGAATCAAACCCTGCTGCTTGGTTCAGTAGACACAGGGACCTGGGAGGAGGGTGTTGGCTGGGTCAAGGAGAAGATGATGAGCTCAGAAAATAGACAAGGAGAAACCCCAGTGGAAAGCTTGTAAAACTCTGGATGAATCACAAGACATGTTATTAGAGCTCCTTTTTATTACTAAATTTTATTTATTACTAAATTAATGTCAGGAACCCTGCACAAAGGGATATTCCCTATGAAAGATGGCATCTCAAATAAAAACAGAGCATTCTTCCTTACGCTACAGTCTGCCCTTTCTCCCCAAGTCCCTCACGCATCAGGCCACCTTTGTGCCCACAGATCATGGGCAGCGCTGGGTGGCCATCATCATCCACACAGAGAGGGCAGTCAGCAGCATGAGCTGGTTCTGCCTGATGTGGTCTCACCCTAGGCATGGAAAGCAAGAGACCTGGGTTGAGCTGAAGGTGCTCAGCTGGGTTTATCAGGAGTCCCATCTGTCAGTGAATTGACAAGAAACAGAGCAAAACGACTCCTCCAATGTTGAGAAGCCTGCACCTAGGATCTGGAAACTTGATAACAGAGAAAACCAATATAGACAAAGGATTTTAAACAGGATTATGGTCAATTAAGCAAATTAGAAAAGGATACTTGAAGGAGTATTTGGGATACAGGAATCAAAAACACCAGGAAGACATGAGGAGTTTCCCTAAGACTCTAGACTACAGCACTGTGTAGATAACTAACATCAGAATATTAATTATATTATTGAAGAATTAAAATTTACATTGAATTACAAACTGTTTCCAAAAGGTCATGAAAATCTTGTAGACTTGTTTCAATTCAGACAAATGTGTTCTTCTCATTCTCAGCTGTTCACTGGTGCATTTATCTTGAATTTGACCATCTGGGGAATGGGCGTGGCCTCTCCTGACTGGAAGGCTCTGGGGCCCAGGCAGGGAGAATGATGTCTCAGAATGACTCCCTTGAGAGTCCAGTTCCCCTTTCATCAATGCACAGACCCAGAAGACCCCTCCGTCCTGTAGCCCCTGCCATGAGCCTCGGGCTCCTGTGCTGTGCGGCCTTTTCCCTCCTGTGGGCAGGTGGGTCCTGGGCAGGGCCCCTTGTGTGGATTTCAAGGCCCATCCCCTTTCCACTGGGGCTGCAGCATCAGTTTTGTTCTTCTCTGCAGGTCCAGTGAATGCTGGTGTCACTCAGACCCCAAAATTCCGCATCCTGAAGACAGGACAGAGCATGACACTGCAGTGTGCCCGGGATATGAACCATGGATACATGTCCTGGTATCGACAAGACCCAGGCATGGGGCTGAGACTGATTTACTACTCAGCTGCTGCTGGTACTACTGACAAAGAAGTCCCCAATGGCTACAATGTCTCTAGATTAAACACAGAGGATTTCCCGCTCAGGCTGGTGTCGGCTGCTCCCTCCCAGACATCTGTGTACTTCTGTGCCAGTAGTTACTCCACAGCGCTACAAGGTTGTCTCCTCTCTGCACATAAAGGCAGGGAGGCTCTGCCCTCCTCCCCCACCTGAGACTCAGGGATGACCTGGGCAGAGTATTCTGCAACGGGAACCTTGGAACCCAGAGTGGCCCCAAGTGGCCCAGACAGTATGAGCCTCGCTCTGTGCCAGGTGCCTCTGCAGGCATCTCAGCCAGGCCTGGACTGGTCCCAGGTCCTCATATGTCTCCTTCGTTGCTCTCTCCTACAAGCTCTACTTTTGGGGTTGGGGCCAGGGCTTCCCCAGCTCCTACTTTTCTACTCATCATCCTGAGTCCAAGGCCCCCAGGATGAAACAGGATTTGTATTTCAGATCCATCTAGACTCCTGTCTCTCCCTGGTGACCATGTTGCTTCCTCTCTAGGGTTTCCCCCAGCCCCCACCCTCCTGTGGCCCACCTTTCCCACCTCCGCAGTCATCCTCCACCCCCCACTTCCCTGCCCCTCTCTACTGCAGCCATGAGGAGAGCGCCTCTCTGTGACTCCTTCCTTCCCGTCACAGAGACTTCAAAGGCCATTTTCTTTGCCCTGGGCCAGAGCCTTCCTTTCTCTAGTGGCCAGCTCCTTCCTGTGCTTCAGATCTCAGTATGATCAGCCCCTCCTGCAGGAAGCACTCCCTCCCCTCCCAGGTAAGATCAACTTTCCTCTCATAAGCTCTCAATGAATCATATGTCCGTTAGTAACCTTTAGCACAGTTGGGCTTTCTCAGATGCTTGTCTGATTATTTTTGTGCTCCACCCAGTTTTTTTTTTTTTAAGACACAGTCTCACTCTGTCACCAGGCTGGAGTGCAGTGGCATGATCTCTGCTCACTGCAACCTCTGATACTCTGATTCAAGTGATTCTCCTGCCTCAGCCTCCCGAGTAGCTGGGATTACAGACATGTGCCACCACGCCCAGCTAATTCTTGTTTGTATTTTTAGTAGAGATGGGGTTTTACCATGTTGGCCAGGATGGTCTCGATCTCCTGGCCTCATGATCTGCCCTTCTCGGCCTCCCAAAGTGTGGGGATACAGGCGTTAGCCAGCACGCCTGGCCTCTCCACCCAATTTTTAAGCCCATGAGAGCTAAGACTGTGCCTGCTGTATTTACCAACATCGGTGCCTGGCATGTGGGGAGACCCATTTCACAGAGAATAGATGAGTGAATGACAGGCTGAGTGAGTGATGAGTGGGTGGACGAACAAATAGCAGGAACACGCTACATCTACTGTAAACTGGCAGAGATCTAGCATTAAGTACAAGAAAGCCCACCCCTTTGATTGCTGGGCTCAGGTCGGTCTTGGAAATTGATGGGGGAATCACTATCATGGTGGCCACACCTGGTTCAAGGCTTCCTCTTGTGGCTGCAGCACCTGACCTCCTCCAGGTCTCTGTGCTCTCCTTCAGGGTCTTTCCCCACAACAAATCTAGACAGATCAGAGATCCACTTCTAGAATTCCATCCTTAAAGGTTGTTCCTTGAAACCACTTCTGGTAAGAAAATCTCCATTAGGTTTGCATCAATAAAACAGAGCCACTACATGTTTGTGAGTGTAAAAGATTTATGATCAGAATTAGACTTTATGCATATGTGGGAGGAGCTGAGGAAGACAAGGTCTTGAGGAGAGAAGTCAGAAGGTGAGGGAGCCAGTCAGTAGTCAGGGCTCCTGGAGCTCTGGCAGGACAGGCTGGAGTGTCAGGAACATGAGAGGATCAGAGCATGCCAGGCCATGCAGTGGGACCTTGAGCCGGGAGCACAGGAAAAGGCCGAGGAAACCTGCTTCTGGGGAAGCTGTTCCCTCTGTGTGGGGGCCATGCCTGCGGGTATAGTGCCAAACACTGGGGGCAGCCTGGCTGCTGTTGGGCAGCATTTGGCAAGATGAACTGGACACAGAGTGCAGAAGGAACAGGACTTCCGAGGTCTGTTGGATGCCTCTGTATCTGCTGGTCACTGACTCTCACTCTCTCACCACAATGACCTGCCAATTGTTATAGTGACTGTTTTGTATCTGTCTTCTAAATGTTACAAAATGTATCCTTGACCATCTCTAACCCAGAATGATAAATGGCATTCTGGGAAAGTCAGACTCTTACATTTGCAAAGTTGACTTAACACAATCCAGCACAGTATGGATTCTCCCAGATTAAGGCATCAGATCACACAACTGACTCAACCTGCCACGGTCCGTGGACTCCTCTCCGGGGGACACCTGTGCTGCCCAAGTGAATGTGGACACAATTTGTATGTAGATGTTCCAGACACTGGCTACTAACTTTTCTTTTAATCCTGTGCCTGAAATCTCGCTCCACCCAGAGGCAGGGCTCTGCCTCCTGCTTCTGTCTCCTTCCTGAGCTTCTATCCTGATGGAGTTGGATGGACATCAGACCCCTGGTCAGAGTGCAGTGACCTGTGGAGACAGTAGGAGGGAAGCTCACATCTTGCTGCCTTCCTCCATCCAGTTCTTTTATAACCAAAGCAAGTGCTCTGGTCTCCCTTTTGACTGTGCAGTATGAGAAATGTGCTTCATGAATTTGTAGCTGATCAGCTCAATGATTTGATGGCAAACCTAAAGTGAAATCCTCAGATCTGCAGAAATTGCCCTGCATTGCTGTGAAGATGGCAAGAATACAGTGTGCTAGAGTTGCCTTCTCTCCATGTAGAGACCTGGCCCCCAAACAGGATGGAGCAGAGAGGGCCAAAGAGCCCAAAACATGTCTCAGATTGTTGAAAGGCAATTTCCCAGGACAATCCTACTGACGACATTTCATCCCTTGTATTACACACTTGGCCACCCTTCCCCCCAGATCAGCTGAGTACCCAGGATATCACACATCCCAGTATCTTCTAACGAGGAAAAATACTTCACGTACCAGCCTCCTTCCTGCACCACATTGACTAACCCTGGAAACTTAGCCTTTCCAGAAAAAAGCTCTGTCTTCTCTTGGCCCAGTCTAGCCTGGTAGGTTTAATTCATGATTTATGTGACCTTTTAATTTACTCAAAGGAGAACGTATGATTTCAGGGTAAAGAATATTCATTTTATTTTTATACGTTGGACCTAAACAGTAAACTGAGTACTTTTCTTCCATCAGCGTCTTAAATTAGACAACGGTAAAACAAATCTTTGATGCTAGAACTTCAGGTCCTAGTGTTTTTCACATGGAAGTTCCCAGTTACCCAGTCTAGGGCATGGAATAGATGGGCATTAATAAGTCACTCTATGCCTGAGATGGTTTTCTATGGGTATCTTTTCTGAATTACGGTTAACAAGGGTGGGAAATGATTCCAGAAGAAAGGCATGAGGGCAGTTCTTGAGGGAACCCATATGATGGGACAGTCTCATTGGGCACGTGTGACTGGGGGAATAGAGGAAGCTGGGGCATGATTGGGATGGCACAGGGGACCCTGACTTGCGGGAAAGACAATGAGCTCAACCCTTTGTGCCCTATGTTAGGGGCGCTGTTGTTGCATCCTACAGGACATGCCCAGCAGGCAGGGGAGCGGCTGTAGGATGAGAAGATGAACTCAGAGATGCAGTGTGAGGTCTCCAGGCACAGACAGCTCTGGAGCACAAACCAATGAGCCATGAATTGATGTTGTTAAAACAGAGGTTATAAATATTTAAAGTGTCACCCAAGTGTGTTCTAATAGAAATGCTGTGACCCTGAGGTCCTGAGGATTGAGAGAGGAAGTGATGTCACTGTGGGAACTGCCCTGTGGAGACAAGGACATCCCTCATCCTCTGCTCCAGCTCACAGTGACAATGATCTGGTAAAGCCCCCATCCTGGTCTGACACTGTCATGGGTACCAGGCTCCTCTACTGGGTGGTCCTGGGTTTCCTAGGGACAGGTGAGTCCTCAGAACACAAAGTAGTTTCATATTTTTTCTGTATGTAGGCGTGTGTGTGTATGCGTGTGTGTGTGTGTGTGTGAGATGACTACAAATGTTTTCCTTATTCTGTTGCCAGATTCTATTTCCACAGATCACACAGGTGCTGGAGTCTCCCAGTCTCCCAGGTACAAAGTCACAAAGAGGGGACAGGATGTAACTCTCAGGTGTGATCCAATTTCGAGTCATGCAACCCTTTATTGGTATCAACAGGCCCTGGGGCAGGGCCCAGAGTTTCTGACTTACTTCAATTATGAAGCTCAACCAGACAAATCAGGGCTGCCCAATGATCGGTTCTCTGCAGAGAGGCCTGAGGGATCCATCTCCACTCTGACGATTCAGCGCACAGAGCAGCGGGACTCGGCCATGTATCTCTGTGCCAGCAGCTTAGCCACAGTGTGGCACAGTCGCCTCCTTCCTGTTCACAAACCTCATCCTTCTCTCTCTTTGCAGCTCCCAGAGATCCTTAACAGAGGCCTCTCTTTGCTCCTCACTTTTCCTGGGAAAGAGGTAGATTTGGACCTCGGTTGTCCTTTGGGTGGAAAGAGACCACAGATTCATTCCTGAAACACAGTGACTGCAAATGTAGGTGGTGAAAACAGTCACGTCCCACTGCACTCTAGGAGGGCTCGGAGCCAGCTCACTGCTCCAAGCAAGGAGTGGGTGTCTTAGCCTTGGCCTTCAGGGTAGACATGCATCTTCTATAGGTCTTGGGGGCTGCTGTGCTGCCCACATACATGCGGTAGTCATGGGCAGGAAACATGCCTCTTCTTCATATGTTGGGGCATCTGGAAGGTCTGAGGCTACATCCCTGAGAAGATCTTTCTTCTGAAGCCTCTTCTATCCCTGTCACCTTGGAAGTTTTCTGCCACAAAATATCAAAACTCTCTTCCTGTTTGAAGTAAAGGTCTTTGCAAATTTGTGGTCCTTACTTGATAAATACAATCATGGTAACAATAACACTTCATTTCTTCTGCCTACTTTAAGCCACATGTATCCTTTATTTTATTTCCATTTGCCATTGCTGCTGTCCTGATAGACAGAAGCATGCATCACCACTGCTGCCATTTCACCTTGATTCACTCAGGAAATCTGATTTTCAGACTCTGAGTGTTTTGATTGTTGTCCAACTCATTTGATTTGAAATAATTCTCCCAAGGCCTTTAACTCAAAAAGTGTTTTATTTATAATATTGAATCTATTCCTTTTTATTGTATTTTTCATAATATATAGTGTTATATAGCACTTGTTATAAATAGAAGTACAATGATTATATTGCAATAGAATCTTCCATCTGTCTGTGGGTGATGCTGCAGTTTTTATCTATGAAATGGAATGCACTGGTCAGAGCTGATGTGATTATGCATTATGGGTTTCGGGGAGTCCTCAGCGACAGACCACTTCTCCAAGTCTGGGACTCAGTGTCCCAGATGCAACCCTGATAGAGGTGCCCTGAATCTTTCATAGGTAGGAGGGGCATCATAGTCCTTCCAAATTCACTGATCAGAAATTATGGTGGTAGAGACACCAAATTTCTTTCCCCAGAGAATGATGGTCACTGGCGGGGAATTGCTCTTGACCCATTTTTTCTTGTGTCATCATCAAATGACTCCTTGCTCAGCCGCCCTGTGTCTTCTGGGACTGAGTAAGGCCAGCACACAGATGGGAATTCCCTGTCTTCTGAGACCTTCTAACTGCTGCCACTTTCCTCCATGTGACTCCTGAGACACCTGGTCCTAACAGTGGACAAGCTCTGACACTGAGGCTGAACAGACCACAGTCCACTGTTGTAAATGGTGCTGCAAGAACATGTAACAAAAGTGAGCAGGGCTTCCAATTTATACTGAGAATGAACATGCAAGAGGAGCAAAGGGCAGATGGTACTAACGAACAAATAGGGAGGAATGTGGTTTCTGTTCTAATGAAATCATTCTGTTGTCTTAAGTTAAGCAGGAGAAACATTTCATTGCAATTACTTCAAGTCAAAGGCTAGCAGCTCCCCAACCAGCCAGCATTACTCTTTGCTCTGTGATCTCAGCAGCTTCAGAGGACTCAGAAATCCTTTCTCTGCACAAACATCCCTTTGTCCATTCCAAGACCCAGGATCACACACTCTGATCTTATCATGAAAATAATGAGGTATGCTATAGTTGCTGTGGCCTCATTTTAGTATGTTGAGTAGGAAGCATTGAAGAAGTTTGAAGCTTTCCTCTTTAGTCTACGGCTTGTATGACTCAAAAGAAGTAAATAGGCATACTTTTCCCAGCTCCCTGTTCAGTGAAGCCATGCTGGGAGCTTGAAATCTGCCATGGTGGGTATGTTTGTACAACAGAAATTAGGAAATGCTACCAGCCATGCCCCCACCTTCACAGACACACAGTTTAGCAGCACATTACTGGGGTATTTTCTGATGTCCCTGTTATGCCATTTCTTGTGGGGCCAATATAGCTCAGAATTTATTTCCCCACTACTCTTGTTCTTATAACCCATCACCTAAGGGGCCGTCAATTGTTCCTATTTCCATTCAACTCCCAAATTCTCTTGCTCTGTAGCTCTGTGTTTCCTTCAAGAATGCCAGTCTGGTACATGACAACTATTTTGAATGTACCTAAAGGTATCACTGAACCAGTTCATTATTTACAAATTATCTTTCCTCGCATGGAATATTCAGATGCTGGAGTCATTGGGAACAGAGATGGCCAAGCAGCAACTCTGGGTTGTGAACCACATAGAGCCCCGTTATTCTTCTATGTCACTGACAGACCCTGAAACAAGGACTATTTTGCCTTAGAAACTAAGCAGCTCCACACCAGTCAGGAATGACTCTGCTTTTACTTTAGGCTGAGAGGTCAGAAGGGTCACATCCTCAGTATTCTCCTCTCCTAGACGGAGTGTGGCCACTCTCCATCTCAGTCCCTGGAAGTTGTCCAGAGTTCCCTGAGAATCCCTGCTCTGGGGCAGAATCACCAAGGCTCATCCTCACCAGCTCCCCACAGGCTCTAGCAGGGCTTTCCTGACAGGTGCAGGGCACAGGAATGGCTCTGTCTGTCTCTCAGGTAGAGGGAGGCCAAACAGTGATGTTTGTATAAGAGGGACTGGGTTTCTGTGTCTCCATTAAAGTATTTGACAATATTTTCTTTGTTTTTTTTTTTTTTTTTGGTTTATTTTGCCATCTCGCCAATGAGGAGAGCAATCCCTTGGTAGTTATATTGTTTTTGGCACTTGGGAAGGTTTTTGTGGTTAAGTCACATTAAGAAATTGTGCCTTTTTTTCCTGTTCAGCTGTAACCCAAGGCAGTGAAAGAAATAGCAATAATTTTGAAAGCAGTCACTTATCCATCCTATGATAAAGGTGTTAAGTTCCATTGCCCACATCTAACTTTCAGTCTAGTGGAAATGAAAAGGCACAGTTAGGGGGCATGTGAGCATGCCATGAGAGAGGTCGATGCCAATTGAGAAGTCTGTGCCAATCCCCAGTACTGTGGGATTGAAGGGGAGGGAGAGATGACCTCTCCTTCAGACCATACTCAACAAGGAGGGAGAGGGAGTTCATCCATGGGAACCTGAGGAGAAGCAAATACCAGGGGCATCTAACTCCAGGTGCAGGAACAAATCCTTGGAGAGGAAAATGGTCCAGTTCAGCTGTCACAGGAGACAGGAGAAAGCAAAGTCATCTAATCCATAGTCCCCTGGCTGATTTGCTTCCTTATGATGTTATTTTGCATCAGCGTGTCCTCATCTCCTGCTGCTCCTCTGCCTCTTCCAGAATCATCTCTTTCGTGTTTGCTGCTCAGATCAGTGGATGTGCATTGTACAAGCTGATCATTTCCTATAGCAGCACCTTTGCTACTCTTAGTTATATCCATCCTTATTTTCTGCATTAGGTACTGCTCCCTCCACCATTGCTTATTGTCTTGTAACAGGTCTTGTTTTACATATTTCAATTTTACTTTTTATTAATAGACATTTGACTTCATCTTTTGCTGATCTATACTTTTGGGGTAACATTGTCATTTTTGGAGGATGTTTTTGTTTATCTTTAGTGATTCAGATTAAATAATCTCTTTATACTTCAACGTCTATGTCTTCTTACTATTTAAAACCAAATATTATTTCCTTTCATTCCTCTCATTCTGTTCCTCTTTCTTTAGATGGTAGTTTTAAGGGAGAAAAAGTTTGGCTATAACTGAAGCTATGTGATAAGAGTTATTCAGAATGAGGGTGGGATATCAAGATTGGTAACTCAAAGCAATAGTTAGGGTTAGAACTAATGTAGGACTTAGGGTTTAGGGAAGCTGCTCATAAAACCTGCGGGATGGCACTTCTGGAATATTCTGGCAGCTCACCCTGCAGACACTTCCCAGCATTCCTTGGGCCATTACAGAATTAAACAATGATGAAGCTTCACTTATTGGCCACAAGATGGCAGTGTGGTCCACTGCGATGTAAAGGGCTCTGGGCAGTCTGAGGGAGCAGCCTAGGGGCAAAATGTTAAGAAAAATTAGGGTTTGGATTCAATATTATGCAGATGTTGCAGGAGTTTTCAGTTATTGCTAGGCTACCTACAGCCATGCAAGAGGCAGGAAGTCCCTCTAATCTTTAATCAGATCTACAGTTGAAGAATTTTGCCCAGGCAGCCTTGGTGTCGGGGCAGGTGCAGACAGAGGAGCAACTGCCTCAGAGGAAAAGGGAAAAGTGAAAGACGGGCTGTGCCCTGAGCCCAGTGGGTCTCTGCTGCACCTCATCTTCCCTGCAGGTCTGGCCAGGCAACAGCTTTAACCTGCTTGAGTGATCTGGGATTCTCCAAGTTCATAAGTCTTACTGATAACATCACCTTGGCTGAGGTTCCATTGGAAATCAAGCACATGTTCTCTGGAGGACAAAAAGTATTGATAACAATTTCTGAAACACCTCAGTAAACAAACTACTGAAGGAAAATATTAGTAGATGCACCAAACTGTGCCGTTAGAGATGAAGATAATAGACTAGTAGAATTTTACAAAGGAGACTATAAATAAGTCTCCACTAAGTATTTGTGGGCATCAAGCAGTGTCTGAGTCCTCTCAGGGTAGATTAAGGAAGGAATTCAGCTATTATCATGACTTTGGCTTGGATGAAAATCCATGAAGTCCTCAACTGATCTTCTTGTAAAATATTACAGAATAATATTGAACAAACATTTTATTTTTCTCCAGCCTGTATCCCTCTTTAGCACTAACAGGTAAAGCAGACACCTAGAGGCAAGGTTTCCTTAGTTGGAATCCATTAACTGTAGGACTGGGAGGTCCATAGCTGGACTTCACAGGGAGTTCAAACCCCACATGCAGGGAACTCCGTGTGTCTGTGCTGTGCCCAACTCCCGTCTGTGAGGCTGAAAAGGGGGAGTGCCGGGTCTCCCAGTACCCCACTCACAAAGAGGGGAGCAGGCTGCTTGCTGGGCAAAAAAATCAATTCAAAAATTGGCCAATCTGTTCAAAGCCAAAATGAAAGGAAAGTCTGAATTGTGAGACTGATGAATGCCCAATTTCCCAAGTTATGAAATTTGTAGCAGCTCATGGTTCTCAGAATGATTTCAACAGCATATGAAGATATTGTAAAACGCTTTTGTTTGTCTACAGCTTTCCTTGATTTTGATCCTAGTTGTTTTTCGGCCCACTCATCAGTTGAGCTTATTTTGAAGCCAAATTTCAATGTTGCCACTTCAGTCACCAAGCACTTCTCACATTCTCCATAACTTACACAGATATGTGTGTTCCTGTCTTTTCTTATTTTTGTGTGATTCATTTTTAAATTGGGCTGTGCAGAATACAAGCATACATTTGTAAGTGAATCCCATATTTTTATGATTCAGCTGTTTACTTTTTAGTAATACTTTTTATTAAAGTATAATAGAGAGTAAAACAGAAATATTAATACAAGGACATCCTGGTACATTTTGACAAATGCATATGCCAGTGCAATAGTAACTGAAATGATTACAAAAAAAAATTCTGTCAGGCAGGAAAGTGTCGTCATGCTCCTTTCCAATCAATTTCTATCCCAGAGATAAAAATTGTATTTATTTATTTATTTAGAGA
The DNA here is from genome assembly GCF_029289425.2 of Pan paniscus. Lineage (NCBI taxonomy): Eukaryota > Metazoa > Chordata > Mammalia > Primates > Hominidae > Pan > Pan paniscus. Next base: position 179,312,581 of record NC_073255.2, read on the forward strand.
CAAGAGTCTCACTCTGTCGCCCAGGCTGGAGTGCAGTGGTGTGATCTCAGCTCACTGCAAGCTCTGCCTCCCGGGTTCACGCCACTCTCCTGCCTCAGCCTTCGGAGTAGATGGGACTATAGATACTTGCCACCACACCCGGCTAATTTTTTGTATTTTTAGTAGAGACGGGGTTTCACCGTGTTAGTCAGGATGGTCTCGATCTGCTGACCTCGAAATCTGCCCGCCTCAGCCTCCCAAATTTTTGGGATTACAGGCATGAGCCACTGCGCCTGGCCAAAACTTTTCTTATTTTTATCACCACTGACTAGCTTGGTCTATTCTTGTACTCCATATAAATGGAATCATATAACATTTTATTGAGTTATTTTCCTCCAAAATTAGTATTTCTGAAGTTTATTCATATTGTTGTATCGGTAGGTCATTCTTTCCTATGACTAATATTCCATTGCGTAACTATACCACAACTTGTTTATCCATGCTCCCGTTGATGGATATCCATGTTACTCCTGTCTTCAACTATTATGAATACAGCTGTTGTGAACATTCTTGTGGAATTCTTTCTTGTGGACATATACATTCTTTTTTTTTTTATTTTCTTTTAGGTATAGACTTAAGGGTGGAAATGCTGACTTACAGTGTAGATGTGTGTGCTATGCTTGCGTGTCCCCACAAAAGCTCATGTTGAAATTTGTCATTGTAATGGTATTGGGAGGTGGGACAGCTATGACTAGGTCATGAGGGATCTGCCCTCAGAAAGAAATCAATGCCCTTATTGGGGGACTGAATGAGTTGTCTTGGGAATGGTCTTCTGATAAAAAGTATGAATTCAGCCACTTTCTCTGTCTTGGGTGCTTGCTTCCCCTTCCTTCTGCCTTGGATAACAGCAGGAGGCCCTCAGCAGTTACGGCCCTTTGATCTTGGACTTCCCAGTCTCCAGATCTATAAGCCAAATAAATCCCTTGTCTTTATAAATTACCCAGTCTGTGGTATTTCTCTATAGCAGTAGGAAATAAATGGAAAGAAAACATGGTGCTGAGAGTGACGCTGTTGCTGTAACAAGTACCTGAAAATGTAGAAGCAGCTTTAGTTAATGGGAAACAGCTAATGGATAGAGGTTGGAAGAATTCGGAGAAGCAGACTAGCTAAAGCCTAGATTGCTGAAAACAGAGCATTAAGGGCATTTCTGGTGAAAGCTCAGGGGGAAATGAGGAACAAGGTATCAGAAATTGAAGTAAATGCCATCCTTCTCGTAAGTAGCAAAAACCTTGGCAACATTGTGTCCTGTTCTAGGACTTTATGGAATATAAAATTATGAGCCATTAGCTAGGATATCTGCTGAAAGAAATTTCTAAGCTGCAAAGCATTCAGGCCACTGTGTGACTACTTTTAGGCACCAGGCAATTTAACCCAGCAAGAAGGCAGCCAAGGGAATAGATTTTGCAAACCAGCACAGATAATGACACTACCTCCCTCTACTGTCCTGTCTCCCATAAGCCAAACTCACTCTGAAGTTAGAGAAAAGAGGAGACAGTTAACATAATACACTGGGGTCAGCCTGTGAAGGCAGGGTGGATCTGGAGGGATTAACATAAACCGTCCAGAGCACTACATATAGGATGGCCTTGAGGGTGTTGAGTCCAAAGCTGGCTAGGTCTGTGGTGTGAGCTGATAAGGCCCTAGATTTATTTCTGGGGAATCTGCACTCTTAATAATTTACAGACAACACAGGTCTGCTTTGGATCTGATCAGATGGACTAAATCTTGGGGCCTCTGTACCACTGGCCACTCAGGAAATGGGTTGGGAATGTTGCCTGGGACAGGAAAATATAGTAAGAAACCTTGGTGTGAATCTAGCATCAGAAAGATGATGTGAGGACAGCAAGGAAGAGCTGGAAACTGATGGTTTAATCACAGGCTCCTCACCATCTGCTGATAGGCAGGTGTGCGAGCTCCAGCATGGAGCACCACAGCACTAGGTGGGAGAAGGGTGATAGGGTGATGGGGCAGCCTGTGAGCTGGGGCAGTTAGGCAGAGGAGCAACTGTATCACCACAGAAGCTTCTGCCTTCACCCATCCCTCCAGCTCTGCAGGACAGGTAGAGAGTCCAGTGTCCGTGGAGCACTAGACCTAAGGAAGGCTGCATAGGGAAGACACAAGAGAGTGACATCACAGCATACCCCTCCCATCAGGAAAATCAAGGCCCAGAACTCACTCGGCTCTTCCCCAGGAGGACCAAGCCCTGAATCAGGTGCAGTGCTGCCTGCCCCTCTGTGCCATGGGCCCCGGGCTCCTCTGCTGGGTGCTGCTTTGTCTCCTAGGAGAAGGTGAGTCCTGGGCACAGGACAGCTGCTCCATTCTCAGCTTTCCCCCCCCCGTGTCCTCCACTTTACCTTGGGGAGGACCTCCAGGCTGTCTCCAGTGCTCATCCTCCATCTGCTTTTCCCACAGGCCCAGTGGACGCTGGAGTCACCCAAAGTCCCACACACCTGATCAAAACGAGAGGACAGCACGTGACTCTGAGATGCTCTCCTATCTCTGGGCACACCAGTGTGTCCTGGTACCAACAGGCCCTGGGTCAGGGGCCCCAGTTTATCTTTGAGTATTATGAGAAAGAAGAGAGAGGAAGAGGAAACTTCCCTGATCGATTCTCAGCTCGCCAGTTCCCTAACTATAGCTCTGAGCTGAATGTGAACGCCTTGTTGCTGGGGGACTCGGCCCTCTATCTCTGTGCCAGCAGCTTGGCACAGCCCAGCAGAGTCACTGACATTCTGTATATAAACTTCCTGCCTTAGCTTTGACTTGAGAGCTGCAGGCCCCACCCAGGTTTCACTCCTTCAAGGGAAGCTTTTAGTTGTTTGGAAGGCATGTCTTGTGTCCTACTGAGGGCAGACCTTTCCCAACCAACAGAGCCCAGGTTTCCTGTGCCCTGAGTGTGCCCGCTTCTGTGCTGCATCTTCTTGCAGTTTGTCACTTCCTGGATAACTTCAGTAGAAGAGTGACTGTTGAGCCCCAGATATGTGCTAGATTCTTCGTATTTGTTACATAGCTTAAGAGCTTTCCACAATCTTGCACATCAAACATTTCTATTCTTCCTTTACAGATGGAAGGCTCAGGGACATTGAGTCATTTTCCCCAGTGTCTCTTGGCTTCTAAGGATCAGAAGTAGGAAACAAACTAGTCCATCCATTTTCCACCTACCCCCTACTCCATCATCACCTTCTGCATCCTGGTCAGTAAGTCAGAGCCCTCGCACTGCCCTCTAGTGACCAGCAGGGCTGCAGTAGAAGCTCAGATGCCTTCAGGGGTCATTACTATGGCCTCTTCATTAGTAACTGTGAGGAATGTTAAATTTCACACTTTTAAAAAATCATTCATATGCATTCCCTTTGTCTTTCCCCAGTCTGCAGATTATGTTTTCACTTTTATGGTGTTTTTTGATGCACAAGAGTTTAATTTAACGCAACAAAAACTAAAATCAATTTTGTTTGTGTGTAGACAAAAACCGCTTTCTTATATAAATGTCTAAGCATAGTTTTATCAATTTATTCTAGTAAAATTTAAGCTTGGATCTTCACCACTAAGAATAAATGTACCTGAAATATATCTTATGTAAGAAATAAGATAGAGACCTAGGAATGGGAGGGAAGGACATATGTTCAGTGAAGAAGTAATAGCCTGTCAAACAGAGCCCTAAAGTAGACCCCCAGAGCTGATGGTGGAGAGGTAAGTGGAGGGCAAATGATCATGAACCTTGTCCGTTTGTTACCTTGTAGAAGAAAGGCAGCCAGGAGTGGAGACCACATGGGTGAAAGTTTATGACTTGACTGTAGGTTGAAGGTTGCAGCAGGTAGAGGGAGGAATAGCAGGCAGAGGGCAGAGTCACTGGCTGGCAGGGGCAGTGGCATCATCAGTTGACTCTACTGACATCCAGGAATTATGTCCCCAATGCGCAAGTTGAAAAACTCCCCACAATTTGCCTATTATTCCCTGACCCTGCCATGACCACCAGACTCCTCAATGGTTTGGCCGTCTGCCCCCTGAGGGCAGGTGAGTCCTCTAAAGGCTTTTCCTTGGCTCACCACATCCCAGCCTAAGCCTTTACCTCAGGTCTACATTATTGAGGTCCCTCTTTGGGCACTCAACTTCCTTCTATCATAGACTTCACAGAAGCTGGGACAACCAGATCCCAAGATACCAGAGAACAAAGGCAGGATGTGAAGTGACGTGGAGATGCCTGAGACTGCCATCCATGACTACATGTGTAGGTGTTAATAGGAGCCGAAGCTGGTGCACAGCTGATCTGTCCCAGCACACACTATAGAGAATCCCTGAGGGTCTGTAACTTTCTCTCAAAGCCAAATATGTGGCCTTGGTGTCAGACAGCCTCTCCCAGACCTCTGTGCCCTCTTGCACCAGCCTTCACCCCACAGCCACCTTCCTCTGCACACAAAGCTCAGTGGTAGATATAGGTGGCCTTGTCTTCACGAGACCGTGATCCAGGCAGTGGAAAACGTTGTCCCATAGGAGTCTCCCAACACTGCCCAGGCTGGGGCCCTCAGATTTCTGAGCAGCCTGTGCAAGGGAAACTCTGCCCTGTGCTGAGCTTCTCTCCCAGGCCAGTCTCAGCTGGACGAGGGAATGCACATCACGGTGATGTGAGCAGATGCAGCCTCTCTTCCAGGCTCCTCCTCCAGCTCTGGCCTCAGAAGTCCTCTTCCTCAGTTGCTCTCAGAAAGGAAAGTTGATTTCAAAATTGTATATTTGCAGACAGCACTGACAACACAGGTCTATGTTCTTTTCCCTGTCAGCCTTCACAACTCTATCTTCCCCACACCATGCTCATGTCAGTCCTCAGCCTCCTCCAAGTGATGTCTGCTCCTAGCTATCCTCTCGTCACTCTGCACCCTCACCTCCATGTCAACCACAGATGCCTGAGTTCAGGCCATTCCTCATGCATCATGCTCCTCCCACCAAAGGCCTTTGCACTCCACACTGTATTCGCTGTATCAACACAAGTCTCTTCTTTTTGTTCTTTCTCCAAATCTCAGTTTAACTACCACCATCTCTAGGGAGACACTCCTTCAACAGTTTTCCTAGGCTGCACCTCCTTATTGTAAATGCTCACAGCTTATAATATGCATTGATATTCATAGTTTTAGCACCATAGTCATTTCCCAGACTTTGTGTGACTATTTCACACTTCTCTTGCATTCTAGACTGTAAAATGCATCATTGTAGAAATTGTGGATGTTTTGTTCCCCATTTTATTGTCAGTAACAACAGCGGTTCCAGGTGCCACTGACCAATCTTGAAAGAATAAAGAAGAGATATTGAAAGGCCCTCTGAGTTCCCACAGACTATTCCAGAAGTCTGGATGCATTAAATGGGAACCTCTATCCCTTCATCTCCTAGGATCAAATGAGTCCTGGAAACAGATGAGAAATCCCTGTCATGCATGAGTAACTGGATCCAAGCCTTTCTGCACGACTGAACTTCCTCACTGCCCATCGCCCTCCTGGTTTGTCTCCTCCTTCAATCTCCTTCCCTCACAGGTGTCCTGGATTTGGGAGTCTCACAGACACAGGGCACCTAATCACTCTGAGAGAGTGATCAGAAACATAATGTCAAACACTGGCATTAAAAGGTCATGGAGAAGAAAACAAATGCCTTCCCCATTCTCTTAGGCAGAGTTTTCCCAAGGCACAAATATCTTTTTGGGTGGCTTTGAGGCCATGGTGCCTGATATACCGAGTGATATTATGGGTGTCCATTTCCATGAATTGGTGGGCAATGCCAGAGACACAGACCTCATGGTCACCAGCTTCCTCCAGCCCACACCTGATTTGGTTCAGGGCGCTGAACAGAGAGCTTTGCTTGTTACCCTCCTTTGCCAGTTAGGAAAGGCTGGTTGTGAGGCAGAGGCTTCATTTACAGAGCAGGGCTATGTGTTAGTCCTTGAAGAATTGTGAGAGCCATTCTGGGTGGAAATAATCAAATATACAATCACCAAGGATGGCCCACGGATAGACAGAAGTCCCAATTTTGCCAGAATGATTTGCATCTATGCTTTAAAGACAAATGCAGTTTTATCTCTTTAGGCAATAAAGACCAAAAATAGACTAGCTATTTTAAATAACTGAACCTTAAACAGACCAAAGTCAGAACATCTTCCCTAGGGACAGCATTTTCTTCCACCCACTCGCTAAAGCTGTATTTGAGAAAGCTGTGTGCTGTTGATAAACACTGGAATATCGTTACAATCGACATCATAATAATACTGCTTACTTGGATCAGAAACAAAGAGCATTTCTAAAGCTTGAACAATGTAAAACTGGAAACGAGCTCTCACTGAGTTTGGAAATGCAGGCACTAGAGGGTGCTCATTTCTCTTCCTTTTCCAATCAGGGGGCTATTCAAAGGCTGTTCTAGAACAAGGGGTGAGATCCTCCACTTCCCCGTGGTGATCAGGCTTTCAGAGGTAGAAGCCTTATTAGTTCATAATCAGCCGAACTGACCTCCCCATCAAATGTATCGACCTGGATGCTCACCCTCCTCAGCAGTCAGAGACCGCGTTCACCACGAGCTTGTGCGCTTTTACGGAGCACGCTTTATCCTCGGTTTATTCCGAAACATGGGCCTTTATAGGGGGTTCCATAAACAGAAGCTCTCTATATTTTGTCCATTTAGACACTATAAAGTCTGACACCAGATGAGAGGTGTTGCTTAAAGCTTGTATGTGGTGAAGATTTTTTAACAAATAATATATAAAGAAAATGTCAATAATGCTCTCAAATCCAATCCCAACTTCCGTCGGTAACCAATACTAAAGCTCTGGTGTGCTTTGCACCTCTCTTTTCTGTGTTCATGCACACCTTTCTACCCGAGTACACCTACAGAAAATGGGTTCACCTGTACACTTTACCTGCCGCATGCATACTCTTTTCTGTTAATATACCCTGGTCTTTATTGTTCCAGATTGATCCATACACATCTAACTTGCTCTATTTGCTGCTTCATATTGCATAATGAGGGTAGACAGGTACATTCGTGCTGTCATCTGATTCCCAAATTCTGCCATATCTTTTCTAAAGTGACTGAATGGTCTATTTATGCTTCCAAGTTCTCCTCACCCCAGCACCCAGTTGATGATTCCAGCTTTTCCATCACTCATGGTCCTAGCAGGTCTGAGAGCTCTATCAGTTTCTCCTGCATGAGGAGGCAGGGAAGGATAAAAGGACAGACCTTTATCAAACCTACCAGAAACTACACAGTATCTCAGTTCATCCTCATAAAGCATTAAGGGGAATGTTTGTCTTGTTTTATAGATGAGTCTAGATGAGGTTAGAGTCCAGGAAAGTTAATGAATGGCCTTGCCCATGGTCTCAGAGCTAATAAATGGTGGAGGCAGATGAATGACAGTTTGCTTGCTTCTGTGTGGAATTGATAGAAGGGTCACTGGATTTTGAGGGAGGTGAAGTCCAGAACCATCTGGGGTTGTCTTCAGATCAGATGCCAGGGTGCAGGAGAGTCTGTGTACCCTACAGCAGTGTAGGTACAAGCATCATGGTGTTGGCAGTGGGGAGGTACAGGGGGTAAGTGTTTAGAGGCCTGGAACCAGAAGATCTGAGCTTTGAGAAGATAATTCCCATCACAAGATGTAGCAGAGATACTGATGTGGATACACTAGGCCAGGGAGCTGCGTGAGGAGCTGTTGTTAAAATGAGGGAGGGAGGAGAACCAACTAATTGGTCACTTCCTATATGTGAAATGTAGAGGAAAACAATATTAACTAGAGTTCTATCTGATTTTAGTCAGTTTTCCTTTGTAAGTAGTTGAAAGGTGGGATAATTTATTTTCAAGGTTAAGTAAGCATCTATACATCTCCTTTACCTTGTGAAGTCTGGTGGCGAAGCGAAAAATGGTACAGCCAATGGAGTCACAGTTTAATAAATAACTCAGAGTTCAAAGGGAGACTCTTATGGGCCAGAAATTGGTAAATGTTCCTGCATTCTAAAATTAGGAGGATCTTATTTTCTTTGAATCGGCAGAGAAGGAAGCACAGGCAATGGGGAGGGACAGTTGGGAACACGGCAGAGTGGCCACAGGATGTCGAAGACAAAGGACATGTAATATCAAATTCTAAGCTGTGAAGCTGTGATGCAACCCTCCTCCTTCTCTTAATGGATTTTTTAGGTCTCAGCACAGACGCACACCTGAGGGAGTAATTTCTTTGGAAATAAAGGACAAATAGCTCGGTTAATAACAAGTCCACCTTACAAAGCACACCTGGAAATGGAAACAAGATTATTCCTAAGGCCTTTTCTACTCTAAGAGTCTCTAACTTGGTGGCAAGGTGAGAGGTGAGGATGGGGGTGTTTTGATCCACACGTGATGAGTACCATGAAGCTCTACCATGAAGCATATAGTGTTGAGTGTGAATCAGAGCCCTAAGAATAACTCCCTTTACGTTGTTGTGCCCTCTGCCATCCCAAACCCACCCCGCCCATAATTAAGCAGCCACGAAAATGAGGGGAGCCAGAAGGAATCAAACCCTGCTGCTTGGTTCAGTAGACAGAAGGACCTGGAGGAAGGGTGTTGGCTGGGTCTAGGAGAAGATGATGAGCTCAGAAAATAGACAAGGAGAAACCCCAGGGGAAAACTTGTGAAACCCCGGAGGAATCACAAGATATGTTATTTGAGCTCCTTTTAAATTTTATTTAATACTAAATTAATGGCAGGAATCCTGCACAAAGGGATATTCCCTATGAAACATGACATCTCAGATAAAAACAGAGCATTCTTCCTTACCCTAAAGTCTGCCCTCTCTCCCCAAGTCCCTCATGCATCAGGTCACCTTTGTGCCTATAGGTTATGGGCAGCACTGTGTGGTCAACATCATCCACACCTAGAGGACAGTCAGCAAAGTGAGGTGGTTCTGCCTGCTGTGGTCTCACCCCAGGCATGGAAAGCAAGAGCCCTGGGAGCAGCGGAAGGTACACAGCTGGGTTTCTCAGGAGTCTCATCTGTCAGTGAATTGACAAGAAACAGAGCAAAATGACTCCTGTAATGTTGATGAGCCTGCCCCTGGGATTTGGAAACTTGATAACAGAGAAAACCAATATAGACAAAGGATTTTAAACAGGATTATGGTCAATTAAGCAAATTAGAAAAGGATACTTGAAGGAGTATTTGGGACACAGAAGTCAAAAACACTAGGAAGACATGAGGTGTGTCCCTAAGACTCTAGACTACAGCACTATGTAGATAACTAACACTTAACTATTAATTATATCATTGAAGAAATAAAATTTACATTGAATTACAAACTGTTTCCAAAAGGTCATGAAAATCTTGTAGACTTGTTTCAAATCACACAAATGTGTTCTTCTCATTCTCAGCTCTTCACTGGTGCATTTATTTTGGATTTGATCATCTGGCGAAGAGGCGTGGCCTCTCCTGAAAGGACGGCTCTGGGGCCAGGCAGGGAGAATGAGGTCTCAGAATGACTCCCTTGAGAGTCCAGCTCCCCTTTCATCAATGCACAGACCCAGAAGATCCCTCCGTCCTGCAGCACCATCGATGAGCACTGGGCGACCCCTCCGTCCTGCAGCACCTGCAATGAGCATCGGCCTCCTGTGCTGTGCAGCCTTTTCTCTCCTGTGGGCAGGTGGGTCCTGGGCAGAGCCTCTTGCGTGGATTTCAAGGCCCAGCATCTTCCCATTGCGGCTGCAGCATCAGCTTTGTTCTTCTCTGCAGGTCCAGTGAATGCTGTTGTCACTCAGACCCCAAAATTCCAGGTCCTGAAGACAGGACAGAGCATGACACTGCAGTGTGCCCAGGATATGAACCATGACTGCATGTCCTGGTATCGACAAGACCCAGGCATGGGGCTGAGGCGCATTCATTACTCAGTTGCTGCTGGTATCACTGACAAAGGAGAAGTCCCTGATGGCTACAATGTATCCAGATCAAACAAAGAGGATCTCCCGCTCAGGCTGGAGTCAGCTGCTCCCTCCCAGACATCTGTGTACTTCTGTGCCAGCAGTTACTCCACAGCGCTGCAAGGCTGTCTCCTCTCTGCACATAAAGGCACAGAGCCTCTGCCCTCCTCCCACCCAAGACTCAAGGATGCCCTGGGCAGAGTTCTCTGCACCAGGAACCTTGGAACCCAGAGTGGCCCCAAGTGGCCAGGACAGTATGAGTCTCGCTCTATGCCAGGTGCCACTTCAGGCAGTCTCAGCCAGGCCTGGACTCATCCCACGTTCTCAGATGTCTCCTTTGTTGCTCTCTCTGGTATATCCTCCAAGCTGTCCTTTTCGTGTAGGGCCAGGGCTTCCCCAGCTCCTACTTTTCTACTCATTATCCTGAATCCGAGGTGCCCAGGATGAAACTGGATTTGTATTTCAGATTCATCTATACTCCCATCTCTCCCTGGTGACCCTGTTGCTTCCTCTCTCTAGGGATTCCCCCAGCCCCCATCCTCACGTGATCTCTCCTGTGGCCCACCTTTCCCATCTGGGTAGTCACCCTCCAAGGCCTTGCTGGGTCTCTCCTCCCCTCACCTCCCCGCCCCTTTCTACTGCAGCCATGAGGGGAGCCCCTGTTCTGTGCCTCCTTCCTTCCCATCATAGAGACTTCAAAGTTCATTTCCTCTGCCCTGGGCTGGAGCCTTCCTTCCTCTAATGGCCAGCTCCTACCTGTGCTTCAGATCTCAGCATGATCCGCCCCTCCTGCGGGAAGCACACCCTCACCTCCCTGCTGAGATCAACTGTCCTCTCATAAGCTCTCACAGAATCATATGTCTGTTGGTAACCTTTAGCACAGTTGGACTTTCTCAGGTACTTGTCTGATTATTTTTGTGCTCCACGCAATTTTTTTTTTTTTTTTTTTTTTAGACAGAGTCTTGCTCTGTCACCAAGCTGGAATGCAGTGGCGCCATCTCGGTTCACTGCAACCTCTGACTCTTTGGTTCAAGCAATTCTCCTACCTCAGACTCCCGAGCAGCTGGGATTACAGGCATGCACCACCACACCCAGCTAATTCTTGTTTGTATTTTTAGTAGAGATGCGGTTTCACCACTTTGGCCAGGCTGCTCTCGATCTCCTGACCTCATGATCTGCCTGCCTCGGGCTCCCAAAGTGCTGGGATTACAGGCTTGAACCACCGTGCCCGGCCTCTCCACCCAATTTTTAAGCCCATGGGAGCTAAGACTGTGCCGGCTGCATTTACCAATATTGGTGCCTGGCATGTGGGGAGACCCATTTCACAGAGAATGGATGAGTGAATGAGAGGCTGAGTGAGTGATGAGTGGGTGGACGAACCAATAGTAGGAACAAGCTATATCTACTGTAAACTGGCAGAGATCTAGCATTAAGTACAAGAAAGCCCACCCCTTTGACTGCTGGGCTCAGGTCGGTCTTGGAAATTGATGGGGAATCACTATCATGGCAACCACACCTGTGTCAAGGCTTCCTCTTGTGGCTGCAGCACCTGACCTCCTCCAGGTCTCTGTGCTCTCCTTCAGGGTCTTTCCCCACAACAAATCTAGACAGATTAGAGATTTGCTTCAAGAATTCCATCCTTAAAGGTTGTTCCTTGAAACCACTTCTGGTAAGAAAATCTCCATTAGGTTTGCATCAATAAAACAGGGCCACTACAAGTTTGAGTAACAGATTTATGATCAGAATTAGACTTTATGCAGATGTGAGAGGAGCTGAGAAAGAGAAGGTCTGGAGGAGAGAAGTCAGAAGGTAAAGGAGCCAGTCAGTAGCCAGGGCTCCTGGAGCTCTAGGCAGGACCTGCTGGAGTGGCAGGGACATGAGAGGATCAGAGCATATCAGGCCATGCAGTGGGATCTTGAGCTGGGAGCACAGGAAAATGCCAAGGAAATCCGTTTCTGGGAAAGCTGTTCCCTCTCTATGGGGGCCACCCCTGCAGATGCACTACCAAACACTGTGGGCAGCCTGGCTGCTGTTGGCCAGCATTTGGGAAGATGAACTGGACACAGGGTGCAGAAAGAACAGGACTTCCCAGGTCTGTTGGATGCCTCTATATCTGCTGGTCACTGACTCTCACTGTCCAACCACGATAACCTGCCAATTGTCATAGTGACTGTTTTATATCTGTCTTCTAAATCTTACCAAATGTATCCTTGACCATCTGTAACCCAGAATGATAAAAGAAATGGCATTCTGGTAAATACAGGCTCTTGCCATTGTAGAGTTGACCTAACACAATCCAGCACAGGATGGATTCTCCCAGATTAAGGCATTGGACCTAACACAATCCAGCACAGGATGGATTCTCCCAGATTAAGGCATTGGATCACACAACTGCCCCAACCCGCCACAATCCCTGGTCTTCTATCCCGGGGACACCTGTGCTGCCCAGGTGAATGTGGACACAATTTGTGTGTAGATGTTCCAGATGCTGGTGACTAACTTTTCTTTTAATCCTGTGCCTGAAGTCTCCCTCCACCCAGAGAGTCTATATGTGGATATCTGTCTGTTTATCTATCTCTATCTCTATCTTTCTCTCTCTGTAATTTCCCCTTGGAAGAAAATGTCATGATGACTATATGTAACTGGGATTTATTTATGAAAAGGATTTTATTAAAAAGAATTAGAAAATTTGAATTCTTTTCTGAATCTTTCCTTGGGACTGTCCTGAGAGCATTTTTGACATGACCAACCTTTGTCGTGTGTGTATTTGGCAGCCTAGAGTGCAGCAGAGAGTTATTGGCCCCACATATTTGCGAGTTAGACTGGAGATGGCTGTAAAAATGACTGACTCTTAGTGTTATTCACTCTCACTCTGGGCCTCACTAGAATGTCACAGACTACCATCGAACAAATAGATTCCCAGTAAGAAGAATATTAGGACATAGCAACGAGGAAACATGAGCACAAGCAACAAACGTTTGAAGTGTAAACCTGAAGACTCGAAATTTTGGCATTATAAGATATGAAAGTTTGGTGAGCTACATTTAAATGAACATGACGGGGAACTGAAACAAGGAAAAAGACAATGCCTGAAACCATCAACTTCCATAAAAATTGTCAAATAGTATATCTAGGAATGCCTCATACAATCACTGAAAACAAAATGGAAAGGCAAGCAGTTGATAAGCTCCTCCTATAGAGATTTTTAGTGATGTCAAAGATGGATCTGCAGGAAAGATCTAGAATGCAGCACAGAAAATAAAAAGTGAAATATGAAAGAAGTTAAAGAACAAGGAAAAAAAAATGGATGTTTCCCATATATTAGAATATGCATATTTTTCATAATTTCTCATTCTTTTCTTACATATGATTGATGTTTCAAACAGATAAATAGGAAGAATGTTATGAGGTGATATTTATGAGATGTTAGCTGAGAATTTTTAGAGGTGTTTCAGGACCTAAGTTCAGAGTTTCCAGAATCAAAATGAATCTCAAATAAGACAGTCAAGTCATAGGGAAATTGTAGAACATGAGGGTTAAAGAGAAGACTTTGAAAGCAGTCAGAAAGGAAAGAGAAATACCTCCCATAGAATAGATGGAGAACAACAGTAACTCAAGATAGTGATTAAAAATAACCATTAGCTCAATTATCATTCTCCTTCATTTAAGGTGAGATTGATTAAAAAAACTTTTGGAAGGGGAATATGAAAAATGACTGCTGTGAGTTTGCTACCAAGGTCTCTTTTCTGGATTACAGTTAAGAAAGGTGGGAAATGATCCCAGAAGAAAGGCATGAGGGCAGTTCGTGAGGGAACCCATGTGATGGGGCAGTCCCATTGGACACTTGTGACTGTGGGAATGGAGGAGGCTGGGGCATCAGTGAGGATGGCAGAGGGGACCCTGAATTGCAGGATAGAAAATGAGCTCATGCCTTGGTGCCTTGTGTTGGGGTTGCTGTTAGTGCATCGACAGGACATGCCCAGCAGACAGAGGAGTGGCTGTAGGATGAGAAGGTGAACTCAGAGATGCAGTGTGAGGCCCACGGGTCCAGACAGCATGGGAGCCCAAAAAATGAACCATGCATTGATATTCGTAAAAAGCTGATACATATTTAAAGCAGCACCCAAGTGTGTTCTAATAGAAATGCTGTGACCCTGAGGTCCTGGGGATTGAGAGAGGAAGTGATGTCACTGTGGGAACTGCCCTGTGGAGACAAGGACGGCCCTTATCCTCTGCTTCTGCTCACAGTGACACTGATCTGGTAAAGCCCCCATCCTGGCCTGACCCTGCCATGGGCACCAGGCTCCTCTGCTGGGTAGTCCTGGGTTTCCTAGAGACAGGTGAGTCCTCAGAACACCAAGTAGTTTCATTTTTTCTGTTTGTAGGTGTGTGTGTGTGTGTGAGAGTGGTTGTGTGTGTGTGTGTGTGTGTGCGATGACTACAAATATTTTCCTTATTCTGTTGCCAAATTCTATTTCCACAGATCACACAGGTGCTGGAGTCTCCCAGTCCCCAAAGTACAAAGTCACAAAGAGGGGACAAGATGTAGCTCTCAGGTGTGATCCAATTTCAGGTCATGTATCCCTTTTTTGGTACCAACAGGCTCTGGGGCAGGGGCCAGAGTTTCTGACTTATTTCCGGAATGAAGCTCAATTAGACAAATCAGGGCTGCCCAGTGATCGCTTCTTTGCAGAAAGGCCTGAGGGATCCGTCTCCACTCTGAAGATCCAGCGCACACAGCAGGAGGACTCCGCCGTGTATCTCTGTGCCAGCAGCTTAGCCACAGCGTGGCACAGTCGCCTCCTTCCTGTTCACAAACCTCATCCTTCTCTCTCCTTGCAGCTCCTAGAGACCCTTAACAGAGGCCTCTCTTTGCTCCTCACTTTTCATGGGAAAATTACATCTGGACTTCAGCCGTTCTTTGGGTAGAAAGAGACCACAGATTCATTCCTGAAACACAGTGACTGCAAATGTAGGTGGTGAAAACAATCATGGGAGTCCTCGGAGCCAGCTCACTGCTCCAAGCAAGGAGTGGGTGTCTTAGCCTTGGCCTTCAGGGCAGACATGCATCTTCTATAGGTCTTGGAGGCTGCTGTGCTGCCCACATCCATGAGGTTGTCATGGGCAGGAAACACGCTCTTCTCCTGCATATGTTGGGGCATCTGGAAGGTCTGAGGTTACATCCCCAGGAACATCTTTCTTCTGAAGCCTCTTCTATCCGTGTCACATTAGAGGTTTTCTGCAACAAAATATCGAACCTCTCTTCCTGTTTGAAGTAAAGGTCTTTGCAACTTTTGAAATCCTTACTTGATAAACACAGTCATGATAACAATAAGACTTCATTTCTTCTGCCTACTTTAAGCCAGGTGTATCCTTTATTTTATTTCCATTTGCTATTGCTGCTGTCCTGATAGACAGAAGTATGCATTCACCACCACTGCCAGTTCACCTTGATTCTCTCAGGAAATCTCATTTCTAGACTCTGAGGGTTTTCATTGCTGTCCAACTCATTTGATTTGAAATAATTTCTCTGAGGCCTTTAAGAAGTGTTATATTTATAATATTGATTCTATTGCTGTTTATTTTTCATATTATATATTGTTATATAGTACTTGTTATAGATAGAAGTACAATGATTATATTGCAATAGAATCTTCCACCTGTCTGTGGGTGCTGCTGCAGTTTGTATCTATGAAAGCGAATGCACTGGTCAGAGCTGATGTGATTATGAATCATGGGTTTCTGAGAGTCCTCGGCGACAGACCACTTCTCCAAGTCTTGGACTCTGTGTCCCAGACGCAGCCATGATAGAGGTGCCCTGAGTCTTTCATAGGTAGGAGGGGCATCATAGCCCTTCCCAATTCACTGATCAGAAACTGTGGTTGTACAGATACCAAATTTCTTTCCTCAGAGAATGACAGTCTCTGGCAGGCACTTGCTCTGGACCCATTTTTTATTGTGCCATCATGAAATCCCTCCTTGCTCAGGTGCCCTGTGTCTCCTGGGACTGAGTAAGGCCAGGCCACAGATGGGAATTCCCTGTCTTCCTAGACCTTCTCTCTAATGGCTGCCACCTTCCTCCACTTGAATCCTGAGACATCTGGTTCTAACAGTGGATAAGCTCTGACACTGAGGCTGAACAGAACACAGTCCACAGGTGTAAATGGTGCTGCAAGGACATGTAATAAAGTGAGCAGGGCTTCCAATTTATACTGAGAATGAACATGCAAGAGGAGCAAAGGGCAGACATTACTAATGAACAAATAGGTTTTCTGCTCTAATGAAATCATTCTGTTGTCTTAAGTTAAGCAGGAGAAACTTTCCATTGCAATTACTTCAAGTCAAAGGCTAGCAGCTCCCAACCAACCAGGATAACTCTTTGCTCTGTGATCTCGGCAGCTTCAGAGGACTCAGAAATCCTTTCTCTGCACAAACTTCCCTTTGTCCATTCCAAAATCCGGGATCACACACTGATCCTATCATGAAAACAATGAGTTGTGCTATAGTTGCTGTGGCCTCATTTTTAGTGTGTTGAGCAGGAAGCATTGAAGAACTTTGAAAGCTTTGCTCTTGAGTCTAGGGATGTGCTGGAGCCGGCTTGTATCATTCAGAAGAGCCAAATAGGCATACTACTCTTCCCAGTTCCCTATTTAGTGAAGCCATGTTGGCGGCATGAAATCTACCATGGTGAGTATGCTGGTACAACCGAAATTAGCAAATGCTACCAGCCATGCCCCCACCTTCACAGACACCCAGTTTATCAGCATATCCCTGGAGTATTTTCTGATGTCCGTTATGCCATGTCTTGTGGGGCCAAAAGGGCTCAGAATTCACCTCCCCTCTAGTCTTGCTCCTAGAAGCCATCATCTAAGGGGGCCTCTATTGTTCCTATTTCTATTCTACCTCCAAATTATCTTGCCTTGTGGTTGTCTCCTACAAGCATGCCACTTTGGAACATGACAATTATTTTGATTGTCACTAAAGGTATCACTGAACCAGTTAATTTTTTATGAATTATCTTTCCTAGCATGGAATATTCAGATGCTGGAGTCATTGGGAACAGAGATGAGAATGCAGCAACATGCAAGTTGTGAAACACTTACAGCCCCGCTATTCTTGCGGCACTGACAGACCCTGAAACAAGGACTATTTTGCTTTGGAGACTAAGCAGCTCCGCACCAGTCAGGAATGACTCTGCTTTTACTTTAGGCTGAGAGGTCAGAAGGATCATGCCCTCAGTATTCTCCTCTCCAAGGCGGAGTGTGGCCACTCTCCATCTCAGTCCCTGGAAGTTGCCCAGGGCTCCCTGAGAATCCCTGCTCTGGGGCAGAATCACCAAGGCTCATCCTCACCAGCTCCCCACAGGCTCCAGCAGGGCTTTCCTGCCAGGTGCAGGGCACAGGAATGGCTCTGCCTGTCTCTTAGGTAGAGGGAGGCCATACAATGATGTTTGTATAAGAGGGACTGGGATTCTGGGTCTCCTTTAAAGTATTTGACAGGCTGGGCGGGGTGGCTCACGCCTGTAATCTCAGCACTTTGGGAGGCCGAGGTGGGTGGATCATGAGGTCAGGAGATCGAGACCATCCTGGCTAACATGGTGAAACCCCGTCTCTACTAAAAATACAAAAAATTAGCCGGGCGAGGTGGTGGGCGCCTGTAGTCCCAGCTACTCGAGAGGCTGAGGCAGGAGAATGGCGTGAACCCCAGGGGGCAGAGCCTGCAGTGAGCTGAGATCGCGCCACTGCACTCCAGCCTGGGCGACGGCGAGTCTCCATCTCAAAAAAAAAAAAAAAAAAAAAAATTGACAAAATTTTCTTTGATTTTTGTTCTATTTTGCCATCTCACAAATGAGGAGCGCAATCTCTTGGTAGTTATATTGTTTTCGGCTCTTGGGAAAGTTTTTGTGGTTAAGTCACATTAAGAAATTGTGCCTTTTTTCCCTGTTCAGATATAACCCAAGGCAGTGAAAGAAACAGCAATAATTTTGAAAACAGTTAGTTATGCATCCTATGATAAAGGTGTTAAGTTTCATTGCCCTCATCTAACTTTCAGTCTAGTGGAAATGAAAAGGCACAGTTAGGGGGCATGTGAGCATGCCATGAGAGAGGTCGATGCCAATTGAGAAGTCTGTGCCAATCCCCAGTACTGTGGGATTGAAGGGGAGGGAGAGATGACCTCTCCTTCAGACTGTTCTGAACAAGGAGGGAGTGAGAGTTCATCCATGGGAATCTGAGGGGGAGCAAATCCCAGGGGCATCTAACTCAGGGTGCAGGAGCAAATCCCTGGAGAGGAAAATGGTCCAGTTCAGCTGTCACAGGAGATAGGAGAACGCAAAGTCATGTAATCCACAGTCCCCTGGCTGATTTGCTTCCTTATGATCCTATTTTGCATCCGTGTTTCCTCAACTCCCGCTGCCCCTCTGCCTCTTCCAGAATCATGTTTTGGCTCTTTGGTGCTCAGATCAGTGGATGTGCATTGTACAAGTTGATCATTTCCTGTACCAAGCCCATTGCTGGTCTTAATTATATCCATCCTCATTTTGTGCATTAGGTACTGCTCCCGACACCACTGCTTATTGCCTTGTAATACATCTCATTTTGTGTATTTCAGTTTTACTTTTTATTATTACACATTTGACTTCATCTTTTGCTTATCTATACTTTTGGGGTAACATTGTTATTTTTGGAGGACATTTTTGTTTATCTTTTGTGATTCAGATTAAATAATCTCTTTATACTTCAACTTCTGTCTTTTATTTCTATTTAAAACCAAATATTATTTTCTTTCATTCTTCTCCTTCTCTTCCTCTTTCTTTAGATGGTAGTTTTAAGGGAGAAAAATTTAGACTATAACTGGAGCTACGTGATAAGAGTTATTCAGAATGAGGCTGGGATATTAACATTGTTAACTCAAAGCAACAGTCAGCATTAGAACTAGTGTTGGGATGAGGGTTTAGGGAAGCTGCTCATAAAACCTGCAGAATGGTACTTCTGGAATATTCTCTCAGCTCACTCTGCAGACACTTCCCAGCATTCCTTGGGCCATTGCAGAAGGAACAATGATGAAACATCACTTACTGGCCATAAGATGGCACTGTGGTCCACTAGGATCTAAAGGGCTCTGGGGAGTCTGGGAGAGCAGCCTAGGAGGGAAATGGTTAAGAAAAATTAGGGCTTGGATCCAGTATCATGCAGATGTTGCAGCAGTTTTCAGTTTTGCCAGACTACCTACAGCTATGCAAGAGTTGGGAAGTCCCTCTAAACTTTGATGAGATCTACAGTTGAATAATTTTGGCTGGGCAGCTTTGGTGTCAGGGACAGGTGCAGAGGAGCAACTGCCTCAGAGAAAGCTAGGGGCGGGATGTGCCCTGAGCCCAGTGCATCTGCACTGCACCTCATCTTCCCTGCAGGTCTTGCCAGGCAACAGCTTTAACCTGCTCAAGTGATCTGGGATTCTATAAGTTTGTAAGTCGTACTGATAACATCACCTTGGCTGAGATTCCATTGGGCACCAAGCACGTGTACTCTGGAGGACAAAAAATATTGATAACAGTTCTAAAACACTCAAGTAAACAAACTACTGAAGGAAAATGTTAATGGATGCACCAAACTGTACTGTTAGACTTGAAAATAATCAACTAGTAGAATTATCAAAAAGAAACTACAAATAAATCTTTACTAAGTATTTGTGGGCATCGAGCAGTGTTTGAGTCATCTCAGGGTAGATTAAGGAAGGAATTCAGCTATTATCATGACTTTGGCTTGGATGAAAATCCATGACCTCCTCAACTGATTTTCTTGTAAAATGTTACAGAATAATATTGAGCAAACATTTTATTTTTCTCCAGCCTGTATCCCTCTTTGGCACTAACAGGTAAAGCGGACACCTAGAGGCACGGTTTCTTTAGTTGGAATCCATTAACTGCAGGACTCGGAGGTCCATAGCTGGGCTTCACAGGGAGTGCAAACCCCACGTGCAAGGAACCCCGTGTGTCTGTGCTGTGCCCAACTCCCTTCTGTGAGGCTGCCAAAGGGGGAGGTCCGGGTGTCCCAGGACCCCACTCACAAAGAGGGGAGCAGGCTGCTTGCTGGGCAAAAAAATCAGTTCACCAATTGGCCAATATGTTGAAAACCAAAAAGAAAGGAAAGGCTCAATTGTGAGACTGACGAACACCCAATTTCCCAAGTTATGAAATTTGTAGCAGCTCATGGTTCTCAGAATGGTTTCAACAGCATATGAAGATATTTTTAGAAAGTTTTTGTTTGTCTACAGCTTTCCTTGATATTGATCCTCAGGTTTTTTTCAGCCCACTCATCACTTGACCTTATTTTGATGCCAAATTTCAATGTTGCCTATTTCAGTCACTGAGCACTTCTCATTCTCCAAATCTTACACAGATATGTGTGTTCCTCTCTTTCTTATTTTTGTGTGATTCATTTTTAAATTGGGCTGTACAGAATACAAGCATACATTCGTAAATGACTCCCATCTTTTATGCAATTTAGCTGTTTAATTTTAATAATACTTTTTATTTAAGGTGTAATTAATACACAGAAAAACACAAATATTAATACAAGGACATCCTGGTACATTTTGACAATTGCACGCGCCAGTGCAATAGTAACTAAATGATTATTAAAAAACTTTCCATCACTCAAGAAAGTGTCCTTATGCTCCTTTCCAATCAATTTCTATCCCAGAGATAAAAACTTTTCTATTTTTATCACCATTGACTAGCTTTGTCTATTCTTCAGTTTCATATAAATGGAAACATATTTTTATTATTTTTCTTCAAAATTAGTAGTTTTGAAGTGTATTCATATTGTTGTATCAGTAGGTCATTCTTTCTTATGACTAATATTCCATTGCATAAATATACCACAACTTGTTTATCCAAGCTCCTGTTGATGGATATCCACGTTATGCCTGTCTTCAACTATTATGAATAAAGTTGTTGTGAACATTCTTGTGGAATTCTTTCTTGCGAACATATGCATTCTTCTTTTTCTTTTTTTGATATAGACTTAAGAGTGGAAATACTCATAGTGTAGACACGTGTGCTATGCTTGCGTGTCCCCACAAAAGCTCATGTTGAAATTTGTCAGCGTAATGGTATTGGGAGGTGGGACAGTTATGACTAGGTCATGAGGGATCTGCCCTCAGAAAGAGATCAATGCCCTTATTGGAGGGGTGAATTATGTCTTGGGAATGGTCTTCTGATAAAAAGGATGAAATCAGCTGTTTTCTCTGTCTTGGGTGCTTGCTTCCCCTTCCTTCTGCCTTGGATAACAGCAGGAGGCCCTCATCAGTTATGGACCCTTGATCTTGGACTTCCCAGTCTCCAGATCTGTAAGCCAAATAAACCTCTTGTCTTTATAAATTGCCCAGTCCGTGATATTTCTCTATGTCAGCAGGAAAGACATTGAAAGAAAAAACGGTACCAAGAGTGAGGCTGTTGCTATAATACCTGCAAATGTAGAAGCAGCTTTGGTTAATGGGAAGCGGCTAATGGATAGAGGTTGAAAGAACTGGGAGGAGCAGACTAGCAAAAGCCTAGACTCCTGAAAACAGAGCATTAAGGGCAATTCTGGTGAAGGCTCAGGGGGAAATGAGGAACAAGGTATCGGAAATTGAAGTAAATGCCATCCTTGTGGTAAGTAGCAAAATCCTTGGCAAAACTGTGTTCTGTTCTAGGAATTAATGGAATATAAAAATTATGAGTCATTCGCTAGGATATCTGCTGAAAGAAATATCTAAGTGGCTAAGCATTCAGGCTAACGTGTGACTACTTTCAGGCACCAGGAAATTTAACCAAGCAAGAAGGGAGCCAAGGGAATAGATTTTGCAAACCAGCACAGATGGTGACCCTACCTCCCTCTGCTGTCCTGTCTCCAATAAGACAAATTCTGTGCTGTTAGCTGTTAAAGCCCTAGAATTATTTCTGAGGAATCTGTACTCTTCATAATTTACAGACAACCCAGCTCTGCTTTGGATCTGATCAGATGGACTAAATCTTGGGGACTCTGCACCACTGGCCACTGAGGAAAGGGAATGAGAATGTTGCCTGGGACAGGAAAATATAGTAAGAAACATTGGTGTGAATCTAGCATCAGAAAGATGATGTGAGGACAGCAAGGAAGAGCAGGAACCTGAAGTTTAATCAGGCTCCTCGCCCTCTGCTGATGGGCATGTGTGTGAGCTCCAGCATGGAGCACCACAGCACTAGGTCAGAGGAGAGTAAGAGGGCGATGGGGCAGCCTGTGAGCTGGGGCAGTGTAGGCAGAGGAGCAACTGTATCATCACAGAAGCTTCTGCCTTCAACCATCCCTCCAGCTCTGCAAGACAGGTAGAGAGTCCAGGGTCTGTGGAGCACTAGACCTAAGGAAGGCTTCCTGGGGAGGACACAGGACAGCGACATCACAGGATACCCCTCCCATCAGGAAAATCAAGGCCCAGAACTCACTCAGCTCTTCCCCAGGAGGACCAAGCCCTGAATCAGGTGCAGTGCTGCCTGCCCCACTGTGCCATGGGACCCAGGCTCCTCTTCTGGGCACTGCTTTGTCTCCTCGGAACAGGTGAGTCCTGGGCACAGGACAGCAGCCCCATTCTCAGCTTTCCCATCCCAGTGTCCTCCACTTTACCTTGGGGAGGACCTCTGGGCTGTCTCCTGAGCTCATCCTCCATCTGCTTTTCCTGCAGGCCCAGTGGAGGCTGGAGTCACACAAAGTCCCACACACCTGATCAAAACGAGAGGACAGCAAGTGACTCTGAGATGCTCTCCTATCTCTGGGCACACCAGTGTGTACTGGTACCAACAGGCCCTGGGTCTGGGCCTCCAGTTCCTCCTTTGGTATGACGAGGGTGAAGAGAGAAACAGAGGAAACTTCCCTCGTAGATTTTCAGGTCGCCAGTTCCCTAATTATAGCTCTGAGCTGAATGTGAACGCCTTGGAGCTGGAGGACTCGGCCCTGTATCTCTGTGCCAGCAGCTTGGCACAGCCCAGCAGAATCACTGACATTCTGTATATAAACCTCCTGCCTTAGCTTTGACTTGAGAGCTGCAGGCCCCACCTAGGCTTCACTCCTTCAAGGGAAGCTTTTAGTTGTTTGGAAGGCATGTCTTGTGTCCTACTGAGGGCACAGCTCTCCCGACCAACAGAGCTCAGGTTTCCTGTGCCCTGAGTGTGCCCACTTCTCTGCTGCATCTTCTTGCAGCTTGTCACTTCCTGGGTAACTTCAGTAGAAGAGTGACTGCTGAGCCCCAGATGTGTGCTAGATTCTTTGTATTTGTTATGGAGCTTAAAGCCTTTCAACAATCTTGTACATCAAGCATTCTTATTCTTCCTTGACAGATGGGATGCTCAGGGACATTGAGTCATTTTCCCCGTTGTCTCCTGGCTTGTAAGGATCAGAAGTAGGAAACAAAGTAGTCCATCCATTTTCCACCTACCCCCCTGCTCCATCATCACCTTCTGCATCCTGGTCAGAGTAAGGCAGAACCCTCACACTGCCCTCTAGTGACCAGCAGGGCCGCAGCAGAGGTTCAGATGCCTTCAGGGGTCATTACTATGGCCTCCTCATTAGCAACTTTGAGGAATGTTAAATTTCACACTTTCTAAAAATCATTTATATGCATTCCCTGTGTCTTTCCCCAGTCTGAAGCTTATATTTTCATTTAATTGTGTTTTTTGATGCACAAGAGTTTAATTTAATGCAACAAAAACTAAAAACAATTTTGTTTGTGTGTAGACAAAAACCGCTTTCCCATATAAGTGTCTAAATATATTTTTCTCAATTTATTCTAGTAAAATTTAAGTTTGGATTTTCACCACTAAGAATAAATGTATCTGAAATATATCTCATGTAAAAAATAAGGTGGAAACCTAGGAATGGGAGAGAAGGACATATGTTCAGTGAAGATGAAATAGTGTGTCAAAAAGAGCTGGAAAGTAGACACCCGGAGCTGATGGTGGAGAGGCAGGTGGAGGGCAAATAATCATGAACCTTGTCAGTTTGTTATCTTGTATCAGAAAGACAGCCAGGAGTAGAGACCACATGGGCAAAGGTTTATGGCTGGTCTGTAGGTTGAAGGTTGCAGCAGGTAGAGGGAGGAATTGCAGGCAGAGGGCAGAGTCACTGTAGGGCAGGGGCAGTGGCATCATCAGTTGACTTTACTGACATCCAGGAATTATGTCCCTAACGCACAAGCTGAAAAACCTCCCACAATTTGCCTATTTTTCCCTGACCCTGCCATGGCCACCAGACTCCTCAGTGGTGTGGCCTTTTGCCTCCTGGGGGCAGGTGAGTCCCCTAAAGCCTTTTCCTTGGCTTACCACATCCTAGCCTAAGCCTTTACCTCAGGTCTACATTATTGGGGTCCCTCCTTGGGCACTCAACTTCCTTCTATCATAGATTTCACAGAAGCTGGGACAACAGATCCCAAGATACCAGAGAACAAAGGCAGGACGTGAAGTGACATGAAGATGCCTGAGACTGCCATCCATGACTACATGTGTAGGTGTTAATAGGAGCCAAGGCTGGTGCACAGCTGATCTGTCCCAGCCCACACTATAGAGAAATCCCTGAGGGTCTGTGACTTTTTCTCAAAGCCAAATATGTGGCCTTGGTGTCAGACAGCCTCTCCCAGACCTCTGTGCCCTCTTGCACCAGCTTTCACCCCACAGCCACCTTCCTCTGCACACAAAGCTCAGTGGTAGATATAGGTGGCCTTGTCTTCACGAGACCGTGATCCAGGCAGTGGAAAACGTTGTCCCATAGGAGTCTCCCAACACTGCCCAGGCTGGGGCCCTCAGATTTCTGAGCAGCCTGTGCATGGGAAACTCTGCCCTGTACTGAGCTTCTCTTCCAGGCCAGTCTCAGCTGGACGATGGAACGCACATTACCATGCTGTGCGTGGATGCAGCCTCTCCTCCAGGCCCCTCCTGCAGCTCTGACCTCAGAAGTCCTCTTCCTCAGCTGCTCTCAGAAAGGAAAGTTCATTTGAAATTGTATATTTGCAGACAGCATTGACAATACAGGTCTATGTTCTTTTCCCTGTCAGCTTTCACAAGTCCATCTTCCCCACAGCACACTCACGTCAGTCCTCAGCCTCCTCCACGTGATGTTTGCTCCCAGCTGTCTTCTCCCTTCCTCTGCACCCTCACCTTCATGTCAACCACAGATGCCTCAATTCAGGCCATTCCTCATGGGTCATGCTCCTCCCACCAAAGCCCTTTCCACTCCATGCTGTATCCTCTGGCTCATCAGAAGTCTCTTCTCTTTTGTTCTTTCTCCAAATCTCAGTTTAACTACCACCATCTCTAGGGAGACACTCCTTCAACAGTTTTCCTAGGCTGCACCTCCTTATTGTAAACGCTCACAGCTTATAATACGCATTAATATTCATAGACTTAGCACCATAGTCATTTCCCTGACTTTGTGTGACTATTTGACACTTCTCTTGCATTCTCCACTGTAAAAGGCATCATTCTAGAAATTGTGGATGTTTTGTTCCCCATTTTATTGTCAGTACCAACAGCGGTTCCAGGTGCCACTGACCAATCTTGAAAGAATAAAGAACAGATATTGAAAGGCCCTCTGAGTTCCCACATAGACTGTTCCAGAAGTCTGGACACATTAAATGGGAACTTCTATCCCTTCATATCCTAGGATCAAATGAGTCCTGGAAACAGATGAGAAATCCCTGTCACGGATGAGTAACTGGATCCCAAGCCTTTCTGCATGACTGAACTTCCTCACTGCCCATTGCCCTCCTGGCTTGTCTCCTCCTTCAATCTCCTTCCCTCACAGGTGTCCTGGATTTGAGAGTCTCACAGACACAGGGCACCTAATCACTCTGAGAGAGTGATCAGAAACATAATGTCAAACACTGGCATTAAAAGGTCATGGAGAAGAAAACAAATGCCTTCCCCATTCTCTCAGGCAGAGTTTTCCCAAGGCACAAATATCTCTTTGGGTGGCTTTGAGGCCATGGTACCTGACACACTGAGCTATATTATGGGTGTTCATTTCCATGAATTGGTGGGCAATGCTAAAGACACAGACCTGATGGTCACCAGCTTCCTCCAGCCCACACCTGATTTTGGTGCAGGGCACTGAACAGAGACCTTTGCTTATTCCCCTCCTTTGCCAGTTAGGAAAGGCTGATTGTGAGGCAGAGGCTCCATTTACAGAGCAGGGCTATGTGTTAGTCCCTGAAGAATTGTGAGAGCCATTCTGGGTGAAAATAATCAAATATACAATCACCAAGGATGGCCCACGGACAGACCGAAGCCCCAATTTTGCTGGAATGATTTGCATCTATGCTTTAAATACGAATGAAGTTTTACCTCTTTAGGCAATAAAGACCAAAAATAGACTAGCTATTTTGAATAACTGAACCTTAAACAAACCAAAGTCAGAACATCTTCCCTAGGGACAGCATTTTCTTCCACCCACTCACTAAAGCTGTATTTGAGAAAGCTGTGTGCTGTTGATAAACACTGGAATATCATTACAATTGACATCGTAATAATACTGCTACTTGGATCAGAAACAAAGAGCATTTCTAAAGCTTGAACAACGTAAAACTGGAAATGGGCTCTCACTGAGTTTGGAAATGTAGGCATTAGAGGGTGCTCATTTCTCTTCCTTTTCCAATCGGGGGCTATTCAAAGCCTGTTCTAGAACAAGGGGTGAGATCCTCCACTTCTCCGTGGTGATCAGGCTTTCAGAGGTAGAAGCCTTATTGGTTCATAATCAGCTGAACTGACCTCACCATCAAATGTATCGACCTTGATACTCACCCTCCTCAGCAGTCAGAGACTGTGTTCACCAGGAGCTTATACACTTTTACATAGTACACTTTATCCTCGGTTTATTCCAAAAAATGGGCGTCTATAAGGGGTTCCATAAACAGAATCTTTCTGTACTTTGCCCATTTAGACACTATAAAGTCAGACACCAGCTGAAAGGTGTAACTTAAAGCTTGTATGTGGTGAAGATTTTTTAACAAATAATATATAATGAAAATGTCAATAACGCTCTCAAATCCAATCCCACCTTCCACTGGTCACCAATATTAACACTCTGGTGTGCTTCTTTTCACCTCTCTTTTCTGTGTTCATGCACACCTTTCTACCCAAGTACACCTACAGAAAATGGGTTCACCTGTACACTTTACCTGTCACATGCATACTCTTTTCTGTTAATATACCCTGGTCTTATTGTTCCAGATTGGTCAATATAGATCTAACTTGCTCCTATTAGCTGCTTCATATTGCATAATGAGGGTAGACAGGTACAATTGTGCTCTATTGTCTAATTCCTGAATTCTGCCAGATCTTTTCTAAAGAGACTGAATGGCCTCTTTAGGCTTCCAGGTTCTCCTCACCCCAGCACCCAGTTGATGATTCCAGCATTTCCATCACTCATAGTCCTGGCAGTTATGAGAGCTCCATTGGTTTCTCCTCCATGAGGAGACAGGGAGGGATAAAAGGATAGACCTTTATCAAACCTACCAGACACTACACAGTATCTCAGTTCGTCCTCCTAAAGCACTGAGGGGAATGTTAGTCTTGTTTTATAGATGAGTCTAGATGCAGCTAGAGTCCAGGAAGGTTAATGAATGGCCTTGCCCATGGTCTCAGAGCTAATAAATGTTGGAGGCAGATGAAGGACAGTCAGCTTGCTTCCATGTGGAATTGATAGAGGGGTCACTGGAGTTTGACAGAGGGGAAGTCTAGAACCATCTGGGGTTGTTTTCAGATCAGACACCAGGGGTAGTACGATCTGTGTACCCTACAGCACTGTAGATACAAGCATCATGGTGTTGGCAGTGGGGAGGTCCTAGAGAGGTAAGTGGCTACTGGCCTGGAACCAGAAGATCATAGCTTTGAAAAAAATTATTCCCAGCACAAGATGTAGCAGAGACATCAATGTGGATAAACTAGGCCAGGCAGCTCTGTGAAGAGCTGTTGTTAAAATGAGGGAGGGAGAAGCAACTAAGTGGTCACTTCCTATACATTAAATGTAGAGGAAAACAATGTTAACTAGAATCCCATCTGATTTTAGTCAGTTTTTCGTTTAAGTAGTTGGAAGGTGGGATAATTTATTTTCAAGTTTAAGTAAGCATCTATACATCTCCTTTACCTTGTGAAGACTGGTGGCGAAGGGAAGAATGGCAAGGCCAATAGAGTCACAGTTTAATAAATAACTCAGAGTTCAAATGGAGACTCTCATGGGCCAGAAATTGGTAAATGTTCCCGCATTCTAAAATTAGGGGAATCTTATTTTCTTTGAATCAGCAGAGAAGGAAGCACAGACAGTGGGGAGGGACAGTTGGGAATACGGCAGAGTGGCCACAGAATGTCGAAGAAAAAGGACATGTAATACCAAATTCTAAGCTGTGAAGCTGTGATGCAACCCTCCTCCTTCTCCTAATGGTTTTTTTAGGTCTCAGCACAGATGCACACCTGAGTAATTTCTTTGGAAATGAAGAACAAATAGCTGTGTTAAATCTTAATAACAAGTCCACCTTACAAAGCACAACTGGAAATGGAAACAAGATTATTTCTAAGGCCTTTTCTACTCTAAGAGTCTTTAACTTGGTGGCAAGGTGAGAGGTGGGGGGTGGGGATGGTGTTGATCCACATGCGATGAGTACCGTGAGGCTCTACCACGAAGAATATATTTCTGAGTGTGAATCAGAGCCCTAAGAATAATGCCCTTTATGTTGTTTTGCCCTCTGCTGTCCCAAACCCACCTCACCCATAATTAAGCAGCCATGGAAATGAGGGGAGCCAGAAGGAATCAAACCCTGCTGCTTGGTTCAGTAGACAGAAGGACCTGGTGGAAGGGTGTTGGCTGGGTCTAGGAGAAGATGATGAGCTCAGAAAATAGACAAAGAGAAATCCCAGGCGAAAGCTTCTGAAACCCTGGAGGAATCACAAGTCAAATTTCTCCCAGAAGATGGTGGCAGTGACTCACCTTCAGGTACAATTGGCTGGTGCTACAGAGCTAAGATGAACTTAGTGTGTTGGCAGTTTGCAAAATCTGGGCCATTTGGTCATTTTCTTCAGTGACTTTTTAAAGTGAAGTTTTACTTCCAACATTGGCCTGATGTGTGGGTCCGTTCTTATGGGGGTTAGAGTTAGAGTTGCTCCATTACTTGAGTACCCATGAGGTATTATTGGTCATAGAATGAGCAGGATTATCAGGAGTAGAAGGGGTAGGGAGAGGGAGAACTGTTAAGTGAAGCAGTAGGGTTGAGTGAAGAGTATTTTAGACATATGAGTACATAGAGGGATGAAAGCCCAGCTAGCCCCCAGCTCCCATAGAAGGAAGATCAAGATTTGACAACTAGGAGAGGCATGATTACACCTTGCAGCTTGATCAAGGACTGAGAAAGCTTTCTAGACAAATGACAGGTAATGACCCACACTGTGAATCGGTATTGAACGTGAGATGTCAATATATATTCATATATCCACTTATATATCTAAAATAAGAAGTCTACCTTACAAACCCTGAAAACATAAACCCTCACTATTACAGGATGTGCAGGTGGTTTGGATCCTGTGAAGACCCTCAAACAGGATTAAAATCCAGTAGGCAGAGGTCTCTGATTCTTTGTTAGCTACAGAAGAAGATGTGCTATGATGGACACCTAGGGGGTCTGGGGGTCTTCCCATCCCCTTCCCAGATCCACACCTAGAGGAATGTCAGGCAGCACAATTCAGAGAACCACCAGAAAAGCTGTGAGAATAGTACTCTAATCTGAATCCAGCTTCTCTCAGCTCTGCACCCCTTGCTGTGTAGGAGTCAGTGCAGGAGAAAGCTGACTGGGTGAGAAGAGAAGGGACCCTGAACCATGCCAGGGGAGACCTGTGAACTGGGAAATGAGCAGCAACAGCACCACCACAGACACACACTCACCAGGCACAGGGAGAGGACAGATCCTGGCCTCTTGTGGCACCAGAGCTCTGAACGCCCTCTACCTGCTCTGTCTCCCATGGGATCCAGGCTCTTCTCCTGGGCGCTGGACATGCCTTGGTTTCTCAAAACCAGGTGTGTCCTGGATGCATCTGGAGGAATCTCAGCTCTGAGTATGCCAAGCCTTGCCAGAGGAACCATGTATTTTGAAAATCCACGGGGTCTGTGTTAAAAACAACAATTTCCCTCTCAGAGCATGATGGGATTCCATGTTCCTCTGCTCAGTTGTGCTTTGTCTCGTGGGAGCAGATGGCTCTGGAAACCTCTGAGGGAAATCCCTGTCCCTGCAACTGCTGTGCCTCAGTTCCAAACATTCCCCATGCAGTCTCCTAGGTCCTAGCTCCAGGTTCTATCTCCATTCATGAAACTGTGCTCACACAGACCTCTTGAAAGCAGGTAATGGGGATGGAGCAGCAATAGGTGTGAATACATCCTACTTTATGGCATCATCTATGGGAAGCAATGTCAGCTGGAAATGCACCAGCATGAATTTTATACTATTGTGATGTAGCACTTCTGAGATTGAAGGTACAATGGCATATTCCAAGCTGGTCAACCAAACATCTCACTCCGTCAGCTGGACACACGTCCCCTAGTGGGGTGGGATTCTGTGGGTCTCCTTTTGCCAGCAGCAAAGACCTTGCTGAACCATCTCCTCTGCTTTGCTTCAAACTTTTCCTCCACTTTGCAGGATCTTCTCAAATCTGGGTCTAACTTGCCTGCAGTGAGAGGAATTGTGACTATTGTCCCTCATATGAAAGAGGGTGCCCATGAAGTTTTAAGAGTTAAGTTAGGAATGAAAATGAGAAATTAATTGCTCATAATGCAGACTGTTAGGAACCCCAAGGATTAATTCAACTCCCTATTTTTTAATTGTACTACTCCCATCACAATGTCAAGGGTAAAACAGTTCTGACTCTTTCTAAAGGCTATGGAACATTTATTGATTTCAGAGGTGACTTAGAAACACAGGAGGTGTCGTGATAAGTAGTAGAGACAAAAAAGAAAAAGTATTGAGATTAATAAATTCATATGGGGAATTGTTTAATTGTTCTTTTTTTAACCTTTAGAATGAGTTGAAGATCCCAACTTAGCTTGGTGCCTGCTGGAGGCAACCTTTCTTCCCTTGCCCCTCTGAGCTGTGAATTGAAACTCTCTCGGGAAAAAGACGTGGCAATTCTCTCCTTCACTTCCCAAACACCTCCCACTCCTACCCAGACCGTGGATGGGCAGGAAATGCAGGAACAGAGCCAGAAACAGGAGATCTCCAAGGAAGGTTGACAGTCAGCACTGGGATCGTCTGTGTAAAGTGCTGCTGAAGCAGCCAGGTGGCATGTCCAGCCGACAATGCGAAAGGAAAAAGTGAGAAGACTTCCCGAAGGTGGAGGGTGGAATGCGGGCAGCAGCCCCCTGGAGGGCTGAGTGGGGAAAACAAAATGGACCTCACAGAAGCTGTGTGTGTGGAAACCCACTTCTGACTTATCACTTTTCATGAATTCTATGCTTCATGGTGTTACACCGTTTATTGTTTCTGATGAGTGACAGTAATTATTTTCTTTCTTGCTGGTACGTAATAAAGTGGTGCACATCAGAGTTGCTGCCATCTTAGACTTAACTCATCAGTATCAGGTGATCCTGAGGCTCAGTGATGTCACTGTGGGAACTGCTCTGTGGCGACAAGGACGTCCCTCATCCTCTGCTCCTGCTCACAGTGACCCTGATCTGGTAAAGCTCCCATCCTGCCCTGACCCTGCCATGGGCACCAGCCTCCTCTGCTGGATGGCCCTGTGTCTCCTGGGGGCAGGTGAGTCCTCAGAACACCAAGCAATCTCATTGTGTCTGTGTATGTCTGTGTGTGTGCGTGTGTGTGTGTGTGTGTGTGATGACTACAATTGTTTTCCTCCTGTTCCCAACTTGTATCTCCACAGATCACGCAGATACTGGAGTCTCCCAGGACCCCAGTCACAAGATCACAAAGAGGGGACAGAATGTAACTTTCAGGTGTGATCCAATTTCTGAACACAACCGCCTTTATTGGTACCGACAGACCCTGGGGCAGGGCCCAGAGTTTCTCACTTACTTCCAGAATGAAGCTCAACTAGAAAAATCAAGGCTGCTCAGTGATCGGTTCTCTGCAGAGAGGCCTAAGGGATCTTTCTCCACCTTGGAGATCCAGCACACAGAGCAGGGGGACTCGGCCATCTATCTCTGTGCCAGCAGCTTAGCCACAGCATGGCACAGTCGCCTCCTTCCTGCTCACAAACCCTCAGGCACTTACTTCTCCTTCCAGCTCTCAGAAGCCCTGAACAAAGGAGCTGCCCTGCTCTTTCCTCAGCAAGGAGAATGAATGCATTTGGAACTGCAGGTGTTCTTCTGATACTAGGAGGTCAGAAAATAACCTCTGAAATACAGGAACAGGGAATACTGGGTAGTAATAATTTTGACTTATGGATTTCTGGGATTCCTTATATATAGTTCAAATTTCCATAATTAGGATATAACAGAGCTTAGTCTCAGGGATAGTGACTAAGTAAATATTCTCTTATAGAACTATGAAGTTTCAGCACATTTATATTAAACTACTGTTACCACATGTCACCAACTCAGACCTATAATCTACCAAGGAGTGGGGAAGCCAAAAGCAAACACTGCTAAGGCCATTTACAGCTACCACCCTTGGAAGAAAATTGGAATCTTTAGTAAGAATTTTCATCAAAATCAATTTTTTAGAAATAACTATTACCCATAATAATGCACATTAACTCATGTTCATACATTGCTTTTTTTCCTTCTGAAAATCTTGTAGTCATTCTATGTTTAATTTCCTTCTTCTCCAGTCTAACTTAAAAAAATAGAAATAAAAATTGAGATTGTTTCATAAGATAAACCCCACCTGGGAAGGTGTTAAAAGGACACAATTCAAAGAAAACCTGAATAAAATTATATCAACCACGTAGGATTCTTTGAGGTTTCCAAAGAAGATGTACCAGTTTACATTCCCACGAGAGGTATATGAGTTTTGGATGGAATTTTTTTTTCTCTCTCTCTCTCTGTAGATTAGTTTTTCCCTCTACTAATAGTTTCTCTTGACAAACAGAAGTTCTTAAGTGACAATCATTCCATGTTTCTCCCATTTCAGTTAGTGTTTTGTATTTTGGTGTCCACTTTAGGAAATCCTTGCTTACTTCAAAATGATCATGTTTTCTTACATTTCCTTCTAAAATCTTTATATTTTCCACTTTTCATACTTAGACTCACAATCGAACTGGAATTAGTTCTTTGTAGGTGATATGAGGAAGAGGTCAAGTTCTATTTTTCCAAATGATTATTCAATTTACCCAATACTATTTAAGTGGTAATAGTTTCGCCATCACTCGATAATATCACTTTTGTCATAAATCCGTCATTATACATGTGTGGCCTTTTTTCTCGGATCTCTATCCTGTTACATTGGTCTGTTCTGTCAGTTCTCGCACTGATAATATGCTGTCTTACTACAGCTTCATCCTTATTCTTAATATCTGGTAGAATAATTTCTCAAGCTTTGCTCCTTTTTATCAAGTGTTCTTGAGAACTCTTGACACTTTTTTTCCATATACATTTTAGAATCAGCTTGCTAAATTATTCAGGAAAAAGATAACAACTGCTGGGATTTTTTTTGTTTTTGTTTGTTTCCAACTGACTTAAGTGCATCACAGAACAAAGCTAAAAATATTAATAGAAATATAAAAATATCTACCACCCAAAAATATAAAATACAAAATATCTGGCATCAATCAAAAATTACAGACCTGCAAAGAAGCATGAAAATAGGATCTATAATGAAGAGAAGGATTAATTAATAGGAACCAACTCAGAAATGACAAATTGGCAGACAAAGACAGTCAAACAGTTACTATAACTCTGGTCTGTAAGTTCAAAGTTTTGTTGAGATGGGGAAAGGCATAATGAGATCCAAACAAAGCTTCTAGAGATAAAAATTACAATGTCTGTGATGAAAAATACACTGGATGAAGTTAGCATCAGATTAGACATTACAGGATAAAATATTAATAAACTTGAAGAAATAACACAAACAATTCTTAATGAAATACAGAGAATAAGTGGGGGTCATCAGTAAACTGGGGGACAACTTTAAGTAGCTTAATATGTAATTAGAGTCCCAAAAGCAAATTTTTAAACTTGAATTTCTTTAAAGGATAATTGGCTATTTACACTGAAATAATTCCAACACAGTGCAGGGATTCTAATATATGCAAACATAAATCTATAACAAGACTAGCATAAAGACAGGTGAGGAATAAATGAACACATATATCATTGGAAGGTTTCCATAATCTGAGTGAAGTCACTTGAAGGCAGACTGCGTTAAAGTAGAGATGCATACTGAAAATCATAGAGCAACCACTAAGATGACAAAACACAGCATTATAGTTAATAAGCCAACACAATACAGAGTTATAAAAATGCTCAAATAATCCATAAAAACAACATAAAAAGAAAAAAGGAATATAGAAGAGATGGGATTGATAGAAAACAAATAGAAGATGATAGACCCAAAAGTAACCACATCAACAATCACATCAAATCTAAATAGTCTAAAAGCACAGATTGTACTATTGAATATTATCGAATCATATCAAAAAAACAACTATATGCTGCTTATCAGAATACTATGAAGACTCAGAATGTAAAAAAATATAAAAGTATGGAAAAAGATGTACTATGCCAACACCAATTAAAGGAAAGCCAGACTAGTAACGTTAATATCAAACAAAATAAATTTCAAGCAGAGAATATCATCTGAGATAATGAAAGTCATATCCTAACGACAAAAGTATTGGTCTATCAAGAGGTTGTAACAATCAA
Organism: Pan paniscus; assembly: GCF_029289425.2. Lineage (NCBI taxonomy): Eukaryota > Metazoa > Chordata > Mammalia > Primates > Hominidae > Pan > Pan paniscus. The sequence continues at coordinate 179,347,385 of NC_073255.2, forward strand.
ATATTTACATACCTGAAAATGGATCTTCAAAATCCCAAGGCAAAAACAGAACTGCAAGGAGAAACAGACAAATCCACAATTATAATCAGAGATTTCAATAGCCCTCTTTTAGTAATTGGTTTAACAAGTTGACAAAAACAAAAGACAACTAAGGATACAGAAGACATGAACTACACCAACAACCAACTTGACTTAATTGACGTTTACAGAACACTTCATCCAGCAGCAGCAGAATACATGTTCTCTTGGAGTGCGCACTGATTGTGTGCCAGCATGGACTATGCACACTGGGCCATAAAACAAGCATCCATACATTAAAAGTATTCAAGTCAAACCAAGTGCACTCGCTGGTCACACTGAAACTTCATTAGAAATCAATAAGAGAAAGATTTCTGGAAAAGTCCCCAATATTTCAAAATTAGATAATAGTTGTCTAAATAACTCATAAAGCAAAAAATAAATCAAAAGATAAAAGATAATTTACAATTATTTTAATAGTATATTTTGGTCATTTTTTTTTCTTTTTGACCAAATACTGGTGAGAATGAAGATAAATAAGACCTTTCTTTTTTATTTATTTTTTCTAAGACGGAGTCTCACTCTGTCACTGAGGCTGGAGTGCAGTGGCATGGTGTTAGCTCACTGCAACCTCCGTCTCCTGGGTTCAAGCAATTCTCCTGCCTCAGCCTCCCAAATAGCTAGGATTACAGGTGCCCACCACCATGCTCAGCTAGTTTTTATATTTTTAGCAGTGATGGGGTTTAATCATGTTGGGCAGGCTGGTCTTGAACTCCTGACCTCAGGTGATCCACCTGCCTCGGCCTCCCAAAGTGCTGGGGTTAGAGGCATGAGCCACCGCGCCTGGCCCAACTCTTTCTTTTTTGGGGGGAGAGTAAATTGTAAAACCGTTTTTGATGAGTAATTGAGCAGCATACATCAAAAGAGTTAATACTGCTAACACTCCTTGACCCAGAGTGTTTTTTATTTAATGAATTTATTTCAAGGAAATTGCTATATATGCATAAAATGTTTGAGAATGTTCAACAGAAAAGAAATTATTTTAAACTGAACAAATATAAAAATATATCAAAGTTGGTATGATGCTGCCAAAGCAGGACTGAGGGGAAACTGAAGAACAGGGGATAATTTTCTATTCATTCTGAGGCCAGAACTACTCTGATACCAAAACGAGACTAAGAGATTCCAAGAAAGCTGCTGACTAATATCTCTCAGGAACACAGATTCAATGATCCTTTTACCATTACAGCCTAGAGAATCTGACAATATGTAAGAGGGATAGTACAACATGGTCAAGTAGGGTTTATCTCAGTAATGCATTGTTGGTCTGACATTCAAAAAACAGACTATGTCATTTACCTGATCTGTATGAAAAATATGAAAAGTATACGATCATATCTATAGATAACTTAAACATTTGATAAAATTCCATATCCTTTCTTGAAGAAAACTGTTATCAAACTCAGAGTAACAAGAAATTTTCTTCACCTAAAAAAGGACATTTATGACATCCTATGGTTAAATAGAATATTTTTGCAAGCAAACTGATAAGTCAAAGATGCATATGTAATTCCCAGATCAAATACTAAAAACAGCAAAAAGAGGATAAAATAGTCTTTTCAGCAAATAGTTCTAGAAAAATGGGATAATATGGAAAAATAATGAATCTCTAGCCTTATCTCACTCCATAACCAGATGTGGGCAAACTATGCCCTCCGGGCCAAATTTGGCCTTTGTCTGTTTTCATACAGCCCAGAAACTAACAAAAATTTTACATGTTTAAATGATTGAAAAAAAGTAAAAAGTATTTTGTTACATATAAAAATCTAAGATATTCAAATTTCAGTAAACATAAATGAAGTTCTATTGGATCATGGCCACAGTCATTCATGTATATATTGTCAATGGTTGCTTTTGCACTACAATGACAGAATTGAGTAGTCGAGACAAATACTGCATGATGCACAAAACTAAAAAATTTATTATTTCACCCTTTACAGGAAAACTGCTGACCCTTCCCAAAAACAAAATTTAGTAAGAGACACAAAAAAATCCCAGATAATCGAAAAACTGGAACCTGAAAGCTTCTGGAAGAAAACATAGCAAGCTCTCTTCATGATCATGGGGTAGGCAAAGGTTTCTTAAGGACAAAAGAATGTTCTAACCATAAAAAAAGCAAACTGTTCTTTATGCAAATCCCAAAAAGTTCTTCAAAATACATTAAGAAAAAATAAATGTATATCTGAGAAAGGGCTGGATTCATATTATAAAGAATTCCTACACCTCAATCATAAAGAAGGCAATTCACTAAAAACAAAAAGTTGACTAGAGAATTAAAAAAAAAAAAAGATATATAAGTAGGCAGTTTCTTTTCATGAGACTAATGTGTTTATTTCTCCAGCTTAGATGATTGTTTCACTGATAGCATGTCACTGTCAGCTGCCTCCAGGAATTATCTTTGGTTAAAGGGAATGCTTTGCCCAGGTCTCACCCCATTCCTATGGCAGCTGGCATTTAATGACTGGCTGATATCTCCCTTCCTACACCATTATTTGATGAAATTTAAAATTTAAATTAAAATGAAAAATTTTTCTTTCTTGTTTAGAAAGACATTTGCTTTACGTCTCCCTCACCACCCTGTGCAAAATTTGAGTTTGAGTCAGGTAAACCTGAAATCAGCAAGAGCTGTGCTGTGTCCTGAGAGATCCTGATGGTCTAATTTAGGAAGCACCCAGTCTCCCTAGTCAGGGTCCTTAGAGCTTCATCATAGTGACTACACACTGGCCACTTGAGGGCACTGTGGATCCACTGAGTGGGTCACTGATAGCCCTGTCTGAGAGAGAGAGAGGGTTAAGGGAGACAGTCTTGATTTCGTCTCTGTATCAGGGATATTACCAGATGAACCAGAGGCACTGCTGGCACAGGAAGAGTTAATCATAGTCTTATCAGATCAACCGATATGCAACGTGTATTTGTCATGACAGGAAGCCATGAACTGCAGCCTTGTGTGGCCTCTCTAGCAACCTAGGTTTGATGGGGAGTGTGATGAGGGTTTCAGCAGGGCAGCCTGGATAACCCAAGCCAGGTGGAGACAAAGGAGCATCTGCCTCAGATGAAAATCTCAGAAGCTGTGCGGATGGCTGTCTGCCCGGAAGCCTGCCCCCTCTCGCTCAGCACAGCTAGCTTCCCCTGCCCTGCAGGAAGCTGGACAGGATGGAGGAAAGCCTGAGTAAGCTGAGCTAGTCCTGGAGTACAGGGTGCCTATGGGAGCCTACAGGACGATGACATCAGAACAGTGACATCACAGTAAAAACCTCCAAAAACGGTGAGGAGGAGCAAAAGCCCTGCTTTCTCACCCCAGGAGACCAGCACGCTGAGCAGGGAGATGCTTAGTCCTGACCTGCCTGACTCTGCCTGGAACACCAGGCTCTTCTGCCGTGTCATGCTTTGTCTCCTGGGAGCAGGTGAGTCCTGAGTACAGGTGGGACATCCCTGCATCCACAGCGTTCAATTGTTGCTGAAGTGTCAAACTCTCCTGAGCTGAGTCTTCAGCTTCTGTCTCCTTCCTCCACAGGTTCAGTGGCTGCTGGAGTCATCCAGTCCCCAAGATATCTGATCAAAGAAAAGAGGGAAACAGCCACTCTGAAATGCTATCCTATCCCTAGACATGACACTGTCTACTGGTACCAGCAGGGTCCAGGTCAGGACCCCCAGTTCCTCATTTCGTTTTATGAAAAGATGCAGAGCGATAAAGGAAGCATCCCTGATCGATTCTCAGCTCAACAGTTCAGTGACTATCATTCTGAACTGAACATGAGCTCCTTGGAGCTGGGGGACTCAGCCCTGTACTTCTGTGCCAGCAGCTCAGGCACAGCCTTGGAGAATTACTGGCTTTCTGTACCCAAACCCTCCTATCTCACTTGAGGATGTAATAGGGAGAAGGAGGTGGGGGCTGCCACACAGCTTTAGCCAAGCCCCAGAGATGCTTCTATTCTTTTCTAACATTTTCTTCTGCCCTGCTGAGCTCAGTGAGAGCTCCTGCACTTGTGGGCTCCAGACCCACTGGAAGTTCTCACATCTTAGCCAGTACTTTTTAATTCCTAGCAAGTGGCGGGAGCTTCTACTCTGTGCCAACATAGGGGTATATGTTTTAGCGTGTTTCCTGTTGCCATACAGAATACCTGAGACTGGGTGTTTTATAAAGAAATGAAATTTGTTTCTTACAGTTCTGGAGGCTGGGAAGTCCAAGGTCAAGGACCCACATCTAGTGAGGACCTTCTTGCTGGTGAGGACTCTGCAGAGTCCCCAGGTGGCACAGGGCATTACATATAAGGGGGCTCATCAAAGATGGTCAAACTGGCTTTTATAACAGACCCAATCTCATAACTAATTCCTTCTATAACCCATTAATCCATGAATGGATTAACCTTTATGAGGGCAGAGTCCTTAAGACCCAGTCACCTTCCAAAGGTCCTACCTCTCAATGCTGCTGCATTGGGAACCAAGTTTTCAATATATAAATTATTTAGGAACACAGTCAAATCATAGCAGTACACATTGCGGGGTTTTTTTTTTCTTTTTTGAGACAGGGTCTCACTCTGTCACCCAGGCTGAAGTGCAGTGGTGTTGTGATCATGGCTCATTGCAACCTTGAGCGCCTGGGTTCAAGCAATCCTCCTGCCTCAGCGGCCTGAGTAGCTATGACTACAGGGTCACATCACTACAAGGTGTGTCCCCAGTTCCTCAGTTCCTACAAGGTGATGTGTCCCCTTGCCTGGCTAATTTTTTTTAATTTTTATTTTTGTAGAGATGAGGCCTTGTCATGTTGTCCAGATTAGTCTCAAACTCCTCAAATGATCCTTCTGAGTTTATGTGTTTTAATGCAAAGATAGACATTAGCATATCCACTTTATACATGTAGATTTCAGTGTACCATTTTATAGATAGGAAGCTGTGGCTCATGAACTTCTCCAGCATTTCATATTTCCAAGGATCAAAGGCAGGATCCAAACCTATGACTCCATGCCTCCAAAATAAAATTTCTAAAATTCTATAGTGTTTCCTGGGCCTTGGTCAATGAGCTACAGCAGAGCACTATTCTTCCATCTCAAGACTAGCCAAGCAGTAGAAGAAGGTCACATATTATGGAATGTGGTTACTATGGCTTATGGCCTGCCGACCTCCAGGACATATAACTTCCAGCCAGAGAATATTTGTCCTGTTTTAGTTCCATATAGAATGGGGCCACAATATGTCCTAATATAGACATATAGTGACAAGGGGCATTTCTAATACATCAGAGGGTTCAGTCAAGGAAACAGAATCCTCTAGGAATTCCAAGGAGAATAGGAGTTAATACAGGGAATTAGTGGTTATAAACCACTGGAAGGCTGAGAAGTGGGAGGGTCTCAGAAGGTCGAAGCTTGCACTCAGGTCCGCCACTAGTGATCACAAAGGCTGAAGTTGCTACTTTTGCCCAGGCCAGGGACTACTGGAAATAGCTGAGAGTCATAGTGATCTTGCAGTGACCAAGAGGGTGATTCACAGGAAAGTATCCAGAGGTCATTGCAAATCCACCTGTCTGTTGCTGTCAGATAAAAGTCTTTATTCTGCTTCTAACTTTTCCACAAGTATAGCTTACTGGGGGAAGCAAAACTGTTTTCAGAAACTTGCTCTCAGGAGAATCTAGGAAATGTCTTTTTTTTTTTGAGATGGAGTCTCGCTCAGTCGCCCAGGCTGGAATGCAGTGGCGCGATCTTGGCTCACTGCAAGCTCCACCTCCTGGGTTCACACCATTCTCCTGCCTCAGCCTCCCTAGTAGCTGGGACTACAGGCACCCACCACTATGCCCAGCTAATTTTTTTTGTATTTTTAGTAGAGACGGGATTTCACCATGTTAGCCAGGATGGTCTCGATCTCCTGACCTCATGATCCACCCATCTCAGCCTCCCAAAGTGCTGGGATTACAGGCGTGAGTCACCATGCCCGGCCTGGGAAATGTATTTTCAAGTCTTCTAGCTCTTGCAATTAGAGAGAGAGAGAGATTGTTTGAGGACATTTAAGGGTAATCAGTGCCAAAAGACAATCATCAGCACACCCAGCTATGTAGCAGAGAAATGGAAAGCAAGAGAATAAATTTTATATTTTCTGTCAAATTGTTCATGAAAATTTATTTTATATATATAGCTTTGCTGTTGTCATTTAGTTGTTGTTTACTTGTTAATTTATTCAGTAGATATTCCTGGAATACCTATTATGTTAAAAATTTCCTTGGAATACAGAAAATGAGATGTAATTTTTCAAATTACACATTTTGTCTAAGAAATCTAAAGTCTGGCAAGATAATATATCCCTAATTATTCACACATGCATTTACAATGTATGAAAGTCATTTCAATCAGTCAGTTTTCTGGCAAGGAATAGATGACACAATCAAAAAGGCTGAAGTGAAAACAATTTAATCGAAGGACTATGTTTAGAGGGGTAAACAGACTTAGGGACACCAAGAAGTGTTTGAGGGACCAGGGGTTTCCAGCACACTGGGAAGCCAGTACAACTAACTGTGGGGCCTATGGAAAAAGGGGTGGGAGGGAAATTCTGTGTTACTGGAGGTGCATGCAAGTAATGAGAAAAGTTTACCAAAGGGAGGAATTCAGGACCAGAGCTAGGAAGGGGAAGCCCAGATATGCTGAACTTTCTCTTCACTACCCTTCAATGTCCAGCTGGTGTCTTCCATTGGAAAGCCCAGCTGAAAGCCTGGATAGCACCATTTGCTGACATCAGTCTTCAGGGGCACAGTCCAGGGCAGTAAGGGGCAGGGAGGTGAGAGTCGGTTGTGGGGAGCATTGGGTGTGCATGTACAACAGCCAGCACAGCAGCTACCAAGTGTTTGATGTGCCATTTGCAGATGCATGTGCAAGTACACGGTGGACAGAGACCAACTTAATTCTACATCTCTACATCTTTTATGTGAACTTAGAGAAAATTCCCTTGTTGATTGCTAATAACAAGCAACATCGTTAATCCCATTTTCTCTGGGCCGTATACCAAGTACATTATTTCAATTAATTTCTTAAGAACTTCAAAAGGGAGAACAATTTACTCCCATATTACAGGTAAAAAACTGTTAGAGAATTTAGATTTTCTAAAGGAGGTACAGCTAACAAATATAGAACTTGGACTCACACCTAGGCCATACTGACTTTCAACCTATGCTTGAAGTTACTCCACCCTATACATTTTGGTAGAGGAAGATACCTTCAACATTGGAAATCTAAATGTCTCTTTTAGAAACAATGCATCTGACACAAACCATTTGAATAACATCTTTCACGTGGGAGGCTACATGCTAAAGAGGAAGATCCTCAGAGATGAGGAGACCTCAGTAGTTCATCTTCTGATCCCTTGGGTCAGTGACTTTGAAAACATTTGGCTAAACTGAGGCCAATCATATATGTCTTACAGGGATTTTATATATGTAAATAAAACAGAGTCTAATACATAGTATAGGCTCAATAAGTCTTAGGTCCCTATGAATTTTCTGACAAATCTCTAGTCAAGCAGTTATTTACTTTGGCAATCTGGTAACAAAGGCATACACGAATTACTTTTGTCTGATTCACCTATGATTCAGACACAAAGTCATCTAAAATGCAAATATAGTAGTCTGATAATTCATTGGCAAAACTAATGCAAACAGTTGTGTCTTAAGAGAAAGTGAAAATGTTGTACCTTACAGCATTTCCTGCTTGATACTGAGTCTGATATGCAAGGTGTGATGCTCCCAGAAAGTTGTGAATTCAGAGCAATCCTGATGGATTCCATCTCCTGTTGCTCCAGCACAAACTCAATATTGTACCTTTATCCTGGTTTCCTCTCTCCCTATTTTATTCTCCCATCTCTCTTATTCCTAATTCCTGAGATCCTTTCCAAAATAAACTACTTTCACCAAAGTCCATGTCTCAAACTTTGCCTTCAGGGGCAGCTTAAAACTTTGACAGTGATAGAATGAGATGACCCTCTAAGACACTTCTCTTTGAAAAAGGCCATGGTTTTCTTTTAGTTACACTGCCATGCATTCATTCAGAAGTCCTATAATGATATGTGAACTATCTCTTCCAAGTTCATTTTGACTCAGTCTGAGTTTCCAACAGACTCACATGGGTCTCTGCTCAGTTAAGGCTCTGAGCTTATTTGTAACTGAATAGACTAAGTTTATGTTTCACAGCTTCAGGGTCTGCCTGGACTGAGAGAACCATTCATTTCTTTCTTCAGTCATTCAACAAAAATTTAACGAGCGTATGTGCGGAGTAGATCCAAGTTTTGCAGAACATGAGGCTTATAAAATTTTAGGGATCGCTTTGAAAAAGAGAATACAAAATGAGAATGTCTTGAAAAAATTCTGTGCAAGGCCAGGCACAGTGGCTTATGCCTGTAATCCCAGCACTTTGGGAGGCCGAGGTGGTTGGATCATTTGAAGTCAGGAGTTCGAAATCAGCCTAGCCAACATGGTGAAACCCTGTCTCTACTAAAAATACAAAAATTAGCCAGGCATGGTGGTGGGCACCTGTAATCCCAGCTACTTGGGAGACTGAGGCAGGAGAACCACTTAAGCCCAGGAAGCGGAGGTTGCAGTGAGCAGAGATCACGCCATTGTACTCCAGCCTGGGTGACAGAGTGAGACTCTATCTCAAATTAAAATAAATAAATAAATTCTGTGCAAGTGAGAAGGCCTGAAGTTATTCTTCATTGACTTCATGGCAAATCCACTTCTAGCTAGTTACCGTGTGTAGGCACCATGTAAGTGCTTGAGAAACATCAGCACAGAAAACAGGCAAAGCTGCAAAATAAGGTGTATGTTTTCAACAAAAGAAAATTTGTAAATCAATAATGATCAAGTAATACAAATGTAAATACAAGGAAAATATTCCTGGTAGATGTTTATCTCCCCAAAGAAGTCAGAGTATTGTTGAGAATTCTATTGGTGGATCACACCTTATTTATTGATGGATCACACCTTATTTTGATAACAATTCTCAGAGCTCTTGGATTCCATGTGCCCTACTCTAAAGAATCTGAGCCCTGAGATGGAAAGCTCTCCTTTCCTGTCCTGACTCAACCATGGGCAATGATCTCTTTTTCCGTGTGCCTTTTGGTCTCCCAGGACCAGGGGAGTTCTGGGCATAGATGGGAAAGCTCTTCCTGGGCTTGCCAGGCCCCAGCCACAGCCTCCCCATCGGGGTGTTCATGGGTCCCCTCCCTGTCTCCACTTCAGATTCCGTATCCATTCTCACTGGAGCATGAGTGTAGGAATTACCCACCCAGGTTACATCAAGATGTGCAGTCACAAATAGGGATCCTCACACTGAGATGTGTCCTGTATCTGAAATAACAGTAGTACCACTATTGACTAGATGTAAATTTTGCACCACAGCACATTTATGGTTCAACCAATATCTTCCCATTTGTGTTTATAAGACCTTCTGAATGGACACAGGGCATTTCCCTATGACCCTAAAGGCACCAGACTAGTGTACTTCTGGGCAAATATCTCATATACATCCCTAATGAGCTTCCTCTTATTTTTACACAAAAGAAAAAAAGGAGGGTGGGTTTTCCCCACATAGTCCATCAACTCACAAGCCAATCTCCTGCAGAAATACCCTCACAGATAGACCAAGAAATGCTGTTGTACCAGCTACGTAGGTATGCCCTAGCCTGGTCAGGTTGGCACCTAAAATTAACCATCACAAAACTCATGAGAACACAGAGGTCTGAGTTCTGATGATGAGACTCCTATTAGGTGATGGAGACTCAGGTGGCCTCCCCTAAAACAAAGGGAGAAGTCATATCTGTATTAGTCATACATATGTGTATATGTACATACATGTATGTATTCTGTTGGTTCTGTTTCTCTCTGAGGACAAGGTGGCCTAGATCCTTCCCTTTCTGGGTAAAGGGTGGAAGCAGTGTGGATCATTACTTAGTGTGTTCTGATAGCCATGTGTCACTATGTACTTGTTCTTTGTGTCTTCACATCTCTTCCTGTTGCATTTTAAAGCATTTTCATAGTATGTGGTGTTGCCTAGCAGAGCATTCTCATAGCAAAAAAATTTATGTATGTATACATATGCATATATATATTCTATTGGTTCTGTTTCTCTGGAGAAATGGTATATATATATATACTCTCTCTATATATATACTCTCTCTATATAGAGAGAGTATATATATATACTCTATATAGAGAGAGTATATATAGAGTATATATATATACTCTATATATAGAGTATATATATATACTCTATATATACTCTCTCTATATAGAGTATATATATACTCTCTGTATATATAGTATATATATACTCTCTCTCTATATATAGTGTATATGTATATACTCTCTCTATATATATACTCTCCTATATATATTCTATATATATATTCTATATATATATTCTATATATATATTCTATATATATATTCTATATATATATTCTATATATATATTCTATATATATTCTATATGTATATTCTATATATATATTCTATATATATACTCTATATATATATTCTATATATATACTCTATATATATATTCTATATATATACTCTATATATATATTCTATATATATACTCTATATATATATTCTATATATATACACTATATATATATTCTATATATATACACTATATATATATTCTATATATATACACTATATATATATTCTATATATATACACTATATATATATTCTATATATATACACTATATATATATTCTATATATATACACTATATATATATTCTATATATATACACTATATATATATAGGAAGAGAGAGAGAGAGAAAGAAAGAAGAGAAGAGAAGAGAAGAGAAGGGAAGAGATTAGGGAAATTGGCTCACGTGATTATGAAGGCTGAAAAGTCCCCCAGTATGCCAGCCATCTGCAACTGGAGATGAAGCAAAGCCAGTAGCATGACTCAGTCCAAGTTTGAAGGCCTCAGACCAGAGAAGCCAATGTTGTGTCTCTCAGTCTGAGACCAAAAGCCTGACAACCCAGGGGATTGCTAGTGCAAGTCCCGGAATCCAAAGGTAGGAGAATCTAGAATTCTGATATCCAAGGGCAGTAGAAGACACATGTCTCATCTCTGAGAGAGAATGCAAATTCACCCTTTCTGTGCCTTTTTGTTTTATCCAGGCCCCCAGCTGACTGGATATTGCCCATACACATTGAGAGTAGATCTTTCCCACACAGTTCATCAATTTACAAGCCAATCTCCTCCAGAAATACCCTCACAGACATACCAAGAAGTGTTGCTGTACCAGCTATCCAGGTATGCCTTAATCTAGTCAGATTAACACCTAAAATTAACCATCACACTACCAGCGGGAACACACAGAGGTCTGAGCTCTGATGATGAGGCTCCTGTGAGGTGAACTAATGTGACAGAGCATAAAACAATATACAAATAGTATTGATCCTGACCTTAAGACTTTTTGAAACCTTCCCAGATGTCAGGTGGCTCTTTTAACAGAGGCCATCACTGTAGGCTGACATTCAGTTATCCAGAGTTTGAGAAAAGACAAAATCTAGTAAAAGGTACTTAGAGGCAAATTTGAGGAGATGAGTTATAACGGACACCAGACTGCCACGAGAATGTCCCTTGGACTACATAAATATTAGAAACAATTAAAACAGCATATAAATGAGGAATTGTATCCTAATGGGAATAAAATATGCAGAGAGGAATGCATTTTCTTTCTAATAACCTGCAAAGAGCATATGCACTTATGTCTTTAAAAATAGTCTACAAATTATTCCCATTCTGAGCTGTTAAATTGTATATATGTCCTATAAAATATTGTTGTATATACCATAAATTACATATATGTATGTATTTGATTTATTTTTTTGGAGAATGGAAGGGGTGTGGCAGGTTAACTTTCCAGCTCAACTATTTGTCAGGGGCACTGATGTCATCGAGTCACTGAGAACCTAAGTTCTATTTCCCCAGGCAGGGCTGGGAGAGATGAGATCCTGGCCTGGACCTGAAATGGGCACAAGGTTCTTCTTCTATGTGGCCCTTTGTCTCCTGTGGACAGGTGAGGGCTGGTCACAGGTGGGCTTCCTTCCCTAGAATTCCCAAGGCCTCAATACAAGTCTTTTTCTTGGGATTGCAACATCAGGGTCTGTTGTTTTCTATTACAGGACACATGGATGCTGGAATCACCCAGAGCCCAAGACACAAGGTCACAGAGACAGGAACACCAGTGACTCTGAGATGTCACCAGACTGAGAACCACCGCTATATGTACTGGTATCGACAAGACCCGGGGCATGGGCTGAGGCTGATCCATTACTCATATGATGTTAAAGATACTGACAAAGGAGAAGTCTCAGATGGCTATAGTGTCTCTAGATCAAAGACAGAGGATTTCCTCCTCACTCTGGAGTCCACTACCAGCTCCCAGACATCTGTGTACTTCTGTGCCATCAGTGAGTCCACAGTGCTGCATGGCTGCCTCCTCTCTGCACGTAAACAGCAGTTAGAAAGACTGAGGTTGCTCTGTGTCTATCCCCACCCTGGGAAGTCCAGGCCTCCATAGAAGTCAGAGGGCCCTGGCCAGCCTGGAAGCCATAGAGCAGGGGCCTTATGACCCTCAGTGCTGACGTCCATTCCTACCCCAGTCTCAGACCAACTGGAGGTCACCCCAACACACTTAGCTTGCCAAGTCTCTCTTCTGCAGCTCTCTTTTGCTGCTTGCAGAAAGGAAAAGGCATCATTAGTTGAGGTTAGTGACGATTCTCTTAACCCCAAAGCCTGGACTCCTTCTCTCCCCTGTGGGCTTCAGTGACTTCTTCATCTGCCCCTTTCCCCATGCTCCACTATCCTTCCACTCATAGTCACGAACCTTCACTCCTGACCTCTGTTCCTGGCTACCTTTCTTCTATGGGGCAATAGCCTCATGGGGCCCTCTATCATTTGCCCTTCACTTACATCTCCATCACCATTTTGCACAAGTCTCCCCTGGCTCTCTCTGCTCCAGCCATGCTCCTTTATGTTCAGTTATTTCCTCACATGTGTTATGCTGTTTCCCACCCTGGGGACGTGTGTTTTTACAGATTATTTCTTCTACACTGAACATATGTTCCTCCCTCTTATTCCTAGGTCTCTACTTCATTTCTTACATGAAAGTATATTTCAGGTACATTTATTCTTAACTATAAACAGAAAAACTTAAATTTCACTAAAAGAAATTAAGGAAAATATTTTTATCCTTTGAGTGAAGACTTTTTTCGTGGAAACACAAAAGAACACATGCCATAAAAAATAATACTGGATGGGCATGGTGGCTCACACCTTTAATTCCAGCACTTTGGGAGGCCTAGGCGGGTGGATCACTTGAGCCCAGGAGTTCAAGACCAGCCTGGGCAAAATGGCAAAACCTCGTCTCTACTAAAAACACACAAATTAGCCGGGGGTAGTGGCGTATGCCTGTAATCTCAGCTACTCTGGAAGCTGAGGCACGAGAATCACTTGAACTTCGGAGGCGGAGGGTGCAGTGAGCCGAGATGGCACCACTGCACTTCAGCCTGGGTGACAGAGCAAAACTCCGTCTCAAAAAATAAAACAACAACAACAACAACAAACTGACATTAGTTGTATTAATCATGTATCAAAACACATGATAAAAAATGAGAAGTCAAGCCACAGCCTGGAAAAGGCATAAGGAATGCATGCAAATGAGGAAGAATCAGCATGACACCATTTATGTTCACAAAAGTCCCTTGGCTCCCCTACAGTTCCAGGCTTCACATGCAGTTAAAGTGCTGGGAACATATGAAGAGGTTCTGAATAACTGGATGTGTGCAGAACTGATGTGGGCAATCCCAAGTCTGGCCCTTAGAAATAACTTGTGGCAGCCACGCGCGGTGGCTCATGCCTGTAATCCCAGTACTTTGGGAGGCTGAGATGGGTGGATCACAAGGTCAGGAGATTGAGACTATCCTGGCCAACATGGTAAAATCCCGTCTCTGCTAAAAATACAAAAATTAGCTGGATGTGGTGGTGTGTGCCTGTAGTCCCAGCTACTCGGGAGGCTGAGGCAGGAGAATCACTTGAACCTGGGAGGCGGAGACTGCAGTGAGCCAAGATTGCGCTACTGCACTCCAGCCTGGCAACAGTGTAAGATTGTCTCAAAAAAAAAAAAAAAGAAAAAGAAAAAAGAAATAACTTGTGGCACTGTGAAGGGAGTCCTCAAGTAGACACAGCAATTAGCTGCAAAGACTCATGGGATATAGCATACAGTTGCACTTATGGTTAAGATTTATTACAGTGTCATAGTAAATATTCAGCAGCGGATCATATGAAGAAAACACACAGGAGGAATCTAGAGGAGTTCACACATTGGCTTCCTTATGCTCTCTTCCTCCCGGGAGGGGTCACACAGAGCTCACTTCTCCCAGCAACAAAAATGCATTAACACGTGTGCAATGTTTCTGCCTGTGGAGCTCATCAGAGACTCAACACCCCAGAAGCTTTAGTGGAGGCCGGTCATGGAGGCACTCAGTGCCTAGCATGAACCCAAAATCCACAGCCCAGAAGGAAATCTGGTATTCAGCACAATACTGTTTGCAATATCAGTCTAGGCACAATGAGCTACTCCTCTCAGTTAGGAGAAACTATGTCAGTGCAGGGCACTGCTCACCAGCCAGCTTCCCAGATGTCAGCCAAATGCCAATCTTGCAAGCAGGACTTTCTAAGCACCACAGTCTTAAGCCTGCTGTTGACTGTTTTCTGTACAGATACCCTTCAACTCTTTTGCCACGCCCTAATAAACTTGGGAGCTACGCAATACAGATTGACTAATGATAATATGGAAGCAGCCTGGCTCACTGGGTCATAATTAGGTGAACAACCATGAAAGAAAACTACTTATGGCCTGCTGGGCTTTGTGGACATGGGAAGCAAGACTTCATAGAATTAAGCCAATGAGATTTTAAGATTTATTTTTATTTTATTTTCTGTAGCGTAGCTGTTCTTATCTGATAGAGTTAGTATCTACAATGGGTAAAGCATTCTCATAACTTACTAAGAAAAAGAAAACCCAATAAAATGGCAATACTTCATCTAAATAGGCATTTCACAGAAAAGTAAACATAAATTACCACTAACATAGAAATAGGTTCTTGGGCCAGGTGCAGTGGTTCATTCCTGTAATCCCAGCACTTTGGGAGGCTGAGGCGGGCAGATAACTTGAGGTCAGGGGTTTGAGACAAGCCTGGCCAACATGGTGAGACCCCATCTCTATACAAAATACAAAAAATTAGCTGGGCATGGTGGGATGTGCCTGTGGTCCCAGCAGCCACTCGGGAGACTGAGGCACAAGAATCACTTGAACCTGGGAGGCGGAGGTTGCAGTGAGCCAAGATCACCCCCTGCACTCCAGACTGGGTGACAGAGCAAGACTACATCTTTAAAAAAAAAAAAAAAAAAAAAAAAAAAAAGGTTCTTAACCTCACTTAGAATCAGAGTATTCCAATCTGAAACAGTAAATTATGAATGCAAACTTACCAGACTTTTAAGACTGGAAAGTCTTCAAAGAAATGATAGTCCCAAATATGAGAAAAGATATGGACTAGTGGAACTGTATTATACTACAAAAGAAAATTATAACTGATATGATTTTGTTCTGTGTTGCCACCCTCATCTCAAATTGTAATCCCCACGTGTCAAGGGAGGGACCTGGTGGGAGGTGATGGGATCATGGGGGCGGTTTCCCCCGTGCTGTTCTCCTAATAGTGAGTGAATTCTCACAGGGCCTGATGGTTTAACAGTGGCAGTTTTCCCTTCTCTTTCTCTGTCCTGTTGCCATGTGAGACGTGCCTTGCTTCCCTTCTCCTTCTGCCATGATTGTAAGTTTGTTTCCTGAGGCCTTCTCAGCCATGTGGAACTGTGAGTCAAATAAACCTCCTTCCTTTATAAATTAAATTACCCAGTCCCGGGTATTTCTTCACAGCAGTGTGAAAACAGACTAATACAATAATTATATCAGAAAACCCTTTCTGAGATATATTCTGACAAGCAACATTTTGAAACAAATTAGCAATATAGTTGACCCTCTATATCAGCTGATTTGGAACCCAAGGATACCAAAGGCTGACGGTAAGGAAGGTGGGCACCCTTGGATTAGGGTATCAGCAGAGTTTCCTGGAACCAATCCCCTCGGGATACTAAGAGATGACTGTGTGTTTAAATTACTTGAGTTCCTTTCATTGTCTTTAGGGTCCATCATGGAGAATTGAGTTGTCAATATTTATTTTAGCCATTTTGAAGGTTTTAATTGATATTTAAAAATTAACACTTAAAAACTGTGGTTATACATATATGTATAACCACGGTTTTACATATATATATATAATATATAGTATATACATTACCACAGTTTTATATATATATATAAAATACATATTACCACAGTTTTTAAATGTTAATTTTTAAATGTTTTATATGTACATAAAACATACAATTTTTCACCTTAACAATTTTAAAATATACAATTAAGTGGAATCACGTACATTCACAAGGTTGTAGAACCATCACTGCTGTTTCCAAATGTTTTTCATGATCTCAAAGAGAAACTACACCCATTAAGCAATAACTCCATCTTTCCCATGCTTCTCAGCTTCTGGTAGCCTCTAATCTACCGTTTGCTTATATGAATTTACCAACTCTAGATAGTTAATTGATGGGAAATCATAAAATATATCTCCCTTTGTGTCTGTCTTCTTTCACTTAGCCTAATGCTTTCAAGATTCATCCATATTGTAGCATGTGTCAGAATTTTACTCCTTTATATAGCTGAATAATACTTCATCGTGTGTATAGACCACATTTTGTTTATCTCATCATCAGCTGATGGACTTGTGGGTTGTTTCCACCTTTTGACTATTATAAATAATCTTGCAATAAACACTGGCCTACAAGTATCTGTCTGATTTCCTGCTTTCAATTATTCTGGGTGTATACCTAGGGGTGGAATTGCTGAGTCACATGGGAATTCTACATTTGACATTTTGAGCAACTGCCCAACAGTGTTTTACAGCAGCCTCAGCATTTTATATTCCCACAACAGTGTAAAAGCCTTCCAGTTTCTTCACAGCCTTGCCAACATTTAATTTCTGTTTTGTTCTTCTTTTTAAAAATTATTACAGCCATGCTGGTAAATGCGAAGTGATACCTCATTGCGGTTTTGATTTACATGTTCCTAATAACTAATGATGTTAAGCATCTTTTTTTGAACTTTTACTTTAAATTTGAAAATTGTATTATGTATACTTCAGGTACATAACATGATATGATGAGATACACACCTATAGGAAAATGGTTACTATAGTGAAACAAATTAATATAGCCATCATCTCACATAGTTACCCATTTACTCCCTGTGGCAATAACAGATATAATTTACTCATTTAGAAAAAATTCTGAATATGTGAACTATAGTTTTCATGTGGCACATTAGCTCTTTAGACTTCTTCATCCTGCCTATCTTCTATCTTGTATCATTTGGCCTAAATGTTCCCATTTCCTATTCCCTCCCCCTGCCATCCTCCCAGTAACCACTATTTCATTCTCTCTGTATATTTGAGTTTTTACAAATTTCACATATAAATAATATACACTATTTCTCTGTGTCTGGCTTATTTCACTTAGCCTAATGTCCTCCAGGTTCATCTATGTTTGTTGTGGTAAATGGCAAGATCTCATTTTTTTTAAGGATCAAATAATACTCCATTGTATATGTATGCCACAGTTTCTTCATCCATTTGTCCATCAGTAGACACTTAGGTTGTTTCCATATCTTGGCTATTGTAAATAATGCTGCAATGAACATGGGAGTGCAGATGTCTCCAAAAGGTGGGATTTCATTTTCTTTGTGTATATACCAAGGAAAGAGATTGCTGGGTCATATAATTCTATTTTTAATTTCTTTAGGAACATCTACACTAATTTTCTTAATGAGTGCATCAATCTACTTTTCCACCAACAGTGTATAAAAGTTCCTTTTTCTCCACACTCTTGCAACTTATCTTTTTAATAATAGCTATCTTAATGGGTGTGAGGTGCTATCTCATAGCAGTTTTGATTTTCACTTTTCTAACATTTAGTGATATTGAACATCTTGGCCATTTTTATGCCTTCTTGGTAGAAATGTCTGTTTAGGTCCTTTGCTCAGTTTAAATAGGGTTATATGTTCTCTTGCCAAAGAGTTGTATGGGGTCTTTATATGTTTGGTATATTAATCTCTTATCTGACATATGGTTTGCAAATATTTTTCCAAATCCATAGGTTGCCTTTTCACGTTGTTGATTGTTTAATTTGCTGTGCAGAAGCTTTTCAGTTTGATTTAGTCCCATTTATTTTTGCTTTTGTAGCCTGAACTTTTTGTATGATATCGAAGAAATCATTGCCAAGGCCAACGTCAAAGAGCTTTTCCAACATGTTGCATGTAATAAACTGAACTTAGATAGAAGACCTAAACATTAGATATTAAGCATCTTTTCATATATTATTGATCATTTGTATATCTTCTTAGGAGGCAATGGCTTTTCTTTTCCAGTTGTTTTTTAGTTTTTCTTTGTCTTTAGATTTTAGTAGTTTTATGATTATAAGGCTAAATGAGGTTGGGGTTGAACTTCACTTGGGAGATTTGTCGCTGCTAGTGTTTTTAGTGCATATTCTGAAACATTTTTAATAGACTGTACAACAGAGAATAAGTAAATTCATTGACATTACTGGGAAACAGAGTTCTTACAAAGGGAAGAGAGATACAATAAGAAATAGGGAAAGACAAGGAAGAAATCTGCGGTGTTTATTTGAATTGGAGGTATCAATACGAACTTATTATTTAAAAATTATGTATTTCCTAACTCTAACCATACAATATGTAAGAAGCAATATGAAGTCGATGGACAATTGCTTTATTTCTTTGTACTTGTGTTCCCAGTAGTAATGGGCAGAATTACTGCATGTTATTTAATTTCTAAATGTTTCTAAAAGAAACAAAGCAGAAATGGCTTCTTCTAGATCCAGAGCAGGGAAAGTCAAAAACATCTTTTGGCAGAAATCAAGGAAGTTTCATGACCCAGAAAACATAGAAAAAATCCACAGAACCAGTTTCATGGGGCTCCCACTAGCCAAACACGAGTATCTAAACATTAGAGCATAATAAGGAGGACACTAAATTATAAAAAATTTTAAAAATCTATAAGGCTATAATGACAATAAAAAGATGTAGGTAAGAATGTCTTCATTACAGAATAATGCTAGTTACTAAATTTCATTAGAAAATCAATGTAGCCATTAATGTAGTTACAGACAGAGACCATCAGTTGATGTCAAAACCAACATCTGAAAGGTTATTGGAGACCAAGATATCTATATTGTGTCAAAGTATCACTCCACTAATTGCTTATTAACTATAAAATATAAATGATATCTTTGCAATGGAGAGATCTGATGTCTGTGATGTTAAATTTAGTATCGCCAAAAATGTGTAAAGACAGCATTATATGTTCTTGTAATTGATCGGATGCAATGGGAAACACACATCAACTATGGCATGGTATTTGCCAAAATATTTAACCTCTGATAATGTGGAAATTCTGATTGGGGGTCATTTTACCAGTCAGCTGACATGGACTCTTACAAAAATCAAGACCATGAAAGTTGGAAAATATAAGTGGGCCAAAGAGATGTCTAGTTTAAAAGTAGCTAAAAAGACCTGACAACCAAAAGAAATGCATAATCTTTGATAATGTCCTGTAGAAAAAAAATTAAAACCAAAGGACACATTGGTACAACTGGAGAAAGAGGAATGTGAAGTATATATGAGAAAATAATGTTATATGAATATTAAGTTTTTGAGTGTAATAAAGGCATTTGTGGTTTTCTAAGATAATGGCCTCTTTTTAGGAGAGACATACTGAATCATTAAGAATAAAATGTTTTATTTCAGAAATTGAGGGTAAAATACACAAAAAGAGATAAAGCAAATGTCAAAAGATGTTAATAATTGAAATACATTTTAATATTCTGTTTGTTGTATGATTCAGCTCCTCCAAAAGTGTCAGTTTTTTAAATAAAATTAGAAGAAAAAAATCTTAAGATCTTGAAATGTTGGCATGATTTCAGTTTTGTGGTGGGTATTTATTATATTCATTTTCAATATCTTTGAAATATTCTATAATTACCATAAAACAAACACACAAGATAAGGTTTCTTTTAGCCCTATAGTGTACTTTTTCTATGGGGACAGGCTATGATTTTTAAAAGTCCCCCCAAAAGATAAGAGAATTTATAGTCTGAGGACAAAATAGCTGATATCTCTGAGATGAGCACAAAACTTAGCTAACAATGCATGTCAAGAAGCTGTTTAGTAAATACACAGGACTGTTTTAACTGAAACAGGAGATTCTGAGTTCTCTACAGGTTGGTCAAGAACTCACAGATGTTGGGGAATTGCCTGAATGTAAGTAGAGGAGTGGTAGTGCTTGTCCTAAATTGTGGTTGGATAATATGTGTTTGTGTAACAGGGAGGGGGCTCTAGCAGGACTGAAACACTGTCTGTGGGGAGGAGTCTCTAGCAGGACAGAAGGATCACATGGAGCTGGGATGAATTCCCTTCAGTCCCCCACAAACACTGTCTGATAGTAGCCCTGATCTAATTTCCATTGTTTAGAAGTCCCACCACTCTCCCTGAGCCATGGCTGGAGGGCCTAAGCCCAGTGGCTCTGAACCATGGGCCATCAGGAGGCACTGAGGTTTGATGGGGTCCACATGTTTTTGAAACAGGGCTAAGTGTTGCCTGAGAAGTTGAGTTTAAAGGAAAAGTGTGGCTTCATCCTAGCATTAGTATCTAGTTTGCAGGTGTTTTGAGTGGTCAATGGAAACTCATCTTTCTCCACTGATGCCAGTGGGTTCTGTTTGGCAGTGAAATCTGAACTGTAGCAAACCATTGAGTGGAGAATCTTCTGAGCCCACTTGAGGGGTAGATGGAGGAGAGCCACGAGCCAACCTGAATGCTCACAGACCCATACAGAGGAACAACTGCCTCCTTGGGAGAACAACAGAGAAACCTTAGCAATGTGCCCTATCCTACACCTAACCTATTCTAGTGTGTCCTGGACGATGGACAGGAGAATGTAAGGGGAATGTAGAAGATGGGAGTGGACAACTGTAGATGTTTCCAGATATCTCAAATTGCAGTAACACCACAAATATTCTTAACAAGAACCAGATTTTCCAGAACTCTGGCATTTCCTTCCCTGAGCAATGAGACGGCCCTTTGGGCCCTGACACAATCATGGGTGTTTTTTGTTAATTTGTTTTGGTGCTCAGGAAGCAGGGGAGGCATGAGAATACCTGGGGAATGCCTTTCCTAGAAATAGGATGCCCCAATTTCAAGTATTTCACATGCAGCTTGATAGGTCCTGTCTCCAGCCACACAGCCTCCACTCTCTCAATGCTGTTGTCATCCAGGGCCCTAAGCTCTGATCACAAGGACGGAAGAGGTAGTGACACTGTGATGTGAAGACACTTTCCACCATGAAATTATTAATTGGTGTCAATATAAGGCAGGCTCCGACTAGCAGCTTTTCTACCACAATGATAGACAATTTATATGGAAAAGAGATGGTTCTGATAATTCTACACTCACAGGTCTTCACCTGATAACCTTGACATGTGTCCCCTAGGTTTTAGGAACTTGGATTTCTTTAGGCTGAGTTGTACTATTCCCTTTCTCTGAACACACATGTCATTGGTTAGTTCATTCATATTGATTCTCAGGGCTTCTCCAATCCCTCAAGCCTTCCCACTCTACCACTCAGATAAGGAGAAGTGTGTCTTAACTAATGTTGCATAATTTTTTAAAAAATTGCTGGATACTAACACTGCAATTCAATTGTAAAATATGATAGAGGTGTAAGTGTTTTAGATTCCAGAAGTCCTGCTCAATTTTGCATTTATTGTTAGATATTCACCCTGATATTTTCAGGAATTAGAGTGTTCTTCACCCATTTGGGTTAAGATATCAGAACTTACTTTCAATACATTGGTGACCAGAGACTACAGGCAGAATCATAGTGAAGGCTTGATACATAATACATAATGAAGATTGATAACAGCAAAAAGGGAACTAGTCATTGGCCTTCAGATAAAAGAAACCTCCCAACTTTGTGCTCAGGGAATTATTTTAGCCCTTTAGGTTAGAGTATGTCAGCTAGTTCAATGCAGTTCTAGGATAAAGCTGTGTCAATTACCCTAGAGGACTGGGAGCATGGAGGACCTGGTAGAAAAGAAATACCCCAAGAGAAGGAAAATTACACATAAAATCAAGAGGTCACTAATTGATATATCTATTTTGAGTTGCCTTTGAGACTTCCATGTAGAAACATCTAGCACAGGATAGGCCTAGAGATGTAGTGAGAGATCTAATCCCCCAAGCCCTGAATATGTGAGTGAGGATGCTTGGATGAACTTCCAGTCTATGAATACATTAAACAAACTTTTAGCTCTGTTTTAGTTTACAACAACTGTTTTCTAAGAACTTAAGCATTTGTGGAGACAATGATGTCACTGTAGGAACTTCTCTGTAAGGACAGCAACATCCCACTTCCTCTGCTCCTGCTCACAGTGACCCTGATCTGGCAAAGCTTCCATCCTGCCCTGACCCTGCCATGGGTACCAGGCTCCTCTGCTGGGTGGCCTTCTGTCTCCTGGTGGAAGGTGAGTCCTAGGAACACCATGATCCTCACATAATCTCCGAGTGATTATTCTAGTCATTTCCTTCTATTTTAAAATTCTTTTTCCCCCACAGAACTCATAGAAGCTGGAGTGGTTCAGTCTCCCAGATATAAGATTATAGAGAAAAAACAGCCTGTGGCTTTTTGGTGCAATCCTATTTCTGGCCACAATACCCTTTACTGGTACTGGCAGAACTTGGGACAGGGCCCGGAGCTTCTGATTCGATATGAGAATGAGGAAGCAGTAGACGATTCACAGTTGCCTAAGGATCGATTTTCTGCAGGGAGGCTCAAAGGAGTAGACTCCACTCTCAAGATCCAGCCTGCAGAGCTTGGGGACTCGGCCGTGTATCTCTGTGCCAGCAGCTTAGACACAGTGTAGCAGAGACACTTCCCTCCTGTGCAGAAAACCTCAGGACTCTCTCCTCTCTACTCAGCTCACAGCAGCCTTTCCTTATTCCTCATCCTCCCAGGGAAGAAGTGAATTTGCAGATATTGCTAGGATTCATATAGTGGGAGGAAATGAACTATTTCTTACAACATGAGCGCTATAATTGTTGTTTGAAAATGTGTCTCAGGGATTTGAAACACTTCTTGGGGACAACTCAAGAAACCTAAAGTGACTTATCAGAGATTGAGTCCTCAGGGGTAGTGATGGTTTCTCTCCCATAAAAGTATGTGATCATGAAACATGTACAATAAACTTAATAATACAGATAGTGATTATACCAAGCAGCAAACAGCAGGCTCCCCTTCTGTAGTTGTCAGCATGTGAATGACTTGTTACCCTTAGTGACACCCTGGCTGTCTAGCAAAGTCTCAACACACAGTATGTGTTTGGAAATCTTTTTCCTTCTGTTTTATTTTTGGTAAAGTATGTTAATAATGATGTTGTTAATGATAGTGATTATAATTTCAGGTATGTTATTCAGCCCTTTTTCCAGTTCAAAGAAATGCACACAAATGGATACCCCGGCAACCAGTTCCAAATCTTAGCTCCAGATGAATTCTACTTCTCCTGAACTCTCTAACTCTTCTATGTAATCATCCCAGCTCAAGAATATATCTAGACCTGGACCAGTCAGTTCAGAGGACATTTTTACGTGTCTGCCTTGTATATTAAAAGTTCCTTAGTGGATTAAAATATTCCTTGTAAGAACTTCTGAAGCAATCAATTGCCCTCTCCGATAATACACTCTGTGTGTCTAGCTCCATATTCACTACTCTACTTCTGCCTATACTCTCTAATACTAGAAATCTTTCTGAAGTATTGGTTAGAATTACTTAAAAAGCAACATACTGGAAATTGTCTGAAAGCATTGTCACCGTCCTTTATCCCCTCCTGACTTCCCTCCCCTCCTTATCCAATCTCATACCTGATGGCAAGTCAGGCTTTATGTCCATTTGCTCATTGCACATCTCCCTGTCCTTTATTCCTCTAATAAAACCTCATCAATGTGATGGATTAAAATGACCACTCACTTACCATCTCCTTGTCAAAATTTCTATTTTGTTCTTTTTCCAATCTGCTATGTTATTTATAGTTAATAACTCCCTCATAACATTTTCTGAGATCACTTTTTATATTTGAACATAGGACACACAGTTGTTTCAGAGTCTGTCTGATCATTTTCACCTCTAAGATCTTCTTAGGATATTTTTGTGATTTTCTTTTTGTGCTGCTTCTCAGTTATGGTGCTTGAGTTTTCGTGGCGTTTGTGTTTCTCCTTACCAATCTGCTGATGTTTGACACTGTGCCAAACACTACAGTTGTAGAAATAATTTTGGGGGTAGGATGGATATTTTTCTGCAGAGATCATTTTTCTGTGCTTCTGAAAGTGCATGTAGGTATAAACAGTCAGGCTCCCTGAATCACAGTTTAAGGCTTGAGGTGTCCTGGAGCATCTGGAGAACAGGTTTGTCTCTGGCTTATTGTTACTACTGGAATTTGGCAATGACACGTTCGGTATGTTCTGGGCTTTGCCTTTACCCCCGTGGCCTGTGAGTCAGCTTCCTGAGTGCTGAGTCAGGATCTGCAAATGTCCGCCAGGGCAAACAGACTGCTGTGCTCACCTCCCAGAGCTCTTGCCCTCACCAACATTCCAGCCAAGTTATTCCTTATCATTTTTTTAGGACTTTAACTGAAAATTTTAATGTTGTTTTTGATTTTTTTTCCAAGTATGTAGATAACAACAGAAAGAGTGAGTGCCATTATCCTTAATTATTGGGATTAAGGTGAAAATAACTTTACTTGGAATTCTAATTTTCCTTGAATTTTAATGTTAGATTCTTTGTGACTTGTCTGATATTCAACCTAAATGGTATAGATATGTTAAACTCTGATATCAAATACTTTAATCAAGGCCATTCATAATCCAGTTGAGACATATCTTTGTTTGGGGCATGTTGTTATTAGAGTATTCTTCTACTGTTATTTATTTCTATCACATAACCTCTGTGTTCCATTGGACCATATGGCAAGATGGGAAAGACAATCAAGAGAATGCTGAGATTTGGTCAAATAGTACAGATTGGGCTTCAAATTAATTTAATTACTGCGTTCTGGGGGTGCATTTGTGCTGTTTTATGAGTATTTCCCGGGGCAGTGGTCAAAATTAGAGGGAGTAACTGATATGTGGCTATTGTTTTACCCCGTTTAAAGCCAATCTCCTGGGACAACACACCCCATTTTGTGGGGCACCCCGAAAGTAATAATCCTGTTTTAATCTTCCTATTCCTTGCCAAATCTTCTCTACGGAAGGGAAATCAGTTATACTATTTCCTCTCTTCATTTTAGTTTAGTCTCTCCTTATTTTCCCATTTTCCTCCTGGTTCCCTAGAGAAAAGTAGATTATTTTCAACATGTGCTAAGATCAGTGAGGAACTCTCTCTTCCATGCAGGGTGGCCTGCAGTTTGGAGGGGACAGGGAATGGGTTAAATTCTGTTTCAGCATCATGTTAGCCAGCCCATCGAGTTTCACAATGAGACGTGCTGCTTATCAGTATTAAAACTGACATTATGTTTCCACCTTTCTGACTGCATTGTCAATGTCTGGGGTGTTTCTGTCCTACCCCATAGCACTAATATTATTCGTTGGCCTTCTAACACCAACTAATCATAATATCCTATATCCCCTGTACTCAGTGAAACAAAGCTCAAGTCCCTGTGTCCTGGCAAAAGAGAGCACATTTGTGCTATTCCGGCCTACTGGCCACTAGGAGGCACTGTGGCTTCGACGTCATCCGGAGTCTATGGTGAGGAGCTGAGATTGCTCCCTGGAAGAAGATGGTTAAGAGGTTGGACCTAAATTCAGGGAGTTGGTTTGCAGATGTCTTGAATAATGGCTGGGAATAAAGGAATTAGTACCGACCCTTCTTCCTCCATTGTAGAGGTGGGTTTTGCTTTAAATTGTGCTTTGAGTGGGGCTGAGTGACAGATGTGCTTTGCAGCGGCTATACCTCTGAGCTCGCTTAAGATGTAGGGGCACAAGGAGCTGAGGTGGTGCAGGGCCCATGTTCCGAGCTTGGAAAACCAGAGAAGCAGTTCTTGTGTCAAAGGAGGCTTGGAGAGCCTGGCCCCAAACCAGCCCAGGCCAACCCTACCTGCTCTGTAGAGAGTAGAACAGCAAGAAAGGGAGGTGCTACCCAGGACCACAGCAGAGGGACCCTGTCGCCAGGGAGATGACAATCACAGTGATGCCACCACCATATCCACGTATGAGGCATAGTCCAGTGTGTCTCCTGGAAGAAGATGAAGCCTGGGCAGACATAAGAATATGTTTTTGAATAGGCTTCCCTTGGCCTGATTTTAAATTCCTTCCATGTGATCATGCATCTGTCTCTACCTGTACTTTGTACCCGGCTTCTGCCTCTCACCCATCAGTCCCATGGCTACTAGAAGGTATTAAATTTCTACTGACAAAAATTACCACTAATTTGGTGGCTTACAACAATAAAAATTTATTATCTTACAGTTCTGGAGGTTAGAAGTCAAAAACCAGGCTAAAATCCAGGTATTGGCAGGGCTACATTCCTTCCCGAGGCTCTCAGGGAGAACTATTTTTCTCTCCTATTCAGCTTCTAGAGGCCACCAGTGTTCCTTGGCTCATGGCCCCATCAATCTTCAAAGCCAACAAGGACTGGGTGAGCCTTTGCTCACTCTGCATCACTCTGACACTCACTCTTCATCCTCCCTCTTCCACATTTTAGGACCCTTGTGATTACATTGGGCCCATCTGGAAAATCCAGGACACGCTCCCCATATTAAGGCCAGCTGATTAGCAACCTTCATTCCATTTGGAACATTCCTTTCTCCCCTTGCCACATAATTTAACACATTCCCAGTTTCTGGGAATTAGACATGGACATCTTTGAGAGGTCGTCACGCTGCCTGCCACACTTGCTACTTGGTTACACGAAGTAGTAAGCAATTAACTTTTTGAAGGCAGAATTATGGCCATAGTTTTATATCCTGGATCCAACAGACCCTGCAAAAGGATAGAGCCCACATGGAAATAGCCCCTCCAGTAACACAAGCTAGTCTGCAAACTAATGCCCTTTTACTTTGGGAAGTGCTTTTGACTGCAGGGGACTCAGAAGCATGCCTCTGTGCCAACAGCAAAAATGTGCCCTTCTCTTTTGTTGGCAAGTAACTTAACCAACCAACCCAAAAAACAGATCTTTCTCTCAGCTTTCCATAATCTCTGAGACGAAGTAGGTTTGGAGAAGTGGGGTTACGGGGGAAAAAGCCAGGTGTTAATGATGAAAAAACATTGAACTTTTCTAGGGGTAGTAATAAGATTTAATTCAAGACTAGAACATTTTAGCTGCAAATCTTCAAGAATAAGACAATATTATCCCCTTTCTGTTTTATTGTGGGACTAGAGAATGTGAGAGAGGTTACATTCCATGGGCTTTGGGAATTTAATATGGTTCAAGGATAAACAAACCCAGGTTTTTCACTGCAGAGAAGAGCTTCAAATATAATCAGTTTTCAGGGCATCAGCTCAGCTCTTGTATCCCTAACAATGCAGTTGACATGCGTCTTCTCAGATGTCTAACTCCTAACTCACTGAGGGATACTTTAAGTACATATAAAGGACTAGAAGCACCAAGCTACCAGTGAGAGGAAGAGGAGAGCTTGCAGAGAAGCTGGCTTGAAATAAGACAATGAGTTCATCTTTAAATACTTGCCATTTGAGGTGCAGATGGATACAGTTGGCAGGCTCCTAGGTAAGGCACGTTATGGAGAAGCTACCGTGAATTGATAATATCAAAACAAATATCCAGGGAGCCTCTGCAAGTGTGCATCTCTATTTCACACCAATTATAGTTGAGTTAATTCCTGCCTGATTCATCTCCCAGAGATGCAGCCTCCTCTTAAAGTTGGGGGTGGTGGCCCATTCAGTGATGTCACTGACAGATGCATTCTGTGGGGATAAAATGTCACAAGATTCATTTCTTTGCTCATGCTCACAGAGGGGCTGGTCTGGAATGTTCCACATCTGCTCTCACTCTGCCATGGACTCCTGGACCTTCTGCTGTGTGTCCCTTTGCATCCTGGTAGCGAGTGAGTCTTCAGAATATTTACCATCATCAGGCTGGGCTTCTGCATGGATGATCTCATATATTTTCCTTATTCTGACGCCCAATTCTGTCTTCTTTCATAGAGCATACAGATGCTGGAGTTATCCAGTCACCCCGCCATGAGGTGACAGAGATGGGACAAGAAGTGACTCTGAGATGTAAACCAATTTCAGGCCACAACTCCCTTTTCTGGTACAGACAGACCATGATGCAGGGACTGGAGTTGCTCATTTACTTTAACAACAACGTTCCGATAGATGATTCAGGGATGCCCAAGGATCGATTCTCAGCTAAGATGCCTAATGCATCATTCTCCACTCTGAAGATCCAGCCCTCAGAACCCAGGGACTCGGCTGTGTACTTCTGTGCCAGCAGTTTAGCCACAGTGCTGCAGAATCGCCCCTTTCCTGTGCAGAAACCCTGGTGTTTCCCCTTCTCCTTCTACCTCCCAGCAGTCCTGGGCAAAGTCTTTCCTGTTCCTCCCTCCCCATGAGAAAAAGTGGTTTTGGGTTGTGACAAAGACAGAAAATGAGGTTTCAACATAGGAAACCTTATGTTGATTTGAGGATTACGAAATGGGTTTTGAGGATTCCTTAAAAATTTTCTCTGCTCAAAACACACAGGAGTAAGATAAACCTTGGCTACCCATGCTGGAGATTTCCCTGCCCTCCTGCATTTGCCATCCCATGAGAATGGTGGGACCTCCTGAGAAAGGCTGCATTTTCTGAACTGTGAGGCCCTCTGCATTCTCTCCTAACTCTAAGCTGCAAACAGAAATTTCCCTCACACGTTTTCTAGATTGTAAAAGAAAGTTCTTTACTATGATTGTGGACATTCCTTTATAATGCCAATTTCAACTTTACATTACTTCAGGATTTTTCACTACTCCTAAAGAGTGTCTCAAATGTGGCTAGAGCAAGCAGGTTAGTACACTAGATGTAAGCTACCTGGCCTGGAATCTAAGGATCCATATTTCTCTATTCTGCATAAGAAGACCAAGGTGCTGGCTAAAGGCTGTGCACACTCACAGAGCACTGATGAGGCCTCCTGGTAAGGACCCACACTGGGGTATCTAAAAGCAGACAGGCATGTCCAGTCTTCTGTTGCCCTGTTTCCTTTCGGATTATATGTCCTTAACACACAAATTTACATTTTCCTTCTTATTTATATGAGAAGTTTCTATACAATACCTGCAATCCATTCTGAGTGGTTATAATTTCTCTTTGATATTCATACTTACATACTGATTCCTTCTAAATCCCTATCATGGTATCATTGACAAGTGAGGCAAATGATCCCTACATTTTGAGTGCCCAAGGCCATTGAGGTTTTTTGGAGCTCTGCCATATGCCAAATTCCACTTTGTCATTCTATATATTTTTTTTTTTTGACGTATAGGGATCCTAACTTTTAAGACGGAAATAGTATAGAATTCCTCCCTGGTGCTTCCAGATCATTTTCTCCCTCCTACTTTAAAGCCCAGCTGCTTTATACATATTACTTTATAATATTACCCCTTCTTGTTGTACCTACCTTATTACCTTCAGAAATTTTCTTTTTTTAATCGTTCTGCCTGCTACTAATCCAGTCATCATTCTTAATACTATTCATCACATACACAATTTATTCACTGGCGAGGCTTCTAAGTTTCTCGACTTCCTATACCCTGAGTCTTTTTCCCCTCTAATCATTTTCAGACTTGTTTCCATGATTATAGACCATTAAGGAACAACAAAGATCTTTCAATATTTCTATTTAAATTGTCCTGTCGTTCTACCACTACCTCTCTTCTGTCTATATCAGTAACTCCTACAATTCTTCTATTTCTCTGACCTCTCCAGTTCATAGAGCCCATAACTTTTATTTTTTAATTTTTGTTTGGTTTTTCTAGTATGTTATTTATTAAAAATAAATTCTCTGTCCCTCCTCTCACCCCTGCTGGCAAATTGGCCTTTCCCAACATCTTTTCCTGCATGGATAACAGGTCTTGAGGACGCAGATGTGGCATCCTACCTAAACTACAGGCTCAGGCTTTTCTGGGACAGTGAGGCAGCAGCTCTGCCAGAGCCAAGGGTGGAACAGCACAAGACGACATCAGCAAACCCTGGTGCACCTAACTGTGGGCTGCTATGGAGTCCGGGATGGACTGAAGTTCCTCCTGCTCCAGGCCTCAGGAGACAAAATCCACAAAGAGAGACCCAGCGGCCCAGCAGCAGCCCCCTGAGAGCCCACAACTTTTTAACTCTTATGCTTTCTTACATTCTTTTAATTATATTTTAAGATTTAAGACTATAATATTAACCCCGATTAAAGCCAACTCCCTGTAGGTTCCTATGAATGGCAGAGTTGGGAGGGGCACTAAAAAATCCCCGTGGGAACTCATTCGATTTATCTTCTATAGTTGTCATAGCCTCCTCTTAGGTTCCTCTACTTCTAATCTTGGCCTCCCTCATTCTAGCCACCAACCCAGGGTCTACTCTCAACACAGAAGTCAGAGTGATCCTTTAGGTTAGATGTTGTCACTCGTCCACTAAACCATATAGTAGCTTCCCGTTTCACTCAGAAAAAAGCCTACAGCCTGCATAGGCCTACGAGGTCCTCGGGGATCCCCCTCCCTGTTGTATTTCTTGCCTCCTGTCTGTTCCTCTTTCCCTTGCTTATTTTTTCACAACACAGTGGTCTTCTGGCCATTCCTCGAATACACAAGGCACACTTCTGCCTTAGAACCTTTGCTCAAGCTATTCCCTTTGCTTGGAACATCCTTCTCCCAAGTATCCCAGTCAGGCCTGCAAGAAGCCTGAATTATTCTATCAGTGACACAATCATTTTCCTAAAACCACTTTTCAATTTTTATACATTCAACAATTCTCCATTGTTCACCAGATAAAAATGTCACCTCGGGAGGGCATTTGAATTTTTAAACATTTGGACCATATCTTATCTTATTTTTGACTGCTGAGTAAGATAAATGTTACTTTATCAAGTGCACTTCATACCCTTACAAAACAGTCTTACACAATTTAATGCCTGTTCATACATTTGTTCTTGCAATTTCTGCTACCTTCTTCATATTGTTCAATACTTCTAATCACTCAAGACACAACTGAATGCTTCTTTCTCTATGAAGCAGGAAATGGTTCTATATACTCTATTTTCACAGTGGAGTAAAATAGATACACATTTTAGGAACAAAACAACCATGCAGATTATAGAAATTAAACTATTTTTTACATACTTTCGAAGGTGAGGAAGTTCAGAAGCTCAAATATGGTTAAGATATGTTTTGCTTCTATTTAAGTCCACATTCCCCACCACTTTAAATCTTCCAAGAAAGATTTCCCTCATTCAAATTAAAAAACATTTTGATACAAATTAAAAACATTTTGATACAAGACTGGGGGCAAGGAAGTGCTGAGTAGAGAAGGGCGGGGTCCCTGGTGAGGGCTCCACCCTCGGGCCTGTGCCCACAGACCTAAATGAGGACAAGCGTTTCTGTTTTTGCACTCAAAAAGTTGCCTTTTGGCCCGCCACGCCTCCCATCCTGTGCCCATATAAACCCGAGACCTTAAGCGGACACGGACACAAGAGGCTGGACGTCCAGAAGAGCAGAAGAATACAGCACCAGACACCGGCAGATCAGCGATGGCGGAAGGACACGAATGCGAGGGGAGTTCAATCAGGGGAAGTCTGCGAAGAGTCCTGCCACTGGGCAGCCAACTGCAGGGGAAAACCACCGTTCCACTCCATCCCTCAACTTCTGGCTCCCCATCTATCTCACTGAGAGCCACTTACACCACTTAATAAAACCTTGCACTCAACCTTTCAGCCCACATATGATCTGATTCTTCCAGTACACTGGGCAAGAGCTCAGGCTGTCACATTGGCCCCCTGTCCTTGCAATAAGCAGAGGGTCTATTGAGTTGACTAATGCAAGCAGACGGCAGACGGCATAGCTGAAAGAGTGCACTGTAAGTCCTAGACGCTGCCATCCCTTGGGAGCCCAAAAGCACTCCCCATGGCCTCTGCACCTGCCCGTCTGCATGCTCCCCCTAGGGGTTTGAGCACTGGGGCACCAGTGAAGTGAGCCATCCATCCCCCTGTCACATGTCCTGCAAGGAGGATAAGGGAATTCTCCCGTTTTAACTTAATCTGTAAAAGACCTTGTTAAGAGGATGAAAAAGAAGCCACAGCAATGGATAAAACATTTGTAAACTACATATCCAACAAAGGAATATTATGACTGTTTCGAGATTTGCAGAACTGTCTATTTAACCCATAGACTCATGAGCAATAATAAATTATTATTGCTTTAACCAGTGAGATTTGAGTGAGGCTTGTTATACAGCATTACTGTGCAGGTGTCAATTGATATACTCTATATTGCAATATTGATTTCTTAAAATTGTCCTAACCATAATCCTATAGACCATTACTAATTCCAAGCTTGTTCTTTTTATGAAGAGTGTCGCTCAACTCTGATGTCTTTGTTCTGTTTTCTATTTTGATTTACACATGAACACAGTTCCCAGCAGCTTTCAAACCTCCAGAAGCCCTTAACATTTCTGATTCTGAAAAATATCTTTTCTGGTTTTCAGCATTTTTTATTGTTATTTTTTATTCTTTTGTATGGGAAGGTACTCAGTTTACCATCCTGAATTAGTAATTCTTTAAACATTTTTGCAATTCCAGTAATTAGAGATATTACTGCATTAGGCATTGAAGATACCATGGTCTTTGCATTTCCTGCTTGCATATCGAGTCCTATGAACTATTTCTGGTGTCTCTGAGTCACTTCCCAGTGTGGTCATTGGCTTTTACTGAGTCTGATTCACCGACCTTTACTGAGGCTCACTCACCAACCTTTGGTCATTCTTGGACATAGAAGCACAAATTCAACAGTGTTGTTTCCCAAAATATGTAATATGCAGGGAAAATTACTTTTCATGTAAAATAGACGTGTCCTTTTAGTATTACCAGTAGATTATTCTAACTATAGACTAGTAACATCCAACAGACTTATTTGGGTTTAGTGACAGACCTATTACTGTGTTCGCTCCTCAGTTCAAATACAGAGTGTGTATTTCGCATCGTGTGGCTGCAAGTTTTGGGGTTCTCCATCATATACTTAGCTATACAATGCCAGCTACTCTTGTCTGGATATTTTCCCAAATCCTGGATGATTACAAACTTCTCCTTCACTGGTGAAATTTTTTTTTTTTTTTTTTTTTTGAGATGGAGTTTTGCTCTTGTTGTCCAGGCTGGAGTGCAATGGCACAATCTTGGCTCACTGCAACCTCTGCCTCCCAGGTTCAAGTGATTCTCCTGCCTCAGCCTTCTGAGTAGCTGGGATTACAGGAATGCGCCACCATGCCCGGCTAATTTTTTTTTTTTTTTTTTTTTTTTTAGTAGAGACAGGGTTTCTCCATGTTTGTCAGGCTGGTCTCCAACTCCCGACCTCAGGTGATCCACCTGCTTTGGCATCCCAAAGTGCTGGGATTACAGGCGTGAGCCACAGTGCCTGGCCAATTTTTTTTTTTTTTTAATGAAGGGTCAAACCTGATATTAAGTCTTTCAGACAGTAAGAAGATAACTATTCAGGGTCTACAAGATGGCCAATTAGAAGCAGCTGTGGTCCATGGCACTCAGGGAGAGGAATGAAATGGGGTGAGTGAATTTAGCACTGTCAATTGAGATATTCAGGTTCTCACACTGGGACTGTCTAGGCAAACAACTCAACCCACAGAGAACAAAGAAAAGCAGGGGGTGTGGGGCATGATGGCCCACCAGGAGCAGCACAGAGCCAAAGGAACCCCCACCCCCAGCCAAAGGAAGCAGTGAGTGATTGTGTGACCCTGCCCAGGAAACGACTCTTCTCCCACAGATCTTTGCAACACATGGATCAGGAGATCCCCTCACGAGCCCACAACAACAGGGCCTTGGATCCAGTACACAGAGCTGCGTGGAGTCTTAGCAGAGCAGCTGCTCAGGCACACACAGAGACCCAGGAGTTTTACACATTCCAGCCTCAGGATCCCCGGCAAGGCGGGAAATCTGTCCACATACAACCCTAGGAAGGGAGCTGAATCCAGGGAGCCAAGCAGCATCATTCTGCAGGCCCCACTTCCATAGCAACTCACAAGTTAAGACGCACTGGCTTGGAATTCCAGATAGCCAGTGGCAAAAGCCTAGAATCTGCCTGAGATAAGTATGAATTCCTGGGGAAAGGGGGTGGCCACCATCTCTGCAGTCCAGTAGACTTAGCTGTTTTAGCCTGCCAGCTTTGGAGAATACAAATGGTCTGGATGAGGAAAGGTCCCCCATAATGCAGCACAGCTGCCTTGCCAGATCATGGCCAGACTGTTTCTTTAAGCAGGACCTTGATCCATCCCTTCTCAGTGGGCAGGACCTCCCTGTGGAGGCTTCAGCCATTCTAGCCAGTGTTCTACATTGAGAGCTCTGATCTCTCCCTGGGATGGAGCTCCTGGCAGGGAGGGGCAGCCTCCATCTCTGCAGTTCAGTCAACTCAGTACTTCTAGCCTGTTGGCTTTGTAGAATCCAAATGGTCTGGATGAGAAAGCCTCCTCATAATGCAGCACATCTGCTCTACCAAAAAGCAGACAGACTGCTTCTTTAATCAGGCCCCTGATCCTGTTCATCCCAACTGGATGAGACCTCCCAACAGGGTCTCCAGCCACCTCCTACAGGTGTGTTCTGGCCAGCAACAGGTCAGTACCCCCCAGGGATGGAGCTTCCAGAGGAAGAAGCTGGCTGCCATCTTTGCTGTTTCAAAGCCTTCACTGATGATACCTCCAGTATGGGAAAAACCGAGGCAACTAAGGTCTGGAGCGGACTTCCAGCAAACCACAGCAGCCCTACAATAAAGTGGCCTGACTAGTAAAGGAAAAACAAAAAACAGAAAAAAACAAGAACAGTATCAATGAAAAGGACCCCACAAAATCCAAGGTCAAAGGTCAGCAAGCTCAAAGATTGAAGGTAGATAAGCCCACAAAAATGA
Organism: Pan paniscus; assembly: GCF_029289425.2. Taxonomy (NCBI): domain Eukaryota; kingdom Metazoa; phylum Chordata; class Mammalia; order Primates; family Hominidae; genus Pan; species Pan paniscus. Next base: position 179,382,816 of record NC_073255.2, read on the forward strand.
GAAAGAATCAACACAAAAATGTTGAAAACTTAAAAAGCAAGAGTGCCTTTTCTCCTCCAAATGACTGTAACACCTCTCCAGCAATGGCACAGAATTGAGCTGAGGCTGAAATGGCTGAATTGACAGAAGTAGGGTTCAGAAGGTGGTAATAATGAACTTTGCTGAGCTAAAGAAGCATGTTGTAACCCAATGCAAAGAAGCTAAGAATCATGATAAAACAATACAGGAGCTGACAGCCAGAATAACCAGTTTACAGAGGAACATGATCAACCTAATGGAGCTGAAAAATACAACACAAGACCTTCACAATGCAATTACAAGTATCAATGGGAGAACAGACCAAGTGGAAGAAGGAATCTCAGAGTCTGAACACTATCTCTCTTAAATAAGAGGGGCAGACAAGAATAGAGGGAAAAGAATGAACAACACCCCCCAGAAATTTGGGATTATGTAAAGAGACTTAACCCATGACTGATTGAGGTACCTAAAAGAGATAAGGATAATGGAGTCAAATTGGAAAACATACTTCAGGATATGATCCAGAAGATCTTTCCCAACCTAGCAAGACACACCAACATTCAAATTCAGGAAATGCAGAGAACCCCAGTAAGATACTCCATGAGAAGATAAACCCCAAGACACATAATCATCGGATTCTCCAAAGTTGAAATGAAAAAAAATGTTAAGGGCAGCCAGAGAGAATGGCCAGGCCACCTACAAACGGAAGCCCATCAGACTAACAGCAGACCTGTCTGTGGAAACCTTATAAAGTACAGTGGTTGGAAGCTATTCTTTAACATTCTTAAAGAAAAGAATCTCCAACCCAGAATTTCATATCTGACCAAACTAAGCTTCGTAAGTGAAGAAGAAACACGATCCTTTTCAGACAAGCAAACACTTAGGAAATTTGTCACCACAGGACTGCCTTGCAAGAGCTCCTCTAGGAAGCACTAAATATGGAAAGAAAAAAACCATTACCAGCCCTACAAAGCACACTGAAATACACAGACCAGCGACACTATGAAGCAACCACATAAACAAGTCTATGAAATAACCAGGTAGCATAGTAATGACAGGATCCAACTTACACATAACAATACTAACTTTTAAGTGTAAACAGGGTAAATGCCACAATTAAAAGATATAGAATTGCAAGCTGAGTAAAGAACCAAGACTCGCTGATATGCTGTCTTTAGGAGACACATCTCACATGCAAAGACAAACATAGGCTCAAAATAAACGGATGGAAGAAATTTTACCAACCAAATGGAAAACAGAAAAAAGCAGGGGTTGCAATCTTAGTTTCTGACAAAACAGACTTTAAACCAACAAAGAACAAAAAAGACAAAGAAGGGCATTATATAACGTAAAGGGTTCCATTCAACAGGAAGAGCTAGCTATCCTAAATATATATGCACCCAATACAGGAGCACCCAGATTCATAAAGCAAGTTCTTAGAGACCTACAAAGAGAGACCTGGACTCCCACACAATAATAGTGGGAGACTTTAACACCCCACTGACAGTATTAGAAACATCATTGAGACCAAAAATTAACAAATATATTCAGGACCCAAATTCAGCTCTGGATTAAGTGGAACTGATAGACATCCATAGAATTCTTCACCTGAAAACATCAGAATATACACTCTTCTCATCATCATATGGCTCTTACTCAAATTGATCACATATTTGGAGGTAAAACATTCCTCAGCAAATGCAAAACAACTGAAATCATGACAGTCTCTCAGATCACAGTTCAATCAAATTAGAACTCAAGATCAAGAAATTCACTTAAACCACACAACTACATGGAAATTGAACAACCTGCTCCTGAATGACTCTTGGATAAATAACAAAATTAAGGCAGAAATCAAGAAGTTATTTGAAACTAATGAGAACAAAGAGACAATGTACCAGAATCTCTGGGACAGATAAATCGGTGTTAAGAGGGAAATGTATTGCACTAAAGGCCCACTACAAACCTCTGCTCAAAGAAATGAGAGAAGATACAAACAAATGAAGAAACGTTCCATGCTCATGGGTAGGAAGAATCAATATTGTGAAAATAGCCATACTGTACAAAGTAACTTATAGATTCAATGCTATTCCCATTAAACTACCATTGACATTCTTCACAGAATTAGGGAAAAAAACTATTTTAAAATTCATATGGAAGCAAAAAAGAGCCTGAATAGAAATAGACAAGACAATCATAAGCAAAAGGAACAAGGCTAGAGGAATCATGCTACCAGACTTCAAACTATACTTTAAGGCTACAATAACCAAAACAGAATGGTGCTGGTACAAGAGCAGACACATAGACCAATGGAACAGAATAGAGAACTCAGAAATAATACTACACACCTACAACCATCTGATCTTCAACAAACCTGACAAAACAAGCAATGGGGAAAGGACTTCCTATTTACTAAATGGTGTTGGAAGAGTTGGCTAGCCAAATGCAGAAAATTGAAACTGGACTCCTTCCTTACACCATATACAAAAATTCACTCAAGATGGATTAAAGACTTACATGTAAAACCCAAAACTATGAACACCCTAGAAGAAAACGTAGGCAATCTCATTTAGGACATAGGCACAGGCAAAGATTTCATGACGAACATGCCAAAAGCAATTGCAACAAAAGCAAAAATTGACAAATGCAATCTAATTAAACTAAAGAGATTCTGCACAGCAAAATAAACTATCATCAGAGTAAACAGACACCCTGTAGAATAGGAGAAATTTTTTTTGCAATCTATCTATCTGACAAAGGTCTAATATCCAGAGTCTGCAAGGAACTTAAACTTACAACAAAAAAACAACCAGACAACCCCATTAAAAAGTAGGCAAAGGACGTGAACAGACACTTATCAAAAGAAGACATACATGTGGCCAAGAAACATTTTAAAAATAGCTCAACATCACTGATCATTAGAGAAATGTAAATCAAACCACAATGAGATTCCATCTCATGCCAGCCAGAATGGCTATTATAAAAGAGTCAAAAAACAACGGATGCTGGTAAGGTTGCAGAGAAAAATGAACACTTTTACACTGTTGTGGGAGTGTAAATGAGTTAAACCACTGTGGAAGACAGTGTGGCGATTTCTCAAAGGCCTAGAGGCAGAAATACCACTTGACCTAGCAATTCTATTATGGGGTACATACCCAAAGGAATATAAATCATTCTATTATAAAGATACATGCATGTGTATGTTCATTGCAGCACTGTTCACCATAGCGAAGACATGGAATCAACCTATATGCCCATCAGTGATAGACTGGATAAAGAAAATGTGGTGCATACAACATGGAATTATATGTTGGCATAAAAAGAAATGAGATCAGGCCGGGCACGGTGGCTCATGCCTGTAATCCCAGCACTTTGGGAGGCCGAGGCAGGCAGATCGCGAAGTCAGGAGATTGAGACCATCCTAGCTAACACAGTGAAACCCCGTCTCTACTAAAGAGACAAAAAATTAGCCGGGCGTGGTGGCGGGCGCCTGTAGTCCCAGCTACTCGGGAGGCTGAGGCAGGAGAATGGCATGAACCCAGGAAGCGAAGCTTGCAGTGAGCTGAGATCGTGCCACTGCACTCCAGCCTGGGTGACAGAGCAAGACTCCATCTCAAAAAATAAATAAATAAATAAATAAATAATAAAAAGAAATGAGATCATGTCCTTTGCAGGGAAATGGATAGAGTTGGAAGCCATTATCCTCAGCAAACTAATGGGAACAGAAACCCAAACACATGGACACATCACAGGGAACAAGACACACTAGGGCCTGTCAGAAGAGGGTTAGTGGGAGGGAGAGCATGAGGCAAGAAAAGCTAACGAATACTGGCTTAATACCTGGGTGATGGGATGATCTGTGCAGCAAACCACCATAGCACATGTTTACCTATGTAACAAACCTGCACTTCCTGCACAGGTACCCTAAGACTTAAAATAAAAGTCGAAGAGCTCCCTCTCCCTCTCCCTCCCCCTCCCCCTCCCCCGCCTCTGCCTCTGCCTCTCTGTCTCCCCTTTCCACGGTCTCCCTCTGATGCGGAGCTGAGGCTGGACTGTACTGCCACCATCTCGGCTCACTGCAACCTCCCTGCCTGATTCTCCTGCCTCAGCCTGCCGAGTGCCTGGGATTGCAGGCGCGCGCCACCACGCCTGACTGGTTTTTGTATTTTTTGGTGGAGATGGGGTTTCGCTGTGTTGGCTGGGCTGGTCTCCAGCTCCTGACCGTGAGTGATCTGCCCGCCTCGGCCTCCCGAGGTGCCGGGATTGCAGACGGAGTCTCGCTCACTCAGTGCTCAATCTTGCCCAGGCTGGAGCGCAGTGGCATGATCTCGGCTGGCTACAACCTCCACCTCCCAGCCGCGTGCCTTGGCCTCCCAAAGTGCCGAGATTGCAGCCTCTGCCCGGCTGCCACCCCGTCTGGGAAGTGAGGAGTGTCTCTGCCTGGCTGCCCATCGTCTAGGATGTGAGGAGCCCCTCTGCCCGGCCGCCCAGTCTGGGAAGTGAGGAGCGCCTCTTCCAGGCCGTCATCCCGTCTAGGAAGTGAGGAGCGTCTCTGCCCCCCGCCCATCCTCTGAGATGTGGGGAGCGCCTCTGCCCTGCCGCCCCGTCTGGGATGTGGGGAGCGCCTCTGCCGGGCCGCGACCCCGTCTGGGAACTGAGGAGTGTCTGTGCCCGACTGCCACCCCGTCTGGGAGGTGAGGAGCGTCTCTGCCCGGCCGGCCGCCGCGTCTGAGAAGTGAGGAGCCCCTCTGCCCGGCAGCCACCCCGTCTGGGAAGTGAGGAGCGTCTCCGCCCGGCAGCCTTCCCGACCGGGAGGTGGGGGGCAGCCCCACCCGGCCAGCCGCCCCGTCCAGGAGGTGGGGGGCGCCTCTGCCCGGCTGCCCCATCTGGGAAGTGAGGAGCCCCTCTGCCCGGCCGCCACCCCGTCTGGGAGGTGTAACCCAACAGCTCATTGAGAACGGGCCATGATGAAGATGGCGGTTTTGTCGAATAGAAAAGGGGGAAATGTGGGGAAAAGAAAGAGATCAGATTGTTACTGTGTCTGTGTGGAAAGAAGTAGACATGGGAGACTCCATTTTGTTCTGTACTAAGAAAAATTCTTCTGCCTTGGGATGCTGTTAATCTATAACCTTACCCTCAAACCCCTGCTCTCTGAAACATATGCTGTGTCCACTAAGGGTTAAATGGATTAAGGGCGGTGCAAGATGTGCTTTGTTAAACAGATGCTTGAAGGCAGCATGCTCGTTAAGAGTCATCACCACTCCCGGCCGGGCGCGGTGGCTCACGCCTGTAATCCTAGCACTTTGGGAGGCCGAGACGGGCGGATCACGAGGTCAGGAGATCGAGACCATCTTGGCTAACACGGTGAAACCCCGTTTCTACTAAAAATACAAAAAATTAGCCGGGCGTGTTGGCGGGCGCCTGTAGTCCCAGCTACTTGGGAGGCTGAGGCAGGAGAATGGCATGAACCTGGGAGGCGGAGCTTGCAGTGAGCCGAGATCGCGCCACTGCACTCCAACCTGGGAGACACAGCGAGACTCCGTCTCAAAAAAAAAAAAAAAAAAAAGAGTCATCACCACTCCCTAATCTCAAGTACCCAGGGACACAAACACTGCGGAAGGCCGCAGGGTCCTCTGCCTAGGAAAACCAGAGACCCTTGTTCACATGTTTATCTGCTGACCTTCCCTCCACTATTGTCCTATGACCCTGCCAAATCCCCCTCTCTGAGAAACACCCAAGAATGATCAATAAATACTATAAAAAAATAAAAAATAAAAAAAATTAAGTTGAATCAAAGAAAAAAAAAAGTCGAAGAAAAAAAAGATAACCATTCGAATTGCCTCATCTGGTGGATTGTTATGGGAGAATGTATATTTCCAAGACTCTTGAAATTAAAGAGAGTGAGCTATCATAAACAGTGAGCTCCTAGACAGAAATAATTTAGAGTATGTGATAGTAAGCACACCTGTCAAGGCTCTCTCCTTTGAAGAAAATGTAATGAGGAGGACTCTGAAAGAAATTAGAGCATGTACGCACAAAGATTCAAAATCAATCAACATTATTATTACAAAAGCTGAGAGTAGAATTAAAAGAATGCCTGTGCTTGGAATACTTGTCACGGAGAATTTTAATTTGCTAAGAAAATGGATGAGACACTACAGTATTTTGAAGTGATACTTCCTTCTGATCATCAGAACAGGAGCAAAGGAAGAATATTTAAAATTGAAAGCTCTTATATAATTCTTACTGTGTTTTGGGCATTTCAAGTGGGTTCATTTTCCAAGTAGAAAATATTCAGCATCTACTTAGAATGCCTTATTTTATGGAAGAGTAAACTGAAGCAGAGAGAAGATACATAATTTTCTTCATGTCACATAGCTAGTAAATGGAGGAAAGAGGGATTCAAACACAAGAATTTGGGGACTGGATTCCTTTTAACCATATATAAACTATTATAACCAAAATTAAAAATATAGGTTCATTAAAATGGAAGAGGAAAAAGACTTCCTTAGGAATAGTTCTAACTTCTTAGAAGACATATTTCTCGTATGAAAGGAAGAGGAGGTTCTCAGCCGGGTGTGGTGGCTCACACCTGTAATCTCAGCACTCTGGGAATTTGAGGCAGGCAGATCACTTGAGCTCAGGAGTTTGAGACAAGCCTCGGCAACATAGTGAGATTCCATCACTACTAAAAATTTAAAAAAAGTATCTGGGGATTGGTGGTGCATGCCTGTGGTCCCAGCTCCTCGGGAGGCTGAGGTGGGAAAATCACTTGAGCCTAGGGAGTAGGAGTTGCAGTGAGCCAAGAGCATGCTACTGTATTCCAGCCTAGGTGACAGAGTGAGACCTCACCCCCAATTAAAAAAAAAAGAAAGAAAAGAAAAGAAAGAAAGAAGAGGCTCTCATATCCAGGAAAGATCAATTTTAGAGGGAAGAGGAAATGCACTCAGGGTCAACTGCTCTCAAGGAGTTATTAGAAGAGATTTATTTTGGTTGTTACTAAGGCAGGCAAGATAACTGGATGTAAAGAATCTTCATGGAGGAAAAACAAAGATGCAGGATCTCAGAGGGGAGACTAGATAAACTTTTCAGAGGAAGACAGGATTTGGGGATTTGTTAAGGAATGACTTAAAATCAACACTATATAAAGGGTTATATGCAATTTGGACATTTTTGAGAAGAGATGCCCTGAGACATCAATTGAAGACTCTCAAATTATTTGATGTTCAGCTCTAGCCTGTGCTTGAAAGGAGCCTGCCTAATTATTTTTAAAATTATGATTCTTAGGAAAGTGTAAGAAAGATGGAACATATTAAAGGAAAAGCAGGCAAACAAAAAATGAGAATACCTTTTAGATACGATTGCTCAACCAAGGAAATTAAAGATATTCAATATTTATCTTAATAGTGCTTGCTTTAGAGGATCCAGACATTGTTCACTGCACATCTCTCAATAGAGAAGACCACAGAGATCAAATCTAGAATATTTTGAAAAGACTAGTGACAAGTACAAACATAAAATTTAAGAAGGAATTTAATTCTAGTGAATATTGCTAATACTACATGTGCTTGAGAAAGAACAGGACAAATTTACAAAGACTTTCAAACTTCTAGAAATTCAGCTTAAGCTAGGCCAGGCCCAGTGGCTCACGCTTGTAATCCCAGCACTTTGGGAGGCCGAGGCGGGTGGATTACCTGAGGTCAGGAGTTAGAGACCAGCCTGGCTAACATAGTGAAACCTCGTCTCTACAAAAAATACAGAAATTAGCTGGGCATGGTGGCACAAGCCTGTAATCCCAGCTACATGGGAGGCTGAGGCAGGGGAATCACTTGAACCCAGGAGGTGGAAGTTGCATTGAGCCGAGACCACGCCACTGCACTCCAGCCTAGGCAACAAAAGCAAAATTCCATCTCAAAAAGAAAAAAAAAAAATTAGTGAGCCAACTCTTTATTCAGTAGGGGATCCTGTCCACTAAGGAAAAGGTAATGGAAGGGCATATTCGATTCAGGAGAATGCTAGGTAGCCCAACAAGCTGCAAAGCTCAGCCCCTTCTTTACCAGAATCAAAGCTCACATTTCCACTTCAGTTGATCTGACATGAGTATTTTTCTCTCAGGTGTTTTGAATCTTAGGTCAGAAAGAGTGGTTACCCCTGCGCATGACCACTGTGCCAATGTAACACAGCATATATTACTTTGGGTCTTGACAAAGGGCTCATTTTTAGTGACTGAGTCCTTCTGGCCACCTTCAGTGCCTTCAGTGCCACAACCACTCACTGACACTTTAGAGTTGCTAAGAGGACTGTCAGGCCGTGGGAAACTAAGAAGAAGCTCAGGCTTGGTACCTGAATCATGAATCCTACCTGTTGAGCACTGAGAAAGCACTGGAAAGAGAAGGGAGGACCCAAAAACTTCTAAACCTGTGCGAATGGGCTAAGACCAATAGTGAGGTTGGGATTTTAGGCAAGTTTGGGATGGCTGTCAGACAAAGAAGCCACTGATATACCACTAGTAGAATGCAGTTCAAATTACAATAAAAAGTTATAGGGGGTTTTTTGGGTCAGAAAGAGAAGAAGTAAAAGAGCACACATGATTCCTATCTCCTTTTATCCTCCAAACTAACTCTCACTAACCCACAGAAATGTTTTCATAGGTGGCACAGAGGTAGGCTGCAACAATTGTGGCCAATATTGTGGTAGAGAAGGACCCTGCCCTGTAATGCTCAACATACTAATGTTACGTGAGAGTGGGACAGGGTCATCTCTGTGACAGTATAGTCACAGAAGCCTCTTCCTGCTCAAATAAGTGGCCTTCATTAAAAGAAACACAGAAGAATCTTGTTTCATAAGCTAATGCCAATCACTGAGACAGCAACGGTTTCAGGAACATGAGGGAAGCTGTTGGAATGGGCTTTCCTTTAAACCTAGCCTGGTTCCATTATGCTGATGTGGTGGGGGCTTTAAGTCAGGGCCTGAGAAGGACAGCCTAACTGTGGTATAAGTCAGAGGGCTCCTCATTCCTCATAAGCTGACAAATACATTAATATCATCAGAAAAATTACCAGGGCCTGTGGTGTCCCAAATTCTGATTTCATTTTCCATTGAAGATCAGAGCACAGAGGAAGGAGATACCTCACTCATGTGCTCTTCTTGTTATATGCTCACAGTTTCTTTGTTTCATGACTCTGTACCCTGGAAGAGGTTAGACCTGGATATGCTAAAAAAAAATTTTTTTAATCCCTATCCTAGAATATTGTGGCCTTGAATCAAAGTGTTTTCTATGTTTGTGTTTTCATCTTCCTTCCTAAGCCCTATATCTAGGTTTTGCCTTCTCCATCCACAAATCTCAGGATGCTATGGAGTCTGAAGACACCTGATTGCAGAAAGCACAAGACCCCGCACCAGCACACACACATACACAAACAAATACAGGACCAGAAAGGAGTGGTTACTGCTGATTCTCTAACATTACAAAAATATCACAGTTGTAACTTCTCACCCTGCCAGTCATATGTTTCTCTGTCACTTGACATACTCCCCTCTTTGGGGTGTTGGAGGAAAAATCTCTGTGCCAACAGCAGAGACATGGAACTAGTGTGTCACATCCACTCTATGAACAGAATTCTTACTACTATTTATACCCTAAAAAGCAGGCCATTTTCTAGAGTTTCACCCCCTCACCAGAAAGAATTTATTTGTGAATATTGGTTGACTTACTATAACAAGAGACTCAAGTGTTAATCATTAAAGGAACCTGTTAGTGCTTTCTTAGAAGTAAGAGGAAGATCACATTTAACTGGAGAGTGCCTTATTGTGGTTTTCAAGGAAGGTCAAAGCTCTTACTTATCACTGCTCAATCTTCACCCATGCCCAAATAATTAACATAATTTTGAACCTTACCCTGGAGAAGCGAAATGGGACCTTGTCCTCCAGAAATGCAGAAGACACTGTGCTGTGGGCTGGGGGAGTCACGGAGCACGAGAGTATCCATCTCCAGCCCTCACTGGAAATAAAATCTGCACAGTTCTATCTCTTTCCAGGGCAGCCACCTTGTTCTCTGCATGAGGAGCATGGAGGTCCAGATGCTTCCAGGAGGGATCTGGGGCAAAGCTCTAACTAAGCAACACATTATTTTGATTTTGTGTGTCTGGGATATAAGGATGGCCAGTAAGGGGAACAATAAAGTTCTTGAGATTTCACAAGTAATTTATTGATGTCCAGAATTTGAGGTGCTGATGGTACACCTAAGTGGCAATATGCACCAGGCAGATCAATATGTGACGCATCAGAGAAAGCAGAATGGGTGATGTGATGTGCAATGCCGCGGAAGCACTGCAGCTAGGAGAGGTGACAGCTAATGGGGATGTTTGGAGTCTTTGAGTGAACCAAACACATCCCAGAGTAATTGTAATTTATTTCAGTCAATCTTCTGTAGAGACTTAGCATTCACCTTTGGAGGAAGGTCCTTTGAGCAGGGACAGAGATGGTGATGTCACTGACAGTCCCCCTTTTACTCTGGGTGAGAGGTCTAGAATCCTCAGCTCCTGTATTCGTGCCCACAAGGGCCTCATCTAGGTGAAGGCTCCACCTGCCCCACCCTGCCATGGCCACCAGGCTCCTCTGCTGTGTGGTTCTTTGTCTCCTGGGAGAAGGTGAGTCCCCACAAATAAAGCACCTGCATTTTTGGATATTGCCAGTTATGATTCCAATTATGTTTCTTATTCTGTCCCCAAATTCTATCTCTTTTCACAGAGCTTATAGATGCTGGAGTCACCCAGACACCAAGGCACAAGGTGACAGAGATGGGACAAGAAGTAACTATGAGATGTCAGCCAATTTTAGGCCACAATACTGTTTTCTGGTACAGACAGACCATGATGCAAGGACTGGAGTTGCTGGCTTACTTCCGCAACAGGGCTCCTCTAGATGATTCAGGGATGCCGAAGGATCGATTCTCAGCAGAGATGCTTGATGCAACTTTAGCCACTCTGAAGATCCAGCCCTCAGAACCCAGGGACTCAGCTGTGTATTTTTGTGCTAGTGGTTTGGTCACAGCGCTGCAGAATCACCTGCTCCCTGTGCAGAAACCCTGGTGCTTCCTCTTCTCCTCCAGTACCCAGCAGCTCTCAGCAGCCTTTCTTGCTCCTCCCCTAGCACAGGAAGTACATAGGTTTCATGTTCCACATGTCCCTAGGCAAGGCAAGAACAGGTCATAAGGACACATCATGTTAGGAAACTTTTGGTAGGAAGTCAGTGGGTGTGATGGTTCCTGGGATTCCACACATACTTCTCACAAGGGTGCCTGAGTCCAAGTTTGAGGGCGAGTGTCACAGACTGGAGCTTTCAAGTGACTGAGTGAGCTTAAAACTGTGCAGCCATTGCATATGGATGCTTATCTCCTTTGCTGCTTTCCGTTATGGCTTCTTTGCCATTTCTTTTCTCTTCTACCTTAAAACTTTCAACATCTTTGATGACTTCCAACATCAATATTGGCTTCCCAGTTTTTTCACTTGCTCACTTCAAATGATCATTTCCTTCACCTTGTGTCAGATATTCATTTCCACTTTCTTTTTCTAGATTCCAATGACAAATTATTTGAAGTACCCCCAAATAGTTTCCTCAAGCATCCCATTGTCTCATGCGGGCTTCTCTTTTCATCTCTGGTACTAGTTCTGCAGCAATTCTTCAACCCCATCAGGACCACTAATTGACTTCTCCTGCAAATATTGCACTATATATCATCTCCTCATGTACTATATTCCTTATCCGACTTAGACTATGTGTTCTAAGGTGATTGTGAAATTTTGCATATGTCTTCAGCTCTTTTCTTTTTCTGTTTCTTACCTGGAAAATAAAATGGAGTCTACTCTGTGCCCCTTTCAATGACACAGAGAACATAAAATGTCCCTTACCCTTGTCAAGCAGTATTATAATGATAGAGTGTGTCTTGAGGTCTGTAAGTCCCTCTATGCATATAAAATTATATACTTTTCTTCTATTAAAAGAATTTGTTACCTTTTAATGAGTTCATCAGTTTCATCTTTCAATTATAGTTATACTTTTGACAATTATAGAAGCACTAAAAAAAGTTATGCACCCAGAATGTATGATTCTATCACTTTTATGTGTGTGTGCACTTCACTTCATACGTACAAAAAAAGTTAAAAGAATGCCAAATAGGCATATTTATCCATTCTCTTGTAGGAATGATAAAGATGAACTTCCAAGGGGAAAATATTTTCAAAATAATCCATGGCACATAAAATTATTTAAGAAAAAAATAAATCAATAAATATCCCTGTTAAGTTTATATATAGTTTTATATGCTTGGGTAAGGAAGAAAAAAAGTTGTGATATATTTTGCTGGTTATTTGGAGAGAGAAAATATAGAAAGACCAGAAAGAACATGATTAGCTTTGTCTTTGTTTAAAATTTTTGCTTTTTAAATTTGATACACTATTTACCATCAAAATTTAAAACAACACCACTGCTATAAAACAATATACAGACAAACTAAAAAGAAAAAGGAATTTACTATGTAAAAAAAAAAAAAGCAAGAGCTTATAGGCAGAGTATTAAGGGGAATTTAAAATTATAAAGACCTGTAAGTTTTCAGAGCAGTATAGGCCTCACAGCTGGAGCTGGGATTTTAATGTCCATATGAAAGAGATGACAGAAAACAGCCAGAATTACATTGCTTGCCTTAATCCTGGAGCTTCAAAATGCTCCCAGACTTTATAAAGTAAAAGTATTACACCTCAAAGACCCAGAAACATAATTGGAAACTGGATGTTTGGTCAGGCCTTTGGGTGATAGATAAAAAGGAAAAGTTAGGAGAGAAAAATTGAATCTTCAGACTGTGTCTCACATGTGTTTGGAATGAAATATACTCTGCATGGAATGTACACCATATACCCAAAAACTGACAAAAGGGTCCATAACCATTAAAACTCTTGGAGACCCTGGCATTAAGAGATTCAATACGGTTCTGGAGTAAACTTCTGCTTCCAACCAAGATAGATTAACGGGAATTAGATTTAACTTCTTGCTTGAAACAGCTAACACCCCAACCCCCACCCTGTCCCCCTGCACACACACATTCACACAACATTTGGAATAACGGTTGTCAAGACATTGGAAGTAGGCAACAGAAGACAGTGATCTCTGAGAGATGGAAACAACCAAGCTGAGAACTATGACTGTCTTAATACCTGGAGGGAGTTTCCAGGCCCTGGGCCAGAAAGAGGAATCCAAGCAGAGCTGGGTGATCTCACTGAGCTAAGTCAGAGTTGTAAATACAAGATCAAAGCAGCTAGATTTCACATGACAGGGCATTGAAAAGGCGATTGCTGCACAGAGAGAATCCTGGAGACCTTCCTAGGGTCTCCCTTAACCCTTCAGCTGTGCTGTAAGCAGTACATGTGTGAGGAAACTCCCTAAGGTTGGAGACAGAGCCACTCAACAAGATTAGAGGAAACAATGCCTGGAGCTCACAAAGGGCTGACAGTAATATATACATATATTACTCTCATATATATATGTATATGTATATTTTTGCAGTGAGAATGGGAAACTTAATAATTCATGGGTCAATCAGTAGAGGTTTCAGATGACTTATGCCTCAGTATAAAAGCAAAATAAGCCCCTCACTAAATAAGCCACATTTGGCTCCTGGCCTATGTGGGTGAGACTTCAAAATATCAAACTGTTTCCGAGTAACTTAAGTCTCAGAGCAAAACTAAAGAATATTTCTAACGTACAAGAATACCTGTTTGGAGATATCAGTATGAATTTATTGTTTTTAAACGTATAGATACAATGGTAAGGAAATGAATACATACCTGTGTGAATAATGGGTTGGTTCTAGGACCCTGAGGTAAAAAACACAAGAATGTTGTAACGAGGTGTGCAAAAAAAAAAAAAAAAAAAAGGATGGGACATATCTCAAAAGGACAGAGGAATCAATCTGAAAGAGCTTCCCCAATGACTAAGGCTGGAACAATTTGTAAAAGAAAATTCACAAGTTCACACTGAGAATGAAATGATTAAATAAATAAATAAATAATAAAAAATGTGAGAAAGGACAATCTCTTACTGAAGAATTCCAAATTGCATATGTAGAAGAAACAGAGGGAAATAGAAAAGTCACTGTGACAACACCACTGTGAGTAATTGCCACACATAAAACCCAATAGTGAGTGCTAAAATTAGTGGGTGTAACTAATTTTAATTACTAATTAATAACTAATAACTTTAATAACTAATTAAGAAGAAATGGGTCATTTGTACAGTCACAAAGTGTCATCCCCAAAATATTAATTAATATGGTGGTTTTAACATATGCCCACACATTCTTTTATACTCATCCCTCTAGATTCCCCTCTCCTGGATTCAGTGGCCTGCCTCTAATGAATAGACACGGGAAATAGAAAAATGGTAACCGAGTGACCGAAGTTAATAAACATGACCCATAATAAGTCTTGTTAACCTCATGTGCATTCTCTTATGATGCAATGTTGTGATGTTATCATGTGACTACATATCTGTAATATTCCTCCCCCAAATCTATAATTCCTGTCTAATAATGAGAAAGCATCAGACAAATCCAAATTGAAAGAGATTCTACAAAACACCTGACCAGTAATCTTCAAATGTCAATATCATTAAAAACAAGGAAAGAGGCTGTCACAAATTGAAGAACACTAAGAAGATATGACACTTAAATTCAGAATGGGATCCTGGATTAGGTGCTAGGGCAGGAAAAGGTCATTATTAGAAAAACTGGGGAAATCTGAGTACAGTCTTTAGCTTAGTTGTGCCAATGTCAAATTCTTAGTTTGTGTGATGTTAGCACTAGTGGGTGTTGGATGAAGGATATAAAGTCACTTGGTAGTATTGTTATAGCTACAGGACATCAATTCTCCAGCTTTGGGTCACCTGAGTCCCTATCAAGCCAACTTGTGAAGCTGCCGTAAGTTGTCCTTACTCCCCAGTCTTGGAGCTCTCAGTTAGACCTAGAATCAACCTCTTCTTCCTCTTGACCTCTGCTTCACTGCATCCTAAACGTGGTGAGGTGGAGGGGTGGTGAGGGAGGCTGAGCAGAAGCCCATCATTCAGAAGCCCATCACTAGAGCTTCTCTGATGGTTCTCTGAGACAGGGGCTCCCTCTGTAGTCTCCTTTGTGCACAATCCCAAGCATGCTGGGCCACACAGACTCCACCAAAGCTAGTTTTGTGAGGAGGCAAATATTGAGGCTCCATTGTGAAGAGAAGGTCCATGTCAGATTTAAGTACAAAAGATTAAAGTTGATGCATTACTATTGCAGGAAAATGATACCTGTGAGAATTTCCAAAAGCCAGATTTTGTATTGTGTGGCTGGCTGAGTAATACCCCTCCCCACAAAGACATTCACATCCTAATCCCTGGGATCTGCCTCTGTTACCTTAGATGGTGAGAGTAGACTTTACAGATGTGATGAAGTTAAGGATCTGGAGATAAGGAGATTATTTTGGATTAGCCTGGTGGCCCTCAATGCAATTACATGTGTCCTTATAAGAGATAGCCAGGGGGAGATCAGACACAAATGGAGAAGAGAAGGCAATGTGACCACAGGAGAAGAGATTAGAGTGAGGTGACCACAAGCCAAGGAGTGAGGCAGCCACTAGAAACAGAGGCAAGGAACGAATCCTCTCCTATAGCCTCCAGGGGGAATATGGTCCTGATGACACCTGGATTTTGGTCCATTGATACTGATTTTGGACTTTTCCAGAACTGTGAGAATAAATCTCTGTCATCGTAAACCAGCAACTTTGTGGTAATTTTTATAGCAGCCACTCAAAATTAACACACTCCAATATGTCCAGTTAACCTGAGACTAGGCCAAGAAACTCATGTTCTCATAATATTTTCTGCAAACCTTGCTGTCATGTTTTTATCTGACACCCATCTCAAACTATAATGAAAGAAAATAATTTTGAGACTTCAATGTCCCCCTGTCTGGGGTGTGCCTTCCATAGTTCGTTGGAAAAGTCTAGTCTCCTTTCAAGATTTTATTCCAGCAGTACCTCCTCTTGAAAGAGTTTTAGGCATTGTTTTATGTTCTCAGTGCACATACTAAAAAGAAAAAGACAAAGACTCATGTCTACTTGATGTTTACATTTTTGCGGGGAAGGAGAGACAGAGATAAACAAATAAGTAAGGCATATAGTGTGTTAGCAGGTGATACCTGCAATGCAGAAAAGAAAAGGCAGACTAGGGTGAGGGAGACCAGGACTGTCAGAGTAAGGAGCGTTGAAATGACAATACATTGTTCAGAGTAGGGCCCAATGAGGAAGTGACCTTTGAGCAATGATTTCAAGGAGATGAAGGAAAGAGACATGTAGGTATCTGGGGGAAAAGAATTCCAGGCAGAGGGAGGAGCCAGTACAAATGCCCTAAAAAAATATTTTAGGACCAATGAGGAGGCCCATATGACTGAAAAATTAAGGAAGGGAGTGGTAGACTTTACTTCCAAGAGGTAATGGGGCAGGATGGATCATTTAAGACCTTGATGGCCTTAAGTGCTTTGTTGTTTTTTTTTCTTATTCCAAATAAAACTGGGAGCTAGTAGATGATTTGGAGATGAGTGACATGATCTAGCATGTTCTAGAGGGCTGAGTTTGAGAGCTAGTTCAGAAGTAGGTGAAAGCAGGGAGATCAGTTAGGAATCTATTGCAGTAATCCAGGAAAAAGATGATGGTGGCTTTGTCCTGAGGGTTAGCAAAGAAGTTGATGAAAAAATGGATGGATTCTGAGTGTATTTTCATGATAGAGCCAGTTGAATTTGCTAATGGATTGGCTATAGGGTGGGATAGAAAAAGAGGATTTGGGAACCACTCTAAGGTTTTCAGCTGGAAGGCTGTTGGTGGAGTAAAGTTGAGGATAAACTTTCATGTTTTGAGCATGCTGTTTGAGAGCGGTGGGGGGAAAAAGTTGATTGGAGTGCATTAGAGAGATAATGGGAAAAGAGAATTTGGAGGTAAGTATTGATCATTAGCAATAGCAACAATAGCTACTGTAGATTAAAATGCCCCACAGTCTATGGGGATGTGATACATGAGGGAAGACAGGGCCAGATGGGATGAGGTAGGATCCAGACATCAGACTCAGGAGCTATGAGTGGTATATATAAGGTTAACACCTAGTCAAATGCATAAACAGGTTGATTTTAATTGATGTCAGTTTTTCTCCATTGCTCCCTCTAGAGGCAATCTTCTTCAGAGAACCCTGGCTAGGTCTTCTATGTTTCATGTCCCTAGAGGGAGCTCCTGAGACTGTGGACATTGGCTAATATGCTGATGTCACTGGAGGCCACATCTTACAGGGCCAAGAGACAGATTTGCTTTCCTTTTTCTCATGCTTGTAAGCTCCTTCATCTGGAAACGTGATTTACCTGGGTCCTGCCATGGTTTCCAGGCTTCTCAGTTTAGTGTCCCTTTGTCTCCTGGGAGCAAGTGAGTCTTCAGGTACTTAAATATCTGTGCTGTACCCTATCCCAGTCTATTCATGTCATGTATTCTGTTTTTGTCTCTTCCCACAGAGCACAAAGAAGCTGGAGTTACTCAGTTCCCCAGCCACAGCGTAATAGAGAAGGGCCAGACTGTGACTCTGAGATGTGACCCAATTTCTGGACATGATAATCTTTATTGGTATCGACGTGTTATGGGAAAAGAAATAAAATTTCTGTTACATTTTGTGAGAGAGTCTAAACAGGATGAGTCCGGTATGCCCAACAATCGATTCTTAGCTGAAAGGACTGGAGGGACGTATTCTACTCTGAAGGTGCAGCCTGCAGAACTGGAGGATTCTGGAGTCTATTTCTGTGCCAGCAGCCAAGACACAGTGCTTCACAGTCGTGCCCTTGCTGTGCAAAACCATAGCCTTCTCCTCTCAACTCACAGCTGCCCAAAAGGAAGGCTTTCCCTGTGCCTCCTCTTCCAAGGGAGGGGAGATAAAGAACCAGAATTAACTCATGAAATACAAGAGTATTCCAAGAAGATTTGGGTGAAAATACTTGTGGTTTGGGGGATCTCTGAAGTTCTTTAAACAGAACTCAAACTATGTGTTTCTCATATTTATTTTTATTTTTTAAAGTGTATGTTGCCCTGGTTATAAAGCAGACTTCTTACCTATCTTGCTGCTCTGAAAGGTTTGTGACTCTGACTGTGAGGCCACATCTTTATATCCCTTCTTATAGTAAGAGAAATAAGTCTTTCTGATGAAAATAAAAATAGTGAATAAAAATGCATTTACTACTGGCTTTTAGGATGCTCAATGATGATGCTAGCAATGGTGGTAGTGGTGACGTTGGTAATGGTGGTGATGAGTTTAGGTTGCTTTTGTCTAGCATTTATAAATTTCCAAACACTTTAAAACAATCTCATTTTAGAGTGGAATAGCCAAGTCCATTATCAGAGGTTAATGCTAATTTTCTGTCCACATAGGGTCTGAGTTTTTAATGTAAAAAATATAGTTAGCACTATAAATAGATATCTGTCAGCCGATACAGAATATTTTTTAAGATCACTTCCAGTTGCTGCAATAGGAATATGTATTCCTATTTTTTTCTTTTTTCTTTTTCTTTTTTTGAGACGAAGTCTTGCTCTGTCGCCCAGGCTGGAGTGCAGTGGCAAAATCTCAGCTCACTGCAACTTCTGCCTCCTGGGTTTAAGCGATTCTCCTGCCTCAGCCTCCCAAGTAGCTGGGATTACAGGTGCCTGCCACCATGCCTGGCTATTTGTTGTGTTTTTAGTAGAGACGGGATTTCACCATGTTGGCCAGGCTGGTCTTGAACTCCTGACCTTAAGTGATCTGCCTGCCTCAGCCTCCCAAAGTGCTAGGATTACAGGTGTGAGCTACTGTGCCCGGCCTTTTTTTCTTTTTGAGACAGGGTTTCATTCTGTCACCCCGGCTGGAGTGCCATGGCAGTGTGATCACGGCTCACTACAGCCTCGACTTCCTGGGCTCAAGCAGTCCTCCTGCCTCAGGCTCCCTAGTAGATGGGACTATAGGTGTGCATGACCACACCCAGCTAATTTTTGCATTTTTTGTAGGGACAGGTCTCACTATGTTGCCCAGGCTGGTCCTAAACTTCTTGGCTCAAGTAATCTTCCTGCCTTGGCCTCCCAAAATGCTGGGATTATAGGCATGAGACACCATGCCTGGCTTGGAATATGTAATTTTTAATGAGACCTAATGGTATAATACATTCTACCTGGTTCAACTGCCTTCTTTCAATATCTGGATTCCAATATTCTGCTCATGTTTCAGCCATGTTTTTGCAAACAGTCCTGAAATTTACTCTAATAATAAGTTTCATTTTCCCAGTCTGATTGTTATTTAGCACCTCAAATTATTATTGAACTCATATCCTAATCCTGATTAGGCAAATGGATAGTGAGAAAATATTACAAGTGGGCTTGGATTTTAATTTTTTCAAACGATTTAAAACCCATTTTCCTTTTCTAATGATCAAGATCCAATTTTTAGATAATCAGTACTCTCTCTTTCTATGTGGACATGTAATATGAATAGGTATATTGTTTCTGTCACAGGCATCGCAAACTCATATCTTGCTTGAAACTTGTCGATGAACTCCTTTAGTATGACAAGAACAAAGAGAAATAGATTTTTAAAGCATAGCCACATATTGGACATTAGTTTTTATTCAAAATTTCAGCTGCAGAACCCTAACTGGTGCCTTTCCTTTTATTGTGTTATGTAATCCAAGGTCATAATAAGTAACTAAATTATTGATTTATTTTTCCACTCTGTAATCTCTCCATTATATTTAAAAATAGCAGCTATGAAGCAAAACAAGTTCCTCGTGGGTACATTGCCTCAACTCCAAAATCTAACAAGCAGAAGTTTAATTCAGTGCTTTGCCATTTCATACTATAGACACCGAATGTTCTATCCTATAAGGGGCACACAGTGGTTCTCTTTATAGTTCTGTTAGCTCAAGTGGTATCTTTATGTACAATTTTTAGAATTTTTTTATTTGTTAATCTTTCTTAAGGTATGATTGACAGAAAAAAATTGTAGGTATTTAAGGTATACAAGGCGATGTTTTGATATACATATACATTGCAAAATGATTACCACACTCATGTTAATTAACATATCCATCACCTCACAAAGTTACCTTTGTATGTGTATGTATGGTGAGAATGATCTACTCTCAGAAAATTTCGAGTGTACAATAATCATTAACTATAGTCACCATGCTGTCCATTAGGTCTCCAGAACTTTCGAGCACACTCCAAAACATCAACTTTTATTCTGATTAAGCCTCAAATATGTCTTCTTGTTGCAAATATTAGCTATTTTTAGATTAGCTATAAATAATGAAAAACACTAGCATAAAAGATGGAAAGAATAAATGCAGATAAGGGCTCTAAGGTCTTTACACTTTCCAGGAAGTGATAAAAGCTGCAATTTAAATTATACATGAAGAAGTCAAGGATGGCAACTCCTATAAACAGCTGATACTTCAAACCTGGAATGTCTAGTGCTAAGCAGCCCAGACCCCTGCACCCAGCACACCTCTCTTTGGCATGATAGGAGGATGAGGGATCCAGGTCTTCTCCTCCCATGCTGCCCTTGGCCTTTATGTTTTGCCTTTCATTAGTAAGGCTTCTCCCTTAATTATCACCCTATGACAGGAAATTCATCCTAAGCCTGGACACGTGAGAGATGGTAACTCTGAAGCAGCCCCCTGGGCATGACACCAAATGAGGCCACACCCAGAACAAATTGCAAGAAATAACAAGGTATTTCTTACAGAATCCCTAAGAGAACATGTCTGTCTGCATTTAAGTGTCCACAGTCATAAATGCACAGCATATGATTGGATCAGATGGAACTGAAAGACTTTCAGTGCTTCATGGTGCCCATCACTCTCATTGTCCTGAAGTGGTGTTGGCAGTGGACTCAGCAGGGTGCCGTGAGGATGGTGAGGCTACACACATATGATGCTGACCAAGCTGGCTACACAGATGGGCCAAACTCACCCTGTGATGGTAGACAGAGCTTACCAATGGGGTTCCATGAATGGACAACGGGCATGCTGCTGTAATAATCCCTTTGACCATGATGGAAGTCAGGCAAGACCCAGGCCATGGGAACATTGAAAACAGTCACCTCTAGCCTCAAGTATTTCCTACTGTTTGCCACACTGTGCCTACAAATATCATTTATGATACTGCTTAAAATTTTCATGTTTATGAAAATTATTATCAGCCTTATCCAATCTGATATTTTCAATGAAATCACATTAAAACCATATATGAATTTAAGAACTGGCATCTTCATAATAGTGAGTTTTCTACAGTTTCCCAGACCACTAAAAAATCTTGGATTGCTATCTCAGACTTGAAATGGGTGATCCTTATTCTTTTCTCAGTCAGAACAGTGAAAGGTACAGATTCATGGCAGCTAGTCCAGCAAGCTTCTAAAAGTCAACTTCTAATTGTCTACTTTTTTGTCTACTTAGGACAAAAAAGAAATAATATCCTTAGGAAGGCCACCATGGAATTCATTCTATCTGAACCACCCTTGCATAATATCATTTCTTATAATATGTCCTCAACATCGTGCTCTGCATATATTTCTCCACCATCTCTAAAAATCCTCTTAGCCCAGGCCCCCTCAAACTTTAATGTGTATGTAAATTATGACCTTGTTAAAATGCAGATTCTAATTCAATCAGTCAGGGTTGGAGCTAAGGTTCCCTGTATTTTGAACAAGAGTCCAAGTGATGCCAAAGCTGCCAGTCCATGGACCACACTGAGCAGCCAAGCTCTAGATGACACCTACAGTAATTACAGGTGTAAGGCCCCTCTTCTCAAGTATCATTTTGCACAGTTCCTGGACTAGGTCAGATACAGACCCTACTTACCACATGTATCTCTGTATTCCAAGTATTATGTAATCATCAGTTTTCCTAAATCTAGGCACCAATATTTTAACATACATTTTCATGGTATAAATAGAAATTAATTTTCTATAGTAAATACACTAATACCTAATCACATTCATGCATCTTTAATGTGAGTAGCAAAAAGCCAAGGCACTCTATCTTAATGGTTATTGAGTGAGACTTTAGCAAATACTATCTTTATGGAGAAACCTCTGGGCTGCTTTTTAGGATGTGAGAAAAGTGGGGTAAAGTGAGGAGAACTGGATGAACACGGGACAGAGACAGGGACAGGGGCAAATATGGGGACACCTGTCTCAAGGAAGCAGCAAATGATATAGAAAATAAATATCTGTTCCATCCCTGTTCCAGACAAGCCCATGTACCTGCCAAGTAGAAAGCTGTGTATCACATTGCAACAAGGAATGACCCCGGCCCTGGTAAAGTCAACAGCAACAGTCATCACAGGCAAATCTGCCTATCGGGGACTGGAGACTCTCTAAACTCCCACCTCTCAACCCAGGAATCAGAGCCTGAGACAGACAGATTCTTCATTCCTGTATGGGGTGGTATTCCTGCCATGGGTCCTGGGCTTCTCCACTGGATGGCCCTTTGTCTCCTTGGAACAGGTGAGTACCGGGCAGAAAGGAAATCTTTGAGCAAAGCTATCTTGTCCTCAGTCTGCACCTTTCATTCACAGCAGTAACACTGTTGTCCTTAACTCTGACTCCAAATTTGTCTTCTTTCTCTACAGGTCATGGGGATGCCATGGTCATCCAGAACCCAAGATACCAGGTTACCCAGTTTGGAAAGCCAGTAACCCTGAGTTGTTCTCAGAATCTGAACCATAACGTCATGTACTGGTACCAGCAGAAGTCAAGTCAGGCCCAAAGCTGCTGTTCCACTACTATGACAAAGATTTTAACAATGAAGCAGACACCCCTGATAACTTCCAATCCAGGAGGCCGAACACTTCTTTCTGCTTTCTTGACATCCGCTCACCAGGCCTGGGGGATGCAGCCATGTACCTGTGTGCCACCAGCAGAGACACAGAGCTGCAGTTCTTCCTGCTCTCTGTTCATAAACCTCATTGTTTCCCAGATCCAGGTGCTTTCTCTAGGACTTCTCCCTCACCACCTCTTACAACAATAGGAAGTGGGTTGGTGGCTGTCAATATCTCATCTGTAGACAGAAGTTGAGCACAAACCAATAAAAACCATTGACAGTTATGCCAAGCGTGGAAAAGTGGTTACACATGCCTGGCATTCAGTTGGTGGTATTTTCCCAGGATCACATGTAGAACCCATGCTGTCCTTTTCAGAAGACAAATAAGAACTTTTTCTTTCTTTTTTTCATTGTTTTAATCTAAGTCAGAGGCTTAGAAATATAAGAGGTGATATGTGAAGAATTACGGACACCCAATGTCTATAAAGTCAAGTCTCTGGCATTCGATGAACTCTTATAGGATTTAATCCTCCTGGAGAATCCACATGTTTTTAGCCTAGACCTGGAGCAACTACCTCATTAATGGGAGAATGAAAGCACAAGTATCCCAAGATAAAAATTTCTCAGAGGAAAAACCACATTGGAGAGAAAAAAAGAGAAGACCATACATTAATCTGCTCATATCTGGAGTTGGAGGTACTATTGAGATGACAAAATGGAAACCATAAATACATAAAGAAATGATATTGAAAATAGAGCACATTTGGAGATGAAGATCATGGAGCCATCTGTATAGAAGAGAGTAATAATGCCATTAAGGTGCATAAGAGTGCCAGCAAATGTCAATAAGAAAAACTACAGGAGGGAAGAAGATGGGAGATCCTGCTCCCCTTAACAAAGATAAACAAAATGCTGAGTGAGAAATATTGCAACCTCATAAATTGTCACATGGAAGTATGTATTTACAAATTACCTTATAATTAACATCCCTCAATAAGAACGATATTCTGAGAAAAAAAGCAGAAAATATAATTATATGGCTATCTAAAAATGTAAAATTTTGCACATTAAATTAAGATAATCTAGGAAAAATATGACAAGACCTATTACAAAGAGCTTTTACAAATTGTTTGCTTTAATGATATTAATAACATAATGATAGCTAACATTTACTAAGCACATATTACATGCTAGACCTTAAGTCTTCTTCACATATATTTATAGTTCATGTTAGTTTTATAACAACCTCAGAAAGTTAATACTATAGTAACCTCACTCATTTATCCATGAGGAAACTGAGACACAGACAAGTAACTAGCCCTTTATCACGTATCTCGTTTGTGGTGGAGCCAGGATCAAAATGTAGACAATTTACTGCTGGAGCTCATTCTGTCTTCGGAGTTCACATGGATTCTAAGTCAGACCTTCAGATAGGAAGGTAAATGGTTATAAGCCAGAAGATTTCCACACTCTCACCAACATTGCACTGGCTTTTCTTTGGGTCTTGGCCAGAGGGTGAGCCCTTGTGACTATGCTTCACTGGTTGACTAGCTCTGAGTTGCACTGAGGACCAACATAGAGAAAGACAGTCTTTGGGATAAACCTGGGAGAATGAAGGGTAAAAAATGCAGAACTTAAATCTTGATCCCAAGGGATCATTTAAAGATGAATGAGTCTCCCTTAGAAGATGAGAAATTAAACATAAACTCTTTAACTTGCAGAAATGCTGAGATGTTTTCCTCAAGTAGTAAACTTTGAATCATGGTTATATGCATGGGAGGGAGCCTGTGGGGATGGAACATGGATGAAAAAGTAACAGGATGTTCAGGGGGCAGGTGCGGGCGAAAATCAGCTGCCTCCAAGAGTGGTGAGAGAAGCAGTAGAGCATCCTTTATCCAGACTAGCGCAACATGCAGTCCAGAAGGCTGTGAGATACGAGGAAAGGGTCACCATAAGCTGCAACCTGACTATGTCAAAAATGACACTTGGAATCCGAGAGTGGGTACGTGTGGTGGTATCACAGATATACGCCCACCCCATCCCCGCCCAACTGGGAGATAAGAGACTTACAGGTTTAGCACTTTCACCACTGGGACTAGAACCCTGGATTTAGCTAGAGGCTGGCTTAGACTTTTTCATGGTTCTTCTGTATGAACCACACAATTTAGAACCATACTATTTAGAGATGATCAGTTTATACGACCTGCATAAAGCCTGTCTTTCCAGAAGAAGCTCAGGTTAAAAAAAAAAAATTGATTTCTCTCTTGTCCTTCTCAATCTTCCCTCCTTCCTTCTTTCCTTTCTTCCTGCCTGCCTGCCTTCCTCATTAAGGATAGACATGAACTAGTCACCTGTATACTCTCTGAGGTATGCTGTTAGTGCTGACAACACATTAGTTCAACCTAGAAAAACTAACCCTGTTTTATTTTATCTTATCTGAGAGTCTGCGACCCCTCTTTGATCCTTAAAAACTTGCCAATTTCTTGCCAAGCAAATATGTGCAGGGTTTTAGAGAGCTGTAGGTAACAGAGACAAAATAGAAACAACACACAGAATTTGGAGGCAAAGCCTTTAGATCTCTGAAGCTTGAGGCCCCACTGCTGCTCCAAGCCTGCCTATGGCACCAGGTTCCTCTGCTATGAGTCCCTCTGCCTCCTGAGGGCAGTGAGTCCTGGGCATAGATAGTCTGTCTGCCTTGGGCACTCACACTGTAGTCTGTTTCCACACCTTCCTCTGGTAGTCCAATATTCACCCCCATTTTCCTCTCTAGCCCCTGCTCCTACACTCTAGTCCCACAGACTCTGTGGATATCCTAATCACAGAGACAGAAACAGAGGTGACACTCAGATGTGAGTGATGAAACTTACAATGCTGTAAACAAGACTCAGGACTTAGACTGCCTACTGATGTTCATTCTTGTGCCATTTGTTCAGCAAATATGTATTCAGGAACTCCTGTATAACAGAACTTGTTTCCGGTTCTGGAAATAAGGTAATAAACAAACCAGAGAGACTTGTTTTAAACTCCTGGAATTTATAAACCAAAGAGATGTATGTGATGAGAACAGTACGACTCTGGATAAGAAGGAACCCGTTACCTTAACACTGGCCAGTGCAAACCCAGTCTGGCAGATATCTGTGATCCTCTAGACTTGTAAGGAATCCTATAGCTGTATAGCTCTTTGCATTTAAGGGCAAAACTAGACAAGACAGAACCTCACTCTCATGAATCCATGCCCTAAGAAAGAGAAGAAACTTCCCTCATAGGAACATTGGTGCAGTCTCGCAGTTTTCTTATCAAGTAGGAAAATTAGAACTGCTAAAACTTTGTGCCAGAATTTAAGACAAATAAATTGCCTGGATCATGCATTATTTACAATTATATTTACAATTATATACAGATTATATTTTCCCTAATATAAATCTGTTGATGAACCACTTATGTGGCATATAAATAGGACTTATTAAAAGTTAGTTGCGGTGCTTTAGAAGATATATTAAAATTATTAGAGTCTGACTTAAATTTTTAATAGTAATACAAAATATAAAGTACCACAGCCTTGTTCAGAAGAAACAGGATTTCTGAAATCCACCAGAATAGCTTTCTAAAAGCCAGTATCTTATGGCCTTTAGTGGGCTGAAATACTTATAATGATGGATTGGAAAAATGGATGTTTGAGTGCATACGGTTCACGAGTAGAAGAAACAATTGGTACCTCCTAACTACAGATTATCAGTTTCAGAGGATGAGAATGAATGTGTCCTCATCCTCATTTTAATTTTGAAAGACAATGCAGATATCCCTACTATGGAATCATTTTTTACATCACCACCTATAGAGATTAACAACACTAGATGTTTCCAGCTCCCTAAGAGGCCAAGAAGTATTAACCCAAGGTCAGATTCAGGTAATTGATCGTGACTCATGAATTTTCAGAGATCCACAATGGTTGTTTTTAAATTTTCAGCAGTTATGTCTTTTTCTCTGGGGAGAGGGTATTCAAAGCTCCTCATGAGGCCATTCTGGACTACTTCTCCCCTCCTGCCCCCTGCCCATAAAACAGTTTACAGAAATAGGTGTCCAGACCGTGGGCTGTAGTTCACCAACTCCTGCTCTAGCCTAATTTTGTCTCATTACTAGAGCATGGCCATTCTGTGGATGCCAGTGAAGCCTTTCTGGGGTTTCTCTCCAATGCCTTTTAAAGCTTTTTCCTACACAGACACAGTTTACTGTTTAGCCAAAAAATTAAGATAATTCCTCCAGACATCTGGAGTTCTTGTGCAGCTTCCTCCTCTCTGGTGGTCTTTCCTTAAAAATTCTAGCTGCCTCAGCCCCCGCTGATTTTGTAACCTGTTTCTGCAACTCAAAATTTGCCATGCTCTGTTGCTCTCTTCCCCACTGTGTATGTGCAGAAATTGCCCCCATGTTTTGGTGTTTTGGCAGAATCCCAGTCCTGTGCTGTCTGCTTTCCAGTGGCTGAATACAATTGTTTCACATATTCTCTTAATTTGTGTTACTTGTATAGAGCAGGATGCTAAAGGCAATTGGATTCTACAAAGTGATCACGTCACAGAGAAGCCGCCGACAGAGGTGGAGAGAGCCACACAGATAGCCAGCTGCCTGTGCTGCCTGCTCTTCCCCTAATTCTGCCATGAGCCCAATATTCACCTGCATCACAATCCTTTGTCTGCTGACTGCAGGTAAGTCCCTGTTCTGCAGTTGTCAGCTCCCTGCTCTAAGCCTTTCATCCATGTCATCGAACTCCCAAATGGGCTCAGTCTCCAACTCCTGTCTGCTTTCTTTACAGGTTCTCCTGGTGAAGAAGTCACCCAGACTCCAAAACATCTTGTCAGAGGGGAAGGACAGAAAGCAAAATTATATTGTGCACCAATAAAAGGACACAGTTATGTTTTTTGGTACCAACAGGTCCTGAAAAAAGAGTTCAAGTTCTTGATTTCCTTCCAGAATGAAAATGTCTTTGATAAAACAGGTATGCCCAAGGAAAGATTTTCAGCTAAGTGCCTCTCAAATTCACCCTGTAGCCTTGAGATCCAGGCTACGAAGCTGGAGGATTCAGCAGTGTATTTTTGTGCCAGCAGCCAATCCACAGTGTTAAATATTAGCTAATCTTAGGACACAAACTCATCACGGACTCAGCTCAGGAAGCAGGTGGTGTACTAGGTTGGAAGGAAATAACAGAAACTAGAGCTAGCTTAAGCCAAAGGGGAATGTATTATAAGGCTAAATGTATGTCCCGTAGAACCACAAAGCAAGAACACAGGAACTTCCCAGAAATAAACTGCAATGAAACCTTAGAACCGGTGGCTCGCGCCTGTAATCCCAGCGCTTTGGGAGGCCGAGGCGGGAGGATCACAAAGTCAGGAGATCAAGACCATCCTGACTAACACGGTGAAACCCTGTCTCTACTAAAAAAAAAAAAAAAAAAAAAAAAAAAAACAGCCGGGCCTAGTGGCGGGCGCCTGTAGTCCCAGCTACTCGCTACTTGGGAGGCTGAGGCAGGAGAATGGCCTGAACCCGGGAGGCGGAGCTTGCAGTGAGCCGAGATCGTGCCACTGCGCTCCAGCCTGGGCGACAGAACAAGACTCCATCTCAAAAAAACAAAAAACAAAAAAAAACCTTAGAACCATGGCATGGCCGATTGACAACTCATTTTTTATATACCTTGTCGGCCTCATTATTCTCTTTTATTATAAGTTGTCTTTTCTGTTTCTTAGGTCTTACAGTGATTAGAAAATTGCAGATTCAGGTGTTAGCCCTCCAGTCAATTGAGACCAACGTGACTTTCTCTCATGCTAGATTACAAATCCAGGGTGCAGGGGGAAAAAATGTGATCCTGCTTTACTCAAGAATGGGCTTGTGGAAATCCAAGGGAATTGAATTATTTTGAACAAGATAGTATCTGGGAGTCTGTCCCTCTGACCTTGTGGACCAAGGATTTCAAGGGGTGGAATCCAGTCAGAACATCCAATAGGCACCCATCACAAGTGAGAAGTTGGGTATAATACATTTTCTGGAATATAGAGACCTTGGGAAAAGAGAAGAGTTTGGAGAGGGGATCAAAACCTTATTATTTAGAACAATATCAGACCACATAAAGAGTCTGGTTAATCTCTCTTTAAGAAATTAAACCGGCCAGGTGTGGTGGCTCACGGCTATAATCCCAGCACTTTGGAAGGCCAAAGCAAGCAGATCACCTGAGGTTGGGAGCTCAAGATCAGCCTGACCAACATGAAGAAACCCCATCCCTACTAAAAATACAAAATTAGCCAGGTGTGGTGGCACATGCCTGTAATCCCAGCTACTTAGGAGGCTGAGGCTGAAGAATTGCTTGAACCTGGGAGGGGGAGGTTGTGGTGAGCCGAGATCGCACCACCGCACTCTAGCCTGGGCAACAAGAGCGAAACTCCGTCTCAAAAAAATAAATAAATAAAATAGAAGGAATAAAAAGAAATTAAACCTAGATAACACAAAAAGCTGTTCATTTTAAGTGTGACAACTTCAGATCCTACAAATTCACTAATTGGCCTCTATGGCACTGAAGGAGAACAGATTAATGTGCTCTTGGTGTAAAACATATTAATGCACAGAGAATTAAAAGATCTTCAGGTATATGATTCAAATTGTAATGAGGGGCAATGTACTCAACATCAATATTCCTAATGAGGCATTATGGTATCAACTGTACCTAGGTAGGAGACTACACTTATGTTGAGCAATTATAGAATTCAAAATAACTCTGTTAAAATTTGATAATCCATTCTGTTCGCAGATCTGGTCACCACCTAGCATTTGCTTTGAGAGAAGTTCCTTTATTCTCTCCAGTTACATCTGCTCTTATTTCAGTATAAGTTGAACCCAGTTGTCTTACTTCCAGAAGTCCAAAGTTACTTCTTTTCTTGGGAAAAAAATTTACTCTGACTCCTGGAAACAGAAGTTCTCACTTTATCATTTTTCTGATCTATTTAACATTATACCTTCTCATTTTAAGTTCCTTTTCCCGCTCTCCAGAAGTGAGTGTTCCTTAGCGTTCTGTTCTCGGTCCCCCTCAAGCCCAGTCTTGCTGTTGGTGGTCTACATCTTTGCTTTTGTCACAGGGAAGTCACTCCTCTAGATGCTATCTTCAGCTTTTTCTTGAAATATTTCCATTCTACCAAAACTGTTCTCCTAAAGATTAAAATTACATATTTCCCAGACCAAAAGACGCATGTGTGTTTCTTTGCCTGCTTGATCTCTTTGAAGCTCTTGACAATACTGACCATGCCCTAAGTCCTGAGCATTAATTTTTGCTCAGTTTCATTTACATCATTTTCAACTAGTTTCTCATTTTCTCTCTATTCTTTTTGTTTTCAATGCAGTTCCCAGAAACTAAATCTATCCATTTAATATTCTTTTTCCCAGGAAAATTCTTCTCATTCTATTTAAAGTGTAATATTCTAGTTTAATGGGAAAGTTTTTTGTTGTTGTTGTTTAGCCTTTTAAAAATCTCTACTGAAAAAATTTTGGATATGAAAATTAGCCAGGCATGGTGGCGGGAGCCTGTAATCCCAGCTACTCAGGAGGCTGAGGCAGGAGAATCGCTTGAAACTTGGAGGCGGAGGTTGCAGTGAGCTGAGACTGCACCACTGTGCTCCAGCCTGGGCAATGGAGAGAGACTCCATCTCAAAAAAAAAAAAAAAAAAGAAAAGAAAAGAAAAGAAAAAATTGTGAAGTGTGGTCTGAGACAACTTTTCTCAGTGTCACCTGAGGGATGGGTTAAACAGGTATATTCTAGGACAGGTTCAGAATTTCAGAGTTGAAATTTCTTGTTGGTGGACTTTAGGAATACATATCATTGCTCCTGAGTATTTCTGTTAGTGCTGAAGTTCTGCCCCAAGGACTTCATAAGATTAATAACATCACAGATCTTTTGTAGTGCTTTAAAATTTTGTTCTTCATTTTTTTATTCTCACTTTCTTCTCTTTCCTTTTCCACTTCCTCTTATGTTTTCCTTAATCTTCAACTTTCCTAAGCACCTGCAAGTGGGATTGGAGCCTTGTTTAACATCATCCATGTAGCAAAATAAGGATGAGGCCAAATATTTGAACCAAGGATCCCCATCTCCTATGGAAGGTGCCCTGAGGTTGTGGGTGTTGCTGGGAACATGATGTCATGGCCAGATCCTACCTCATGCGGCCAAGGGAACCCAGAACTTTCACTGCTCTTTGCTACTGCACATCAGAACCCATCGCTGGGAGTGTCTTGCACTGCCTGACCTCACCATGGATATCTGGCTCCTCTGCTGGGTGACCCTGTGTCTCTTGGCGGCAGGTGGGTCCAGGTATACTTAAACATCTGCATAAAGATGTTTTTGGCTGGGCTTGGTGGCTCACGGCCATAATCCCACCTCTTTGGGGGGTTGAGGTGAGTAGATCACCAGAGGTTAAGAGTTCGAGACCAGCCTGGTCAACGTGGTGAAACCCGTTCTCTACCAAAAATTAGCCAGGCGTGGTAGCGTGCTCCTGTAGTCCCAACTACTTGGGAGGCTGAGGTGGGAGGATCACTTGAATCTGGGAGGTAGAGGCTGCAGTGAGAAGAGATCATGACATTTCACTCCAGCCTGGGCAACAGAGAGAGACCGTGTCTCAAAAAAAAAAAAAAAAAAAGATGTTTTCTTTGGGCTTCCCTTCACCTTCTATGGCTTCTGTCTTCTTCCACAGGACACTCGGAGCCTGGAGTCAGCCAGACCCCCAGACACAAGGTCACCAAGATGGGACAGGAGGTGATTCTGAGGTGTGATCCATCTTCTGGTCACATGTTTGTTCACTGGTACCGACAGAATCTGAGGCAAGAAATGAAGTTGCTGATTTCCTTCCAGTACCAAAACATTGCAGTTGATTCAGGGATGCCCAAGGAACGATTCACAGCTGAAAGACCTAATGGAACATCTTCCACGCTGAAGATCCATCCCGCAGAGCCGAGGGACTCAGCCGTGTATCTCTACAGCAGCAGTGGCACAGCATGGCTGAGTCAGTTCCCTCCAGGGTGCAAACCCTCTGGCTGCTCTTCTCCCAGTTGAACTCCAAGAAAACATTTGAAAAAGCCTCTTCCTTATCTTCCTACCCCAGAAGAAAGAAGCGAGTTGATTGTTGTGGCTGCAGCTGCTACCAGGAGAGTACAAGACCATGAATTAAGGTCTTAAATGGTCATGATGGGCACACTGGACAATGGGCTCCTGAAACTACCCAAATACAAAATGAGACATTCTGTGGATCAGGAGGAATCCACATGTTTAGAAGGAAGGGCCCCAGACCAATTTCCAAGTTCAGAGACCAGCTATCTGACGTTGATATTACTTACCAAAACACAAAAACATTCCTACTGATTTTATCTCAAACACCGTTCTCCTGCAAACTCTTCCCCCACCAACGTACCCCAGCAGAGGCAATGACATGTACATTTATGGAACAGCCTGCTGACTACTGCAGATCCATCTCTTCAATAAGACCAACTTTCCCTGGAGGGCAGTGACTAAACCAAACCGCAAGGCAGACGGCAACACGACCCTCTTAGGGGATGGATGCCAGAGAAACACTGACTAAAATCCCCACTCGGGGACTGTCCTAGCACATTCAGTTCCTTACACAGCTGCCCAGGGGAGCGCGACGTTTTATTCTGTTACTTCAAACACTCAACTGTTCCTCTCTCTCTCTTGCAGGCCCTAGACTCACAGACACTGGAATTAGAGTCAGAAAAATTGCTTTCTAATCCCAAAACTGGTTTTGTTTACTCCCCTTCAGCTGTGAAATCTTGGCAAATGCTCTTACTTCTCTGGGACTCAGTGTCCTCCTCTTCAAAATTAGGGACTTGCTCCACTTAGTCTCTAAGATCTGATACAAATATGATTATTTGACTTGCTATTTATTTATTTATACAAATATTAGAATATTTATATATATTTAACATAAATATATTTATATTTAATATAAACATAAAATTTATAACATTTTATATAAATTTATATCAATAATATATTTATTGATATAAATACTTATATCACATGAGTTATATATAAATATATGCAAATATATTTTATGTAAATTTTAATACAAATATAAAAAATACATTTTATACATAAGTATATATAAATACTTATATATAAATGTATTTTATACATTTTTATATTTACATATAAAAATATAAATACATATATATTAATACTTATATATTTATTATAAGTATATATACTTATATAAGTATATATACTTATATAAGTATTAATACTTATAATACTTATATAAGTATTAATATATAAATATATGTATTTATATATTATTATATATAAATAATATATAAATATATGTATTTATAATATTTATCTATTTATCTACAGCTATTTTACACATGTGACAATCAGGGTTGCGATGGAAGACATCACTACCAGCTGGAAAATATGAACATAATTACATATGCAGATAACACAGATCCAGAGACCATCTGATTGCAAGGGACATTATGGATCACCCCTATATACCATAACTTTGAAGCTAATTTGAAATGTGGTTTGTGAAAGTATTATACATTTCCTGCAATCCCCTCCACTGCTGCTAGATGGCAGTAAAGGAACGTGTTAGAAAGTCTGGGGAGAGGACGTCATGATTTATTTACCGCGCAGTCATGATTTACCACACAATCCCGGATTAGTCTTGTTGTTCTGTCATAATTAATAGTATCCTCTTTCACATACAAAAGTGTCTCAATTTGAACATTAAACTATACGGTCATTGTAGATAATGACACAAATGATAGCATCTCTGTTGAAAGTAAATTGTTTATTAATGTTGCAGTACCTTCATTTCTTTGTTTCGGTTTAATGAAATAGATTTTTTAAATTATAGAATAAACAAACACGAAGCTATAGCGTTGGTCTGCTTTTTGTCATTTTACTATTTAAATATATCTCAGCCCTACTTACAGTTTGTATTAGCGATATGTGGTGTATGAAGCCTCAACTTAAAAACTCAGCTTGGTCTTCGTAGTGCTTCTGTCACTGTCTGCCCAGCACCCACTGCCTCTCAATGTGTTCCAACGTTTCCCAATTCCTACCTGCTAATAAACCTACCAGGATATTTCCAGACCTATTTTCTCTGTGAAGAAAACCAAGCAACATTGACTTTCCCTCATTCATCTACTAATACATAAATGTCACCACATGCCAGTGACAACGGGGTAAAATAAGTAATAAAAGTGAAATAGGATAAAAGAATTGTTATACATTTATTGGCCTTCCGGAGAAATCCACCCTCTTCTCTCTAGTCTCCTGCGCACCCTGCCAACAATGTCATTGGCTGTAAAAATACCTCATGTTCATTTAACACTCTACAGTTTACTGAGTAATTTGTTGTTTTATTTTCATGCTTTAATTGTATGTTTCCAGGTTCTCTGAGCATTTGAGCTCCTGCTCTTCCCAGATGGGCTTTCATAACAAGGCCAGCCCCTTTCTCTCTCCCCTTCCGCCAGTGCCCATCATTTGAACCAAATTTTCTTTCTGTCTCTCTTACTTGATTCTTTCCCAACTTGTGCCTTCTGTTTGGTCTCTTAAAATATTTCCCTATTCAGTGATAACTCCCTTAATGAAGGCATCTTTATTGACTGCCTTGGAAATCCTCAGAATTATAGAAACATCTTTCGTGTCCACCTTGGCATGTTTTATATGTTTCACATATATTTTCATAAATAATAAAAAATGTTATATATTTTCCATACATAATAAAAATGTCCCTTCAACATGCGTAATATATAACAAGATTAGTGATCTTCCACCTAATGTCTTGGACAATGTGACTTCTGTCTGATAGGTATAGTCTTTGACCCCTACTTACTCATGATTAAAGAAATACCTTTCTCTCAAAGGAACTATCTGTGTTCACAGCATTAAGTCTCATCCTGGATGCCGCAAGAAGACGTTCAAATGTCCACTGCCCACCCAGGTATGTGATGCTGCCTGCCATGGGTCACTAGAAGGTGATAGTTAAAAGTGTAGGCTCTGGAATCAAACAATGCAGACCACAATTCTGGCTCCTCTGCTCAAATACTACGTGAACATGAGCAAGACTGTGAACCTCTCTATGCCTCACTTCCTCACCTCTAAAATGAAAATAATAGTACCTACCTGAGGCTGAGCACAGTGGCTCATGCCTGTAAATCCCAGCATTTTGGGAGGCCAAGGTGGGTGGATCATCCCAGGTTGGGAGTTCGAGACCAGCCTGACCAACATGGAGAAACCCTGTCTCGACTAAAAATACAAAATTAGCTGGGAGTGGTGGCACATACCTGTAATCCCAGCTACTCAGGAGGCTGAGACAGGAGAATCTCTTGAACTCGGGAAGCGGAGGTTGTGGTGAGCCAAGATTGCACTATTGCACTCCATCCTGGATGACAAGAGTGAAATTCTGTCTCAATAATAATAATAATAATAATAATAATACCTACCTGATAGTATTGGGTTAAATAAGATAATTCATGAAAATCCCTAGTGTGGTGCCTAAAACTCAAACGCTAGTATACATAGGTTTGGCCTACTATTATGAGGTGTTATTATTTAGGATTGCTGTGCTTCAGCTTTTTGTTGAGTTTCACGGTTTGGCTCTTACTGGACCACTGACAGAAGCAACTCCATGACTGGTTATTCTGTCATTACCCCCAGATACTGTGCGATACCTTCCAAATCTCCTACAAACAACGAGTGTGCATTTCTCTTGCTTGTTCCATCCAAGAGGAAAGAGATCTGTGCAGAGATGTCATTCTGCTTCAGTCAACCCAGCCGTGCCAGACAATATCAGCATAAATGTCAAAATTACCATATGTGGTCAACATATGCTGATACTGTGACCATATGCTACATGGGACTTGTTCCCTTAATTGTGAATAAGAGAACTATTCGTGTAGGTGTTATTATCCCCAATTTTATAGGCTCAGAAAGAGTAATAATTTGTCCAATGTCTCACAACTGTGAGTATGTTTCATGGCAAAGATTGGAAATGAAGCAATAACTTTTTTTCTAGTAAAATTACAAGAATGACCTTAATTTCTTTCTAAGCAAACGTAGCGTATCATCACAACAGTTATGTTAAATCAGCTCAATAATCTCCTAGAAGAACATATTGTAATATTCATTAGAGGTGGTATGGGCTTTAAGAGGGAGAAAAAACTAGGCAGGATATTGCTATACGTGAAGTACCATGCTAGATATTTCACATATGGTATTTCATTTCATCCATACCAGCAACCCAAAATTATGTTATTTATCCCTGTTTTACTAACAAAGAAATTGAAGTTTAAGGAGGGTAAGTGCAGGATGTACACTAAGCCGATTGTAGAGCTGGCTTTTGTAATCAGGGATTTTATTTAATTCGATTTGCTCTTCTATCATCATGTTGAATTAAGAATGGCAAAGGGCTGGGTGCACTGGCTGACACCTATAGTTCTAGCTACTTGGGAAACTGAGGCAGGAGGGTTGCTTGATCCCAGGAGTTCGAGGCTGTAGTGAGATATGGTCATGCCACCGAACTCCAGGCTGGGTAACAGAATGAGACCCTGTCTCTAAAAATTAAAAAAAAAAATAAGAAATTTTCAAAAAAGAATAAAAATTAAAAAATATATATATTTTAAGGCTGGGTGCGGTGGCTCACGCCTGTAATCCCAGCACTTTGGGAGGCTGAGGCGGGCGGATCACGAGGTCGGGAAATCAAGACCATCCTGGCTAACATGGTGAAACCCCATCTCTACTAAAAAATACAAAAAATTAGTCGGGCGTAGCGGCGGGCGCCGGTAGTCCCAGCTACTCGGGAGGCTGAGGCAGGAGAATGGCATTAACCCAGGAGGCGGAGCTTGCAGTGAGCTGAGGATCATGCCACTGCACTCCAGCCTAGGCGACAGAGTGAGACTCCCTCTCAAAAACAACAACAACAAAAAAAATTAAAAAAAAAATGTGTGTGTGTGTGTGTATATATACATATATATCCTTTTTTTTTTTTTTTTTTTTTTAAAGAATGAGAAAGGAACTAGAACAAGCAGAGAGAAAAAGCCCAGGGGCACGACAGCTAAAGGATGACTAATGGAAGTTGAAAATAGGAAGCTGAAAGGTACAGAAATACTGCGGGAAGACAAACTACAAATTATGTGGAGAAAGACAAGAACAAGAACAGTTCCCAGAGGTCTGAACACAGCACATTATGTCTTCTTGCTATACAGTGGCCACCAAACTTGTCAATACTGTAGGCAAATGCTAGTGTCATTGCTTGTGGCTAAGCAGAAATTTTGACACTTGGGAAGGTTGGCATGAGATTGAACAGTTGCCATGGTGACCTGCCATAGATATTTTGATTGATGATGAGTAGACACAAAGTGCCAATGCTTAAGACCTAGCTTCAGATACTTAGGATTTAGTGGAGAGGCTGTTTTGACTATTTCTTTTCTTTTCTTTTCTTTTCTTTTCTTTTCTTTTCTTTTCTTTTCTTTTGAGACGGAGTGCCGCTCTGTCTCCCAGGCTGGATGGAGTGCAGTGGCACGATCTCGGCTCACTGCAAGCTCCGCCTCCCGGGTTTACGCCATTCTCCTGCCTCAGCCTCCCGAGTAGCTGGGACTACAGGCGCCCACTACCATGCCCGGCTAATTTTATGTACTTTTAGTAGAGACTGGGTTTCACCGTGTTAACCAGGATGGTCTCGATCTCCTGACCTCGTGATCCGCCCACCTCGGCCTCCCAAAGTGCTGGGATTACAGGCGTGAGCCACCGCGCCCGGCCTGACTATTTCTGACATCTGACTTAGGCTGCACAGGAGGTAGGGTTTCTTGACAGGGAGGAGCTAATGTAGGGACTGTGATGTGCCAGGCTATTTGGGTTGTGGTGGAGAAACCACAGAGAGACAGACATAAGCTCTCTCCCTTATTTATGGGACATACCTACTGGTCCTGCCCTAGGCCCCAGATTCTTTGTTACGCGGCCTTTTCTACTGGGAGCAGGTGGGGCATTCCAGTTTCAGATGTTCTGGGACCTGGCTTGAAGTTTTTCACTGATGGCTGCATCATTAGGCTCGCTCTTTTGCCCTTTCCTCAGTTCTTGTCTTTTTTTCACTTTCAGTCACCTAGAAATGACAATATCCAATCAGAAGTTGAGAATGAGACAAGTTTGGGAAGACATTGAGGAATGTCTCATATTGTGGTATTGATAAATCTAGAGATGGGGCCACAGCTTGCTTATAGCTGCTTAGAGTAAAATGATTAATCAGAAAAAGTAATTTCCAAGGATTTGTAGTCAGTCTGCCTGAGGCTAATACATTTATTCACAGCAAAATATCTGCTGCCTAAAATGACTCTGCAAGTTACCCCTACAATACCAGCTACTCAGAGTGATGCAATCACCTGGTTGCAATAGGAAATTATCCTGGCTTCAGTTATCTAGTAGAACAGGTGTACATATCAATCTTAGAGCTCTTGAGAAGACCCAGTAGCCCCAGACGCGTGCAATTATATTATAAGCACTCAAGTAACTTCTCAGCTAAAGGAAGAATGATGAAGCAGGAAAGAGAGAAAAATGATTTGTATTTTTTGTGGTTAACTTGCTTAGAAATTTTAGGGAGGATAAACTCAATCTTGACTAATGGGAAATTTAATTAATTTAGAGAGTTATTAAATAATAGCTCCTCCACATCAGGGACTATGATAAATGTTATTAACAACACAAAGAAGAATAAGACTTTCCCTTCTAGGAACATACCATTTAGTGGGAAGAAAGACAGACAGATACACTCACACACATACACACACACACATGCACATACATTTAAACAGAAGTGGTAGAGGCTGAGGGAAATCCCATAAGATAGACATAAAGAAAGTGCTCCATTTGCTCAGAGTTAGAGGTGAAAACCAAGAATATTGGCAGAAAAGAATGTTTTAAAGCAACTTTGAATGATTCTTCCAATGATATTGGAATTAGAAAATGAAGGTTTAGGCAGAGTGGGGAGCAGGACAGTCACTGAAGTGGGAAGGCACACATGGGCTCAGCAAAACCAGAGCACAGTGTAATATCATTAGGGGTGAAGTCAAGAAAAGTAGCTTAAAATTAAGCCATAGAGAATCCAAAGATTTTAAATTTTCTTTTGATTTCAAAAATGATCTTTTCATATTATTGAGCCAGAAAATAATTAAGTCATCTATATATTAGACAAAGTTGTCAAAAGCAACTAAATGGAGGGATGTTAAAATGGGAAAGAAAAAAGCTAGCACATTTAACCTATAGCTAACAATACTGTATTATACACTTAAAAATGTGTTAGCAGGGTAAGTCTCATAGCACAAACAATAAAATAAATTTCTTAAAGAAAAAGTTAACTATTGGAATAGCCTAGACAAGAAATTATGAGGCTTTGAACTGAAACGACAGGAACAGAATTTGAAAGAGGAGAATAAACCCTTGGGATATAGAATGAACAAAATTTTAACACTGTCTGCTGTAAAAAGTGAGGGAGATTAGAGGGATTAAGGTGACCCTTGGATTTCAAGAATAAAAATATGGCCAACAAATCCAGGGAACACAGATGAAAGAGAATATTCAATAAAGAAGACATACAAATTCAAATGGGGTCATTTTGAAATTGTGGCACATTTGAGATATCCTCACATCTATCCTTATAATCAAAACAAACTCAGTATCTGCTCATTCTATGACCAGTGACCTCACTCACTGCTGCCTTATACTTCAGGGCTTACACGCAGACACACACACACACACACAGGCACACACACACACACACACACACACTAAGAAAAGTAGCTTAAAATTAGACCGTAGAGAATCTAAAATTTTAAAATTTAGAACAGATCTTCATCTAAGCCTGGAACCATTCCATTCATCTATGGCTTCTGTCATTTAATAGAATAAACAAAATCTGCATGTGAATCCATGCAGAACTCCAAGTTCAGCATGGTTTCTCACCGTTCTCAAAGTTGGTACCTGAAGTTGCAGGTGTGCATTCTCTGCCACACTCTGTAATGGATGAGTGGAAATTCTTCCATAAAGCTTTTGTCTCTTGGGAGCAGGTAAGTCTAGGCAAAGTATGCACAATTTTTTTTTCTGGGATATCCAGTGGAAAAAAATAGAAAAGCATCATTTTTAAAGTACTGAAAGAAAAAAAGTCAACCTGCAACAACCTCATTCTAGCCAGGGAAATTAGTCATTTTAAGAAAATAAGAGACAATCAGACTAGAAAGGAAGATATAAAACAATCTCTAACTACAGTTGACACGACATAATCTTGTATATAGAAAATATGAATTCTCACACACATACACATGTACACACACAACTCCACTAGATTTAATAGGCAAGTTCAGCAAGGTGCAGAATAAAAGATTAATACCAAAAGTTCTATTGTATGTCTATATGTTAGCAATGATATGAAAATGAAATTAAGAGCAGAATTATGTGTATACTTCCAACAAAATAATAAAATATCTTGGCATAAATTAAACAAAAAAAAACAGAAAAGACTTGTGGGCTGAAAGGTGCAAAATATTGTTGAAATTAAAGACCTAATAGAAAGATACTCCATGTTCATGGATTGGAGGACTTAACATTGTCAAGTCGCAACACTCCCCAAATTGATTTATAGATTCATCTCTGTCAAAATTTCAAAATTCTAGTTGTATTTTTTTTGGAAATTGATAAACCAAAGTAAAAATTCATATGGAAGTCCCAAGTACCGAGATCAGCCAAAACAATGTTGTAAAAGTAGAAAAAATGTTGGGCAACTCACACTTCACAATTTCAAAGCTTATTACTAAACTACATTATTCAAAACAGTATGGTTCTGGAACAGGATAAACATATAGATCAATGGAATAGAATTGAGAACCCTCAAATAAATTCATAAATTTATGGGCAATTAATTTTAGACAAGAGTGCCAGCCAAGACCATTCAATGAGGAAAGAATGGTAAATGGTACCAGGAAAACTGTGTATGTATGTGTAAAAGAGTGAAGTTGTATCTTGTCTCATACCATAAACAAAAAATAACTCAAAATGAATTAAAGACCTAAATGTAGAAGCTAAAACTCTTGGAAGAAGGCATAGGTATACATCTTTGTGACCTTGGTGTGTATGTAACCAGCAGCAAAATCCATATGGGTCTGCAGTAAACTCAATTCTAGCTCCTAGGAGGAGAGAATTTGGCCAAGGGGCAGAAAGAAGTTTAAGGCAGAGGAAAAGACCCAGGCAAGTTTTAAAGTAGTAGTAAAAGGAAGCAAAGTATACTTGGAAGAGGGCCAAGCGGGCGACCTGAGAGACCTAAGGGCCCTGTTCAGCCCTTGACTTAGGGTTTTACACATCACCATGGTTCTAGGGTTTGTGTTTCTCCTCCCTTGATGTTTTCACCTTGGGGCAAGCTGTCTGTGTGCTCAGTGGCCTGCCAGCACTTGGGAGGGGCTGCTCATGTAGTGTTCTTACTGGAGTTGCGCCCATGCTCACTTGAGGCATTTTTCCCTTACCAGTGGGGTGTTCCTACAGTCATATGTTAGTTAAACTCCGTCATTTAGCCTCTGTGCACATGCTTGAGCCCACTCGCCCAACTCCAGAGATCTTATCGGGAAGCTGCTGATCACAAGCTCCAGATGTTTTTTTATCTATGTGGAAACTGTCTTTCCCGGATGCTGGTTGTGACTAATTATCATCTTTGAGAGACAGTTTAACAACCACCTGACCATCACCTGATGATCACCTGACATTCTGGAGTGTGTGTGGTGGGGGTCGGGGGGAGGGGGGAGAGGGGGTCTCTCGTGCCCTCTTCATATCTGCCTA
Source organism: Pan paniscus (assembly GCF_029289425.2). NCBI lineage: Eukaryota > Metazoa > Chordata > Mammalia > Primates > Hominidae > Pan > Pan paniscus. The sequence goes on from NC_073255.2 coordinate 179,424,587, forward strand.
CCTATTCTAACAGGTATACGTGAAGCAGATTCGCTGTGCACTGTTACTAATTCCAGGGGATTGTGTTAATTTTCCAGGGAGAAATGCATGAAGGATAGTGGAGGTCATCACCATGCCAACCACCACTTCAGCCCACTGCATCTTGAACTGCAATTTCCATCACTTGCCTGATTCATATAACAAGTTGAGCAAAGCAACTTTATTACTCACAGACAGGCAGCAAAGGACAGTAGAAGCTTAGGATTCATGGCGAGTTTGTCTCTCAAGGCTCAGAAAAACTACCCAGGATGGATAGAATCTTGCCTGCATATGCCTCATGTTGCATTGCAGCTGAGTGGCTCTGAAAGTGCACTCTGTCCTGGGTTTTAAACCCAGGGGCTACATTTAATGGGTTAAAGCACTGCGGGACATCCTGTTCCAGGAGAGACAAGAACAGAGGCCAGGATTTTCCTGCCAGTTCCTCATTATCACAGGATGTGGTATTGCTAGCACATCCTACAGTTATTCTTAAGAACTATAAAAGAGAAAAGGGAGATCCGCATTGCCAAGGCCATCCAGGGACTTATCCTTCAGAGTAGGCAGTGACTTCTTAAATATGAAACTCAAAACACAGGCAACCAAAGAAAAAGATAAATTTGACTTAATAACATTTTTTAAAGTCTGTGCTTCAAAGGACACTTTCAAGAAAGACAACCCCAAAATGGATATATACTTGCAAATCATATATCTCACAGGGAATTGCATCAAGGATATATAAAGAACTCTTACAACTCAATAATAAAAAGACAAATAACCTAATTTAAAAATGAGAAAGGATCTAAACATGTCTCCAAAGAAGATCTGCAAATGGCCAAAAAATACATGAAAGATGCTCAGCATCATTAGTCATTAGTGAAATGCAAATCAAAATCACAATGAGATACCACTTCACACCCAGTAGGCTGTAATAAAGATACTCAGACAATAACAGGTGTAGGCATAGATGTGAGGAAATTGGGACCCTCAAGAATTGCTGGTGCCACTGTGTAAAACAGTCCAGCAGTTACTCAAAAGTTAAACATAGAATGACCATGTAACCCAGCCATCCCTCTCCTCGGTATACCCCTCAGACAATAAAAAATATGTTCACGTAAAAAATTTATACACACACTTCAAACAGTATTATTCATATTACTCAAAAAGTGGAAATATCCATCAATTGATGAGTGGATTAACTAAATAGGTTTTATTTATAAAATAAAACTGGTGATAAAAAGGAACAAAGCACTGATACATGCTATACCATGGATGAACATTGAAAAGCTATATAAAGTGAAGAAGGCAGGCACAAAGGGGCACATATTGTTGGACTTCATTTATATAAAATGTCTAGAATAGACCGGGTGCAGTGACTCACGCCTGTAATCCCAGCACTTTGGGTGGCTGAGGCAGGCGGATCATGAGGTCAAGAGATCGAGACCATCCTGGCCAACATGGTGAAACCCCGTCTATACTAAAAATACAAAAATTAGCTTGTAGTGGTGCGCGCTTGTAGTCCCAGCTACTCAGGAGGCTGAGGCAGAAGAATCACTTGAACCCGGGAGGCAGAGGTTGCAGTGAGCCGAGATCGCACCACTGCACTCCAGCCTGGCAATAGAGCAAGACTCAGTCTCCAACAACAAAAACAAAGTCTAAAATAGGCAAATTCTTAAAGACAGAAAATATATTAATGATTGCCATGGGCTGTGGGAAGGAATAAAAGTGAAATGACATCTAATGATAAAGAATTTCTTTCTGGGGTGATAGAAATATTCTGGAATTCATGGTGACGGTTACAGCTTTGTGAATATACTAAAAACCACTTAATTATATATTTGAAAGGGTGGATATTATGGTATGTAAATTATATTTCAATTTTAAAGAAAATGTCAACACTCAACATGAAAATATTCAAAATTACAGCTCCAACATCAGAATAAAGACTATATTTTTGGATCTCTAGGATCCTGATATGAGTAAGACCATGAGTCACTATTATTTGGACACTAAATGTTAACATGATCTTATTTATTATTCAAAGTGTGGAGGGTCCTAGAGGTGCAAGTCATACACCTAACCCCTCTGGGGTGCCTATCCAATGGAGTGAGATTGTGCCTTGTTTCCTGTATCTTTCTTTCACTACTCCTGGAACAAAGTAGACTTTCACATAATTTTTATTCAATGCTGCAGGATGAGAAAGGACAGAAAAATGGGAGGAAGGGGCTGGGCGCAGTGGCTCACGCCTGTAATCCCAGCACTTTGGGAGGCCAAGGCGGGCAGATCATGAGGTCAGGAGATCGAGACCATCCTGGCTAACACGATGAAACCCCGTCTCTACTAAAAATACAAAAAATTAGCCAGGCGTGGTGGCGGGCGCCTGTAGTCCCAGCTACTTGGGAGGCTGAGGTAGGAGAATGGCGTGAACCCGGGAGGTGGAGCTTGCAGTGAGCCGAGATCGCGCCACTGCACTCCAGCCTGGGTGACAGAGTGAGACTCTGTCTCAAATAAATAAATAAAAAATAAAAAGGGAGGAAGGAAGATCTCTCAAACACAGGCATCCCATGCATGACTACAGAGAATGATACAGATAGGTATGCAGAATAACGGGACCTGAGGTCAGAGGGGGAAGTCTTTTTAGAGTTTGTTCTTTGAATCACTTATATTGAAAATTCAAGTGGAATAAGTGAAGGTGACAAAAGTGAATTACAAATCTTAAAGTTCCCTGAAAATGCTTGAAGCCATCCCTTAGCTGAGGTGTGGGAGTGAAAAAGCAAACTGAGACAATGTGAAATCATTTTCTATCTCGAATTTTCCCTCCAGCAATGTTGGTGTCCACTTCCCTGTCTCTTAATGGGTGCATCTATATATCACCTCTTGTCAATACCTCTACTCAGCAACAGCCAGAAAATAGAAAGATTATATAAGCCAATAAAAGGAAAATAAAGGAACAAAAAATAAGAATAGTGGAGAGATCATCTACTTGGGAGGCTGAGGTGGGGAGGATTGCTTGAGCCCAGGAATTTGGGACCAGCCTGGGCAAACAGCAAGACCCCATTTATGAAAAAAATGAATAACATTATCTGGGTATGGTGGCCTGTAGTCCTAGCTACTTAGGAGGCTGAGATGAAGGACTCACTTGACTGATCCTAGGAGATTGAGGCTGTAATGAGATATGATTGCACTGCTGCACTCCAGCCTGGGCAGCGGAGCTAGATCCAGTCTTGAAAAAAAAAAAAAAAAAGGTGAAGAGGGAAAAAAAAGAACGAGTAATAGAGGTGCTTACTTCACAACACTAACCTCACAAACACATACTAAGCTAGGTTGTGTGTATAGGTCAGAACAAAAGATCTACCATTTAACTGACATATAAGATTGGTTCTCGAAACCATAGGACCCACTGGAAATGGTGACCTCACAGGAAGATGCATCTTGTAGGAGGCAGCTGTGAGGTCTGGTTCCCCGACGTGCTGCAGCAAGTGCCTTTGCCCTGCCTGTGGGCTCCCTCCATGGCCAACTCTGCTATGGACACCAGAGTCCTCTGCTGTGCGGTCATCTGTCTTCTGGGGGCAGGTGAGTTTTCAGCTAAAGGATCACCATCACTGGGCTTTGTTTTGGGCTCTACAGCAGATTCTCAAATATACCCTGGACCTCTGTGTTGACCAAATATTTTGTGAAAGGTATTGACATTTATATGAAAACAAATAATTGCATTATGGAGTAAAAAGCAAAATTCATGTGAGTTTTTAAATGAACGCAGGAGACTTCAAACAGGCTCCTTCACTGTAAGACATTCATCCTTCTGCCATTACAACTCTGTCTCATGCAGTCTCTTCTCCTCTGAGGTCTCTCAAATGCCGGCGTCATGCAGAACCCAAGACACCTGGTCAGGAGGAGGGGACAGGAGGCAAGACTGAGATGCAGCCCAGTGAAAGGACACAATCATGTTTACTGGTATCGGCAGCTCCCAGAGGAAGGTCTGAAATTCATGGTTTATCTCCAGAAAGAAAATATCATAGATGAGTCAGGAATGCCAAAGGAACGATTTTCTGCTGAATTTCCCAAAGAGGGCCCCAGCATCCTGAGGATCCAGCAGGCAGTGCGAGGAGATTCGGCAGCTTATTTCTGTGCCAGCTCACCACCCACATTGATGCAGAGCCACATCCTCTCAGTCCACAAACATCCTCCAGACCTGCCTTGGAAACAGCGGTGGGCCAGGAAGGGAAACACGTTACCTGTACAGTGAACAGGTCAGCTCTACGGTATTCTGCAAGTTGAGGGTGGAAATAGGGGAGGATTGTAGGAATAGCATGAAACATCCCAGGCTACGCTCAGAAACTAAGACTCTGTCATCCAAAGAACATAAAGATTTTTAAGAACTAGACATAATTTTTCAGTTTCAACATTGACTTAATTTGTCAGTTTCAAAACACTTAGCAGTGTAACTCTGTTTTTTACTCCACACTGTATGTCAAGTTCTATATTTCATGCTTTACATCAATAATTTTATTTAATCACCAAGACACACAAGCAAAGGAAGTGCTTTCTTCATTTTCACCAAGAGAAATTATGGTTCTAGGAGTTAATTTTTAGAAAGAAAGAGACAGAGAGATGGGGGAAGAAAGGGGAAGGGAGGGGAGAGGAGGAGAAGGGAAGGGAGGGGAAGGGAGGGGAGGGGAGGGGAGGGGAGGAAGGGAAGGGAAGGGAGAAGGAAACCTAGTAGGTGGCAAAAAGCATTTGGCTCAAAGGGTTATGATTTTTATCTCACATCATGCTGCTTTGCATTCTTTTACGCATAATCCTTGTTCTGTTCCTTGCCGAGTACCTGTGCAGGTTTTTACGGATGCTAGGTTCAAGAATTCCTGCTATAAAATTATAGAACATCTGAGAGATGATGGAAATAGAGTTGGATAAATTTGTCTAGAATTTAGGGAAAAGGTCTGGCCCACAGATATTGTTCATTAGAAATGTGTCACCTGAACTTTTTGTCTTAATGTTTGTTTTTATTCTCATCACTCAACAGATATAGGCCACCTACAGAAAAAGATTTGTTATAATTTGCTTTGATGAAACAATTTCATAAAATCAAAAGGCAGACAAAAGCAAAGTCATTTCAAATATATGCGCAGACTAAGTCCAGCCTCACCAGCTTGGAGTATAAACCATATGATTCCACTGCAGTTTTTGCCCTTTGATTTTCTAAAATCATTTAATGTACTCCTGCCCCTCCCTCACTTTACCCAAAAGGAGAAAAACCCAGAAAATCTTCCAGGAAGACAGAAGAGGGACACCGGCTGGGGAGCCTGAGAAAGATCCAGAGAGATTTCCAGAAAAAGACCAACCCTGAGACCCCAGCAAGGCTGCAGAGAAGATGGATTCCAAACTTCATGCCATTTAAAGCACCAGACATGTAATTTAAAGAAACAGTCTTCCAAAGGTAGTGCTTTACAGGGAGGGGAAAAAAAGGCAAAGAGGAAGAAAGAGGGTCTTCTGGCAATTCAATAGTGAGGAGAAAAAGAGGAAAAAGGGGAAAACTGAGAATTCTGCAAAACAAAAGGAAATCACAAATCAAGAGGACCCACAACCAGCCCCACTACGAAAACAAACAAAGCTCACTAAGGAGTCTGGATTTTGCTAGAATGATGGCCAAAGGAACATTAGACTAGGAATTTTGTAAAACACCTCAATAACACGAAAATGAGCAAGATGAAAGTAATACCCGTACAACAAAGGAAAACATCTCACCTCTGTTCCCTGTTCCCTCACCTCAAAAGCAATCATGAGTCAGAAGAAAATGTAAGTCTACACTCCAAACAGAAATAAATACACTCAAGGAAGCAGCTGAGGATATAAGTGACCATAACCAGACCAGGACTTTAAAAACTCAGACTACAAATGGCCAAAATGGGAAGACATCAAAAAAAAAAAAACAAATTGATTGAACTCAGGAGGGACATGAAAGAAAAAGACAAAGTTATCCCAGTCATGAAAAATAAAAGATGACCAAGGGAAAATAAACCCAAATGAAAATTTAGTCAGGACATTGAACAAAGGCAAAGAAACAAGTAGCAGAATGAGAAGGACATGAGTGAAACCAGCCAGTTAGAAGGCGGTCAAAGAAGGCGAGGTCTTGGTATGATTGCATGAGGGGCCTGGAACAGCAGCGCTGGGCTCTGTGCAGCAGGACGGCTAAGCAGCAGGTTGTCACAGTGGCCACAGCACTACTGGCCAGACCCCAGGAGTCACAGTTTCCCTGAGAGAGCTGAGGGCATAAACAATGATAAGTTCTCCAGGGGATGGACTTCTTAAATACTCTGAGTTCATCATTACACATTCTATGCATGTAGCAAAATACCACAGGCACCCACAAATAGGTACACATATTATGTTTCAATGTTTTTTTAAAAAAAGGAAAAATAAATGAATTCCACATTCTTGTATAATCAGAGTGTCTACAGCGCCCCTAGAGCAACCCAAACCTTACGGTTCCTGGAAAGATAAAAACCAATGGGCCAATTGGGGTGAAACTCTGGCCCGGAAACGTGGGGTGCCAGCCCCCTCAGCACAGATGCAATGCAGAGTTATGGGAGGTGCGAATGACTCTGCTCTCTGTCCTGTCTCCTCATCTGCAAAATTAGGAAGCCTGTCTTGAATATCTCCAGGAACCTCCCACCTCTTCATTCCAGCCTCTGACAAACTCTGCACATTAGGCCAGGAGAAGCCCCCGAGCCAAGCCTCTTTTCTCATTCTCTTCCAACAAGTGCTTGGAGCTGCAAGGAGGCCCCCTTTGCACTATGAGCAACCAGGTGCTCTGCTGTGTGGTCCTTTGTCTCCTGGGAGCAAGTGAGTCCTGGGTTCAGGGAGAAAATTCCTATCTGGAGTGCTGCAAGTTCCAAATCTAAGGCCTCCCCGAGGGACAGCAGCATCAGGCGCCTCCCTGGGCTGTACTCAGGCATGCCTCTCTTTCTTTTCCAGACACCGTGGATGGTGGAATCACTCAGTCCCCAAAGTACCTGTTCAGAAAGGAAGGACAGAATGTGACCCTGAATTGTGAACAGAATTTGAACCACGATGCCATGTACTGGTACCGACAGGACCCAGGGCAAGGGCTGAGATTGATCTACTACTCACAGATAGTAAATGAATTTCAGAAAGGAGATATAGCTGAAGGGTACAGCGTCTCTCGGGAGAAGAAGGAATCCTTTCCTCTCACTGTGACATCGGCCCAAAAGAACCCGACAGCTTTCTATCTCTGTGCCAGTAGTATAGACACAGTGAAGCACGGATGTCACCTCTCTGTGCATAAATGTGCCCAGTCCTGCTTCCCCGACCAGGTGGCAGGGCTCCTCTGCACTCCATGATGGCAGGAAATGCCACTCAGCCACTAAGTAGGTTTAAAAAGCTATATATAACTAAAACTCTCTATATAAACTATGCATATAAAACTAAAACTATATATGTATACATTTATATATAACTAAAACTTTATATGAGACTAAAATGATAGTTTTATATAGTTTTTTAAACTATAGTTTTATATATATATAACTATATATATATATATCATTTTTTAAACTATAGTTTTGTAGTTTTATTTATTTACTTTTTAGAGATGGAGTCTCACTCTGTTGCCCAGGCTGCAGTGCAGTGGCATGATCTCAGCTCACTGCAATCTCTGCCTCCCAGGTTCAAGCAATTTTCCTGCCTCAGCCTCCAAAGTAGCTGGAATTACAGGTGCATACCACCACACCTGGCTAATTTTTGTATTTTAGTAGAGGCAGGGTTTCACCATGTTGGCCAGGATGGTCTTGACCTCCTGACCTCAGGTGATCCACCCACCTCGGCCTCCCAAAGTGCTGGGATTACAGGCATGAGTCACCGTGCCTGGCTGTTTTATAGTTTTATATAGTTATTTTAAAAAACTATATAAAAGTTTTTGTATAGCCAGTTAGTGGCTGAGTGAAGTTTCCTGTCATATATGATATAGATATAGATATGTTTATATATGATATAGATACAGATATGTTATATATATGTTATATGTTGTATATAAGATATATACATATAGAGTCATAGAGACACAGAGAAGAAGGAAAAGTTAATCTTACAACCCCAACCTTTTTTCTATTTTACTGAATGCTAGATGAATAGATGAACGAATGAATAGAAATGAATGAATGAATAGAAAATTTTCCCTTTTTTCAGGAAGATAAAAAAGCCTGTGGAAAGAGAGATGTAGAAGACAAACCCTGTAATCACAATTTCATATGACGCGTGCTTTAATGAGAGACATTAGTGTAGTATAGGAAGTAACACAGCCAATTCTGTCTGGTGACATCAGGAAGGGCGTCAAATAGAAAGCAAATTTTGAGATGAAAGTTATTATTCAAATTTCACCAGATGGGCAAGCAGGATTTCACCAGATGGGCAAGCACCAAAAGAGGGAGGCAGGCTAAGGGAACTATGAAAGGAAAGAGTGATGAGATAATACCAGGAAAAAAATTATCAACACTCCCTCCTCCACCGGAATATGGCAATGGAAGAAAATTTGGACAAATGAATGGAGTCAAGTTATTGAACAAAACTGAGTTTCTTGTTCTAGTGCTCCTTCATTGGATATCTGTGTAGAAACATCCAAGAGGCTCCGTAAGTGCAGGTCTGGCACTTAGAAGGGAGGGTCGGGCTTGAGAGAAATGTTTGAGTGATAGTTAAGCACACAGGTGTGAGTAAAACTTCCCAGGTGATCTTGTCTTCTATGCTTTCTCTCTTTATGCTCTGCCACCTATGCCTTGAATTAGAAGGTAAGTGGTGTAAGTGGTGTTATTTCTTATGTTGACTTACAAATGTCTATTTGATCATATAATTACGTTTCTGGAAATTGATGTTTCTATGTTATTCTTCAAATACAACTAAAACTGCTGGTTGAAAATTTTTGTAAAATATTGTCAGAAGCATCAAATAACCTTAGTCTGTCCTGCTGTATTGTCCTCTTTTTCCAGGGATAAGAAATTTTTAGAAAAATATGAGTCCCTGTCCAGAATACACAAGCCTTGGCTCCACGAATTTTCTTCGAATTATTTCCTGGATTCTGTGTTTAGCTTTGGATTTCTTCTTCTACATAGCCTATGGGAGTTTGACTCACACAGAGTCCCACAGAAACCAAAATACTAAAACATAGAGATGGAAAAGACAGTTCTCCCTGAATAGGATCTAAAGAACATTAAAACATGGTATCATGAGAACTACAACCAGTCATTGAAACTAATGTTTTCTGACGGTAGTAAGTAAAACACTGGAAATGAGATGGCTCTAAGCTACTTCACTTTGAATGTTCAGACCATATTCACAGATGCCTCCACATCAGTCATTCTCTGAGCCAGAGGATGGAGCCAGGGACCTTCATGGCGGTGGGAAAGACACAGTCCCATAGTGCTATCTATGCCCTGTATACAAGCCATTCTCCAGAGGTGATGGGATTGGGAAAGCCCGTCTGTCCAATGAGAGGAAGAAAATGAAAGGGAAGACAGTAAGAGACAGACAATCTTGCTTTTCCTTGTTTTTTCTTGTCCGTGACTAGAATGGACACAAATTCCTTTCTTTCAGTTGAGGAATTTATTAAAGCAGGGCATAAGAGCTTAAATAGACTTCAAAAATTCTACTGTAAAACTATTAATCATTTGCTTCTTTCAGGGTAATCTTAATACTGAAAAGAACACTGTAGCTATGAAGTTTCATCATAATCTCCATTCCCACAACCAGGTTGTAAGAGAGATATCATCTGAAGTGAAAGACAGGACATTTTTAAAATGTAAAATATCACTGAATGTTTTCTTAGCAAGTTTTGAGAGGCCATCGCATCTATTAAACAGGAAGATAATTTATATAAAATTTTAATCTAGAACTGTATTTCTTTAACATAATAAACATAATTGCTCTATTTAAAATCACATTGAACATAACAAACAGTAAATTAGACAAGTCAGAAAACCAATTTGTCAACTGTATAAAAATTGAAGAAATAGTCCAGAATTCTTAGGAAGCAGAAAGGGATATTTAACGTGTGAGAAAAAGGTACTACCACAATAGCAGCTTTATTCCCAATGGCTCCAAATTGGAATATATTCAACATCTGACAATGCAATGGAGAAATGATTGTGTTACATTTATGTAACAGAATAGAATATAGCACAAAAAAATCAAATGTAATTTCCAACACAGATATTTCAAATATAACATTGAATAAAATATAGTAGACACAAAATAATACAGTATGTGGTCAGAATAGTGATTAAATTTGGTAGCATTATGTATTTATTCTGAGGGAGACATGAGGAAGGCTTTTGGAATTCTAAATTCTATATCTTGATCTGGGTGATGATTACATGAGTATATTCATTTCAAAAATTCATTGGGCTGAACACTTAAGATTTGTGCAGTCTATGTATTTTATACCTCACTTAGAAAACTTAAAATGGCAAGTATATTATCTTGACCAATGATCTATTGCTGTGTGACAAACCACTCCAAAAGTTAGTGATTTAAAAGAACAACATATTATTATCTCTTGTGATTCTGTAGAAGGGCTCAGCTGGACAGTTCTCACTTAGGGCTGCTCACATGGTCACTGTCAGATAGTCACTGAGGCTGAAGATATCTGAAGACTCAACTAGGCTGAATATCCAAGGTGGCTTTTTTGTGCCCCTGTTGGTTTGTTACCTGGGATGGCTGCAGTAGCTGTGGACCCGCTGAGCATTTCTCTCTGTACACAGCCTTTTGATGTGATTAGATGAGCTGTCTCACAGCATGGTGGCCTCTAGGCAGCTAAAGTTTTGGCATGGTCGTTGACCACCCTAACTGTGAGCATTCAAGAGACCCAGATGTGGTCAACTAGGCTCCTTACAGCCCAGCCTGAGAAATATGCAGTGACACCTCCACCACAATCCAGCCAGCTCGGATTCAAGAGCAGGGCACCCCTGGGAAGGTGACCACTGGCCAGTGTGTTTCATCAGGCTGGTGTCTTTGAAGACCAAATACCACACCACAGCCATTTGAATTTGTGTCATTACTTGGTACTCTTATTTTTTCCCTGCTGCTCTTTTTGCATTGAAGTCCTTTTGGGATGACATCAATAAAACTATTTCATGTTTTTAAGATTGTATTTGTCTAGTATTTCTTTTTCAACCTTTCTACATGCAGCCTTTTTGTTGTTTTTATTCTTCAGGTGGGTATTTCATAAGCAGTGTGTATTTTTTCAGCCCATGATTTATAGAACTAGAATCCTCAGTCTATTGTCTTAAATGTATTTCTGTATAGTTTTCTATAGAAGGTGATTTCCTGGGTTTTGAGTTATGTTTCTTGCTTGGTTTTGTACATTAATTTTTCTCACATTTTGGTTTCTTCTTCCCTTATGCATGACCTTATTTTTGTTGACTATTTTTCTCATTTCATTATTTTGCCTTTCAGAAGTCCGCAATTCATTTTTATTTTTTGATGGTTAACTGTAACATTTTATTATATAATTATATTAAGTAAATCTGAGATTAGTCTTATCTTTACCATTCTCCTGAAGCCTATGTGAACTTTAGAACAATTAACACCTATGGTTCCCCTTCATGATTTCCAATATTTTGGATAGTCAGAATGTTAGATCTATCATAACTAGAAGTATTGTTTTATTTTACCAATACTTAATTACAATTACCTACCTATGTGTTAACCACCATCTTTAATCGTCATTGTTTTTGCACAAAACTTTAGTATACCAACTCAGAGCAGAAAGAGGATCCATCATATTCTGTGTCTGCCCTATTAAGCATGCTTCTCTGCTGCATGGCCTTTGATTCCTAGTAGTAGATTTATCCCAGGCAAAGACGTAGAGCCCTATTATGGGCTATCAGATCTCAACACCAAGGATTTCTTGTGCCACAGCCCTTTGGTGCCAGGCCTCTGACTCTAACTTCTACCTCTTTTTCCAACAGTTCTCATGGATACTGAAGTCCCCCAGACACGAAGAAAACTGGTCACATTGACTAATTTTAAGAGATGGCATTGAAGTAGTCTCAGAAAATGAAAAGTCATAGCACATACTAGCTATTGACAATGTATGGTTTTGACTATGGCAAACCCATAACACAAATGGAAGTGTCAGGGAAGAAAAACCACCATGAGCATTAAGGAACAAAAGAATATATTATAGGAATGAGGCCTGACACAATTTGGGGAGAAGATGGATAAGTGAAAGTTTGAAAAGGGTCGGAAAAAACAACTCTAACCAGCTCTGGTGAAGGTGGATGAACTGGACTTTGCATTAAGTTTTGCATTAAGCTGGTATATCCATGCACTACATGGAACCCTGAAGGGGCTGGTGTAGGAATCTATTGAAGATGGCAGACTCTATGGGCCAATAGCCCTGTGAGTTCTCAGAAAATTTGGTGGTGGGACTGCAGTCCCTCCTGGTCAGCAGGGCTGGCAGTCGGTATAAAGAGCTGGATGTGAAGCAGGGGAAAGTCAGCATAAATTGGAACTCACTGGCACTTTTGATGCTACTCCTCACTGCCTGGAGCCAGTAATGACTTCAGAACTCAGTAGCAGCTGTTTTACTTTCCCCTTACAAACTTCCTGCATTTCTTACCCCATGATCAACTCTAACCCGGAACCATACTAGGAAAAAAGTTATCTGAAACATATTCCTTGCTTAGCTAAGTTGACACGGCGATAAAACCCCACAAGAATATCCAGATGCTCCTTGACTTGCAGTGGGGTAATATCCTGATAAATCCAGCACAAATTGAAAACATCATAATTCAACTTACAATATCCAGCTTATCTGTACATAACCCCATCATAAGTCAAGGAGCACACTGAAATGCATATTGCTTTTGCACCATTGTAAAGTTGAAAAGTCATTGAACCATCATGAGACCATCTGTACCTGACAATTAGTGTTTCTCAAAATAAATAGGAAGATTTTCTTCTGATCTGAAGGTCTTCCAGCCACTCCCTCCCAGACATATCATAATATTGGACCAGAGGTCACCCATAGCAAGCTGTCCCTACTTATTCTTTGCAGAAAAAGTAAAGTTACAGTATGAAGTGGCCTCATTTTAATGAGGCCCAACATACCCAGGAAATAAAAAATGCAGCCACAGGAGCATACAGATGCCCTTTAATAGATATGTCAATATTAACATAATGCAATAGCTATATTTGTTATAAAACGATTTCACTATTGCACAAACATAATATGATGGGCGAAGTCTTAATCTTATCTTTTCTAGCTATCTGTGCCAGAGAAGCAGAACTAAATATTAAATGAAAGCACAATTGGGAGGCTGTTATAAAAATGAAAACATAGGGCTTTCAAAAAAACTTTCCAGCTCCTTGTAATTGCTACACATTTCCAACATCGATCCATTAAAACAAGTATCCCAGCCTGTTCAAATCAAAGAATTTCTTATGCCTCCTAGAAACTATTTTCACTGTCCGGTACTTAGTATGACCTCCATTACAATAGAATAAATTTAACTAATTATTCTCACAACCTCAACAGTGATTAACACAGAAACATACAAGCTAAATTGAGAAATATTATTAGAATGTTTAGAATTAAGTCCCTTTATATATGAGGGAAATTGTCATGAGATACTCATGAGGTAACTATCTCATTTAGAAAATGATGAAGTGGCTTCAACATGATTATGAAGAAACATTGGACTTCCAGCCGAGGCACTGGCCTGTGCTTTATCAATATTTATGGTAGTGCCAACCTGTAGGTCTAGTGATTAACAACTATGAGTTGTCTTGGTGTCATTACTTTGAGGATATGAAACAGAAGCAGCAAACAGACTCCAATGCCATTCATTACCCAAACCTACACTCCTTTCCTTATAGGAAACTCACTTAAGTCATTACAATGCTTTATGTCTCAGTGTATCTTTAATAAATTTGGAAGCTGAATTGGGAAGTCTTTAGGCCACTTTAGGCAATGTATGGGTTTTTTGTTTTCTTTTGAGATGGAGTCTCACTCTGTCACCCAGGCTGGAGTGCAGTGGCATGATTTCAGCTCATTGCAACCTCCGCCTCCTGGGTTCAAGCAATTCTCTGCCTCAGCCTCCTGAGTAGCTGGGATTACAGGTGCCCACCACCACGCCTGGCTAATTTTTGTGTTTTTAGTAGAGATGGGTTTTCACCATGTTGGCCAGATTGGTCTTGAACTCCTAACCTTGTGATCCACCCGCCTCGGACTCCCAAAGTTCTGGAATTACAGGCGTGAGCCACCTCACCCGACCTGTATGGTTTTTTGACAGGCAGAGATGGACGTAACATCAGTCATGGGCAAAGATTACCACCAGGGGGCAGACTAGGGCATCCTTGGGATTCTGTGATCAGTCATCCCTCCTCGCTGGTGAATGGAGGCAGTGGTCACAACTCTACCCAGAGAAGGTGGTGTGAGGCCATCACGGAAGATGCTGCTGCTTCTGCTGCTTCTGGGGCCAGGTATAAGCCTCCTTCTACCTGGGAGCTTGGGTGGGCATGTGCGTGTGTTGGCATGGTCAAGTGGTGGCCAGCAGGGTTGCAATGTGGATTGTTTATGCTCATCGAAGGGAGAGGGAGAGGCCCTGCTCTCTAGAGGTGTAAAGGGTAAGGTGAAAGCCGCCGGTCAGAGGAGATGGGGGATTATGGCCCTAGGGAGATGACGGGAAGATTGCACAAAACAAACAGGACTCTCCAGGAGCTGGGAGCACAGGGAGGGAGTGAGGCTCAGCTCTGCCTGGCATCCTGTCTGACTCGGCTCCCACTGGGCACTCCTCTCTCTCTGGCTTCTGTCTCAGCAGGCTCCGGGCTTGGTGCTGTCGTCTCTCAACATCCGAGCAGGGTTATCTGTAAGAGTGGAACCTCTGTGAAGATCGAGTGCCGTTGCCTGGACTTTCAGGCCACAACTATGTTTTGGTATCGTCAGTTCCCGAAACAGAGCCTCATGCTGATGGCAACTTCCAATGAGGGCTCCAAGGCCACATACGAGCAAGGCGTCGAGAAGGACAAGTTTCTCATCAACCATGCAAGCCTGACCTTGTCCACTCTGACAGTGACCAGTGCCCATCCTGAAGACAGCAGCTTCTACATCTGCAGTGCTAGAGACACAGCGCCAGGAGGGGATCAGAGACCGCGGCAAGAACCCCTGCAGCTGCCCTCCGCCCCAGCGGGCCCCCTGAGTGCTGAGAGGGGAAGCGTGGAGAATGGAAAACCACAGCTTTCCTGACTGAGACATCTGGGAGTGTGTGTGCAGGGGGTGGGGCGGGGGGAGGGGGAGAAAAAGAAAAGAAGCACTGTGAGTGTGGAGTATGGAGGAGGTGTAGTGTTTGAGACCCACGAAATGGCAATAGAGTTGGGCCTAAAGTGGTCGGCGGACATGGAAAGTTCCCTGAAAATTATAAAACCTGGAATTTTGCCCTGACTCTGCCACATTAGTCATGTATTCTTGAATAGATCTACACATAATTCTAGAGGTAGATATGAAGACAGTTGTATAATCACTGTGTATTTCCTATAATAAACTTCAGCAACTGGCTTTCTTGTCATCATGCTGGGCTCTCAAGACAAAGATAACCAAGAGGCAGCCAAGTAGAGAGTTATGCATGAATACATTACCTTAGGGGAGGATAGCAACAGCATTGAATAGCATTCACTCCAAATTTGTGTTCTGTCCTCCTTAGACCAGGCCACCAAAATAAAATCCTATCACATTTCCTGTAAATGTTGAACGCCATCATGTTCTCCATGGTGTTTCGGTTGATGAATGAACAGAGTAAGACTCGGTACAAAGGGAGGGGAGCATCCTCTACGCCTAGGTACACACCATACGGAATGTATCGCTAGGGAAGGTGCTGGTGAGCTGGCTCCTGGGAAAGGTGTCAAGGGGAAGAGGGGGCAGAGGTACCTAGAAGGAAGACCTCAGACAACATGGCTTGTCTACAGAGTTGGAAAGTTCTGCCAGTAGTTAGAAGACAGTAAGTGGAACAGTGAAAATCCTTTCCTAGGAGAAACCAAACATTTACATTGACCACAAATCTGTATGAACCAACAGAAAATGAGCAAAACATACGACCATACATTTAATAGAATAAACATATATGACTAATAAATACATAGAGATATTTCACTTCATTGATGATCAGGATAATATGAAGCAAGACACAATGATACATAGTTTTATATCCACTTGATTAGCAAAATATAAAAAGTTTAGAAATATAAAATGTTAGCGAGGGTATGGATTCATAGGATTACTTATAAATTACTGATGGGAGCATAAGTACTACCAACCATTTGGAAACAGTTCAGCATTATCTCGTAGTTGAAGATTCCTATATCCCATGACTCAGCAATTCCACTCCTAGGTTTACATCAGGAGAAGCTCTTGCATACACATATCAGAAGACATAAATACAAAAGTGTTCTTAACAGCACCAAACAGTAGAAAAACATGGCCCCAAGCCACATATGCACTGAGAAGAGTGAACGAATAAACTGTGACATATTCATATGAGTCAAAATGAATGAACTATAGTGAAGAGCAAGGTTATAGGTGAATCTTAGCAATATAATAGCAAATGTAAAAACTAAGTCTAATGAGATTATGCAAAGCATAATGTGCTTTTCATAAAGCTAAAAACAAGTCAAGAAAATAATTTTCAGGACTAAAACATATTAGAACAAATTATATTGAAAGGAAAGCAAAGATGAGTTGTATGCTGGAGCCTACTTTATCAGCTCATGGGAGCTGACTGTATACATTTTTCCCAACTCCAGTTTTAGTGACATCATTTTGTTAGCTTGAAACTGGCCATAGTGAGGGTATTTACACTACAGAAATTAGCAAACACAGCAAATTACAGTTTGCTTTATTTTCCTCCAGACTTAGTTGTCAACCCTTTACCCTTTACCAACACACTACTGGCAGGGAATAATAATGACCCAAGTTCAGGATTTTTATAAGGCTGGGGCATGGCAGGAGATAGAATGAGAGAGAACTACATAGCTATACATTGAAATATTGTCAAGGCCTATCTTGCATAATGTTGAGGAGGAGATGTTTTACAAGTTCCTATTATGTTTTTTAAAAATATTCATTGACAAGCAATGCCTGTGTGTTATGAACCACAGGTTAAGATAAATAAAATTGTATGCATATAGCATCAAAAAGAAGAGAAAACAAATAAATGAATAGATTGGCGTTCTTACAAGAAAAGGATCAAGGGCATTTTGTAGTCAAAACCAGGAGTGAAATAGCAGTGGCTTAACTGCTACCATCCTCATATAGATATCGGCTGCTGAATTAATCACAGCGGACAACCTACCACCCAACAGACCTGGACGCTTGTCAACCCCTTTGCAACACAGAACAGGGGTTTAGACAATAAGGGTGAACGTGAAAGCGTGGAGATGACACCTGGCCCCTGACCAAGGTGGAACTGACTGGAATAAGATGGGAGCCAGTTCTGCAGTGGACACGCTGCTGCTGTTCGTCTCCGCTATGACCGTGTGTTGCTGGTGGTTAAATACCCCACCTGGGTTCAGTCACCTCAGACTGTGCCATTGCCACTGAACTCAGGGCCCACTTTAGTTGTAGCCTTTTACTCTGTTAGTGTTTTCAGCCTGGAGAACAGAGCTAGTAAAATACTTATAAAATATTCCACTGCTTCACTAACGGCATGGAAAAGACAAGAGCTTTTAAGGCTCTGGCATGAAACAGGGAGACAGTGGTTACATTCCTATTTCACGCAGTCACTATTTCCGTCTATGTTAAGCTGAGGAGTGTAGTGTTTCAGTGACATTTAGCATGGAACGCTGCTGGGTTCAGACCTGCCATTCCCAAACCAGCTGACTGTCAAGGACACAGCCTACTGCCTACCTATATTACCTTAGGAAAGGAGACAACAGCGTTGAACAGCATTCAGTCCGTATTTGTGTTCTGTCTTCCTTGGACAAGTACCAACAAAATAAAATCCTATCACATTTCCTGTAAATTTTGAATGACATAAATTTTTGATGAGCAATTCTTTTTGAAGTGTTGAACTTTCTGTTCTGATTTTATATTCTACTCTCTGTGCTTTGTTGTATTTAAAATCAAGTTCACCTTTCAGAGGCAGTGATGGGTGAGGTAAGAGACAGACTCTTACATCCTCCTCCCCAACACACACACACACACACACACACACACACACACACGGAGGCACTGTTTTTCCCAGTAATGGAGAAGCCATGGGAAGAATTTCAGAGGTTTCAAGGGAGCTAGGGTCATCTAATTCCTCTATATCCTTGCATATCCCCATTCTTAATGTCAAAAATAATCTCTCGAACTGGTTTCCCGGAGTCTCAACCCATTTGCTATAGTACATGCACCATCTCAGGTGTCCAAAGATGAATATTTGATAAGCTACTTCACAACTTCATACCTCTGCTGCTGTTTTTCCATTCTGGAATGTGGAAAGCAGTGTGACTCCTATTAACTGACCAGTAGTCAATTTTAACTACCCATAAATATGTGAGTGTCTTTTATCTGTAATCTCCTATCTGGTGCCATTTTTGAAAACCAGTTAAGACTCTTTAATCCTAAAAAAATGAACTACGTCTAATTTCTTGAAAGTAATTATTGATGAAATACTCCCTGGAGAGTCTGAAGCCCCTGATATTGCATATTTAATGGTTATCCTCCTTTTAATAAACGGTATAGGAAGAAATTTTAAATATTATTCCTAAATACCTTACATCAAGATGAGCTAGAGTTAATTAAGTGGGACGAGGGATAATGAATTCAAGGGCATTTAAGAAAGATTAAAGAACCAGTGCAAAATGTTTTAATCAGGAAAGAAATTAGTGTGTTTAATGACAGGAAAGAAGTCAGCAGAGTGACAGGAGCAGGGGGAGGAGGTGGTTGAGTACAGGGCAAAATTGAAGAAGGCAGGAAGGCACCAGACCACTCAACCTTACTGGTCAAGGTAAATGATACAGAATCCAACATAAAGCTTAATAGGAGACACTGAGGTTTTCAACATTTGACTTCTTTAGTAATCAGATTCGTGGCTGTGTGTGTATCTGTGTATTTAATCACCCTGGTCACAAAGTGAAGAAATAATGGACCATGCAGGGAAGGCAAAATGTTACCTCTACCCTCTTGCAGTTTTTCGGCTGGTCCTGAGAATGGAACAGATTAACAGGAAGGAAAGCATACACATGTATTTAATACAAGTTTTACATCACATGAAAGCCCCCATAATTAAAGGAAGAACTGAATGTGCAGTTAGAGTTGAACATTCATATATTGAATTGGGCAAAGAGTCATACATTGTGGAAAGGTGAAAAAGTAAAGGGGCTTAGGCTAGAGTTGCTGGTTGAATGGCAAAGTGACTAGGAAGGTGAGGATTAGTTTAACAAGCTTTTTTTTGTTACAGATTCCTTGGCCTCAATATCACCCCATTCTATCTTGGATGTTAAGAATATTCTTTTTTCCTGGTATAGATAAGACATCTTTTATATGGGAGGCTTATTCCATCTTTCAAGAAGAAAAGGGGAAGGGTCAGAGTACTCCTCTTATACTTGCTATTGTCTTTAATGCCTCTAGCTCAAAATAATCCTTATGCCAAAGTGGCATATTTTGGGCAGAGGGTTGGGAGGCTTATGCTGCCACCCTCCAGCAGTGTGAACAGAGTTGATGCGGAGGGAAAACTTAGCTCAGGCAAGCAGTAGTTTAGCTCAGATAATGATGATGGTGTTAGAAATATGGGGAAAATGAGACATTTAAAAGGAAGTAAATCAAAGGACTTGGCAATTGATTAGACATGAGCAGCAATATGCAGGGGGTGGGGGGTGGTGATTAAGAGAGACTGCTACACACAGACAAATAAGAAGGACCAAGTGGGAAGAAGATCAAGATTTACTTTGAGATTGGGAGTGCCTTAGGGACAGTAATCTAACCAGGAATATGCAGAGAGCAGTTGGATGTACAAGTCATGGACTCAGAAAATGGATCTGGATAAGAAGTACACCTTTGGGACATTTAGCATCACTGGAAGAACGAAAGTGCCTCCAACCCCTTGATATAGAGTTTACGATGAAAAGATCAGAGAACGTAGGATAGCGGTTTAGGGAGCACACCTGCCTTGGGGGACTATAAAAGGTTGAGGGAGGCAAAATGCACTGATAAACCACCATCGGCATTAGACTAATGGCTGAATAATTGTGTAAGTAATTGCTAGTAACAATGCTGTGGAGTATGTGGCAGGTAGCACATCAAGTGCTGCTTTTTTCTTAATTTCGCTCTGATACCTGGAATGCCTTTTTGCTGCCTCGCTGCCGGGCGGGCCACTCCCCACTCAGGCAGGCCGAGGCAGAGCTCAGCGGGCATTGGATGAATTCGCTCCTTTGACCGCTAGAGGGTGATGTGGATCTTTCTATAAAATATCTGCCGCTCATCAAGTGGGGACTCACAGCTTCACCGGATATTTCAGATGAGATGTTTAGGTACTGACTGACCAAAAAAATTGCAGATATCCTGGGAGGCCAATTGGTCTTTAAAATGGCAGGATCTAATCTTAACATTTTGTAATACCCTTAGCGTTTACCCATACCTGGCACCTGTAGTTGTGTGATTTCTACACAATTGATAAATATATAAATGAATAATACCGTGATTTCTATTCAACATTGTGCTGAATTTGCAACCAGTGAAACAAGGGGAAAAAGTTGAAAATGAGAAAGGAAAGAAAAATAAGTATTGGCGCACGACAAGTTTATTTATAGAGATTCGAAAGGGTCTAAAGAAGCAATGCATTATCAATAACAAAATGTAGTAAGTTTACTGAATTTAACATAAATATAAAACATTATTTTATTTTCACATACTACAAGCAGTTATGTTTTTTAACGAGAGACAATTTACAAATAATGATATAAAATAGAAAATAAACACCTAAGAACAAATCTATTAGATTAGCAAGACTATCATGCAGAAAACTATTAAAATTTTAGGGGAATCAGGGCCGCGCTCAGTGGCTCACGCCTGTAATCTCAGCACTTTGGGAGGCCGAGGCTGGCAGATCATGAGGTCAGGAGTTCAAGACCAGCCTGGCCAATAGGGTGAAACCCATCTCTACTAAACGTACAAAAAAATTAGCCAGGCATGGTGGCGCACGCCTGTAGTCCCAGCTAGTCCGGAAGCTGAGGCAGGAGAGTGGCTTGAACCCAGAAGGCGGAGCTTGCAGTGAACCGAGATCATGCCACTGCACTCCAGCCTGGGTGACAGAGCTAGCCTCTGTCTCTAAATAAATATTTAAGGGAATTATTTTAAAAGTTTGAAATAAGCCGGGCGTGGTGGCTCACACCTGTAATCCCAGCACTTTGGGAGGCCGAGGTGGGTGGATCACCTGAGGTCAGGAGTTCAAGACCAGCCTGGCCAACATGGTGAAACCCTGTCTCTGCTAAAAACACAAAAAATTAGCTGGACATGGTGGTGGGTGCCTGTAATCCCAGCTACTCGGAAGGCTAAGGCAGGAGAATTGCTGGAACCCGGGAGGCGGATGTTGCAGTGAGCTGAGATTGCACCATTGCACTCCAGGCGGCTGGGCGACAGAGCTAAACTCCGTCTCAAAAAAAAAAAGTTTGAAATAAGTAAAGATATACAACATGATCATGAAAAAGTGAATCCAATAGTAAGATTATTTCAATTTCTGCAGTATTATCTATATATTCAATACCACAGTAATCAAACTACAAAAGATTTACTTTATGAAATTTGGCAAATAATCTACAACTAAGTGAAAAAGAACAAAAATAAGCAATATTTAAGAAGTACAAAAAGTGATGTGAATTGCTCTACCAATTATCAAATTATGTTATCATTTAGGATAATGAAAGAAGCTTGATTAAATAGGCAAATGGAAAACAGAAAATGAAAAATAGGCCCATGAATATACAGGAATTTCATATATAATAGAGGTGTTATTGAAGATATACGGAGGAATGATGTAATATACAAGTTATTCTGGAACAGGTGGTTATCCATACAAGGAAAGATGAATTTAAACCTTACTTCACAATATATGTCAAAATAAATCACAAGTGAATTAAATGCTTAAATGCAAAATTCAAAATGTTAGGAGTTTTGGTAAATAATAAGGATTATATCTTCATGAACTTGGGCTATGGAAGATTTTTTTTAATAAAGAATTAAAAAACATGTTTACCCCAAATAAAAGAATAATGCATTCTACTAAAGAAATCCAACAAAAAGTAGCACAAACGGAATAAAGACATACATCACAAATTGGAAAGATATTAGCAACACACATAGCCGACAAAGGTTGGGTATCCAGAGTCTAGAAAGAACTGTTACAAATAAACAATAGCTAATCAACCAAAAAGAAATGTGGACAAAGGGCAGTTTACAGGCAACACTGGTGGCCTATAATATATCAAATATATTCAACCTCCTTAGCAACCAGAAAGAAGCAAACAAAAACTATACTGCACCATGAGATAATATTAATATACTAGGCTGGCAAAATTAAAGGTATATTAAATAGCAAGTGTAGTCCTAGATGTGGAACATCTGAACACACTCATGAGCTGTTCGTGGGATCATTTATTTGGCTTAATCACTTTGGAAAGCATTTTGTTATGTTATGTAAAGTTGACATGTTGACTTGAAGACGCAGTCTTTACATTGCCAGGTATGGCAACAATCTTGCACCTAGAAAAGCAGAGACATGTTCAAGAATACAATACTGTTTGTAGCAGCACAAACACCCAGGGAAAAATTAGTGTGCATTAATTCAAGAATGAATAAATTCTAGCCAATGAATATAATGTAATACTAGATAGCAGTGAAAGTAAATTGTCTAGATTGTGTGTCAACGTATTATCACAGACCTAATGTTGAATGAAAAAATAACATTATAGAAAATATATAAACTAGCTGATTCCTCTTAGATACATTTCAAAGACACACAAAAAATACTACATAATTTACAGATTCCTGTGTAAATGCTAAAGACTATAATGCAAAGCAAGTGAATGACAAATTTAAACTTCAGATTACACCTACCTGGGCATGACGGAGAAACAATGAGGAAATCTAAAAGAGTAACATGGACTGAGAAATTTTCAGCAATAATCTAACTCTTAAGCTGATTGTTTCAGGCAAAGGTATTCATTTTATTGCTTCTATATATGCATTGCATATTTGTCATAAATATTGTTCTGTATAGTTCAACATTTCATTATTTAATGTAGCCGGGCACAGTGGCTCATGCCTGTAATCCCAACAGTTTGGGAGGCTGAGGCGGGCAGATCACTTGAGGTCAGGAATTAAAGACCAGCCAGTGACATGGTGAAAGCCTGTCTCTACTAAAAATACAAACATTTGCCAGGTGCGGTGGTGGGGGCCTGTAATCCCAGCTACTCAGGAGGCTGAGGCAGGAGACTGCTTGAACCCGGGAGACAAAGGCTGCAGTGGGCTGAGATCACGCCACTGCACTCCAGCCTGGGAGACAGAGCAAGATCCGTCTCAAAAATAAATAAATAAATAAATAAATAAATAAATAAATAAATAAATACTTAATGTAAAGCAGCTGCTATGTGATTTTATAAGTGTGTCAAAAGCTACTATTTGTAAAGACCGAGTTGTATGATTCCTTACCTGAGATGGAAGGGAGGGGAAGAAGCAAATTGACAAGTTAAAAAAGTAAATAGAGTGTAAATTAGTTCAACCATTGTGGAAGACAGTGTGGAGATTTCTCAAGGATCTAGAACCAGAAATACCATTTGACCCAGCAATCCCATTACTGGGTATATACCCAAGGGATTATAAATCATTCTGCTATAAAGAGACATGTTCATACATGTTTATTGCAGCACTGTTCACAATAGCAAAGACTTGGAACCAGCCCAAATGCCCATCAATGATAGACTGGATAAAGAAAATGTGACACATATATTCCATGGAATACTATGCAGCCATAAAAAAGGATGAGTTCATGTCCTTTGCAGGGACATGGATGAAGCTGGAAACCATCATTCTCAGCAATCTATCACAAGAACAGAAAACCAAACACCACATGTTCTCCCTTATAAGTGGGAGCTGAACAATGAGAACACATGGACACAGGGAGGGGAACATCACACATGGGGCCTGTCGGGGGATGGAGGGCTAGGGGAGGGATAGCATTAGGAGAAATACCTAATGTAGATGATGGGTTGATAGGTGCAGCAAACCACCATGGCATGTGTATACCTATGTAACAAAAGTGCACATTCTGCACATGTACCCCAGAGCTTAAAGTATAATAATTTTTTAAGTAAATAAATGTATGAGTGATTTTACTTAAAAAAATAGCAAAACAGTGAGTCACAGAAAAAAAAACTAAAAGCAGGCTGAAACTTACACTATTTTTAACAGCTAAAACAAAGCTTGCCCTCCTACATTGTTTGAAATTGAAATGACTGTCCCATGTACAGAGCATCTACGAAGGCTATGGAAAGTGATCACGTCACAAGCAGGTTGCTGACGGGGGCTAGGGGAGCAGCTGAAGAAGCCTTACAGAAAAAGCTACCACTACGATTTCTTTCTGAGTCAACCATGTGCCTCAGACTTCTCTGCTGTGTGGCCCTTTCTTTCTGGGGAGCAGGTAAGGCCCTGTTCTGAACTGGTTGAATTTCAGTTCCAAGACTCTCTCCTGTGGCTGCAGTATCAAGCTCCCTCCTGCGCTTTTTCTACAGCTGCTCTCTCCTTCCTCCACAGGCTCCACGGACACCAAGGTCACCCAGAGACCTAGACTTCTGGTCAAAGCAAGTGAACAGAAAGCAAAGATGGATTGTGTTCCTATAAAAGGACATAGTTATGTTTACTGGTATCGTAAGAAGCTGGAAGAAGAGCTCGAGTTTTTGGTTTACTTTCAGAATGAAGAACTTATTCAGAAAGCAGAAATAATCAATGAGCGATTTTTAGCCCAATGCCCCAAAAACTCATCCTGTACCTTGGAGATCCAGTCCACGGAGTCAGGGGACACAGCACTGTATTTCTGTGCCAGCAGCAAAGCCACAGTGCCGAATGTTAGCCCTTCTTAGAACACAAACTCATTATGGACCCAGCTCAGGAAATAAGTGTGTAGCAGGTTGGTAGGCACTACATAACAGAAACCCAACTTGAAAGACAATAAATCAGAAGGAAAAACTTGTAAATAACAGCTCTAAGTGAGCAAAAAACAAAGGGGGGTTATTTAAAACAACTGATGGGGACAAAACCCCAGGGAAGGGGCCAGAAGGCATAAAAAGCTTGGATTCCTCAGTGTTCAGCATATTAGGTAAGATATGCTAGGTTACCTTCTCTCTCTCTTTCTACATGAGCTTTATGGATTTCTAACAATCTTTATTTAAAGAATGGGATTCTGTGCTTTTCACTTGGTAAAGTTGTGGGTGCACAAATAAGAATGACAAGCGGATCAACTGTGTCTTTCAGGTAGACCCTGATCTTCTGACCCAGCACATTTCCTTAAACTAGAGACAGACTCTAAAGGGCTTTTTGACTGCTTCTCACAGCTCTCCCTGCCATAGAAGCCTAGTGGGAACCATTAGCAATTCCTGCCCTATGGAATGTTACAATCACAACTTTTTCTTTTTATTTATTTATATTTATTTAAATTTTTTTGAGACGGAGTCTCGCTCTGTCATCCAGGCTGGAGTGCAGTGGCGTGATCTCGGCTCACTGCAAGTTCCGCCTCCTGAGTTCACGCCATTCTCCTGCCTCAGCCTCCCGAGTAACTGGGACTACAGGCGCCCGCCACCACGCCCAGCTAATTTTTTGTATTTCTTTTAGTGGAGACAGGGTTTCACCGTGTTAGCCAGAATGGTCTCGATCTCCTGACCTCGTAATCCACCTGCCTCGGCCTCCCAGAGTGCTGGGATTACAGGCATGAGCCACCACGCCTGGCCAACAATTACGAACATTTTTAAAGCAACTCTATTGAGACATAAGATATATATGGAATATGTATGCAATAAACAAATGCAACTGCTGCAATAAAACACACCCGCATTTTAAGTGTACACTTCAACAAATTTTAACACATTTTTATACCCATGATGTAACCATGATGACAATCAAGATACAAAACATTTTCATCGTCTCAGAAAGTCCCCCACATCTCTTTATTGAGGTCTTGTTAATTTCTCTCAGCATCGCTTTGTATTTTTCATTATACAGATCTTATACATATTTTCCTAAATTTTATTTTAACAAGATTATAAATGTACTCAATAAAAATATTTTCTGCCAAGATTTCACGTCAGCCTAATTCAATTTCGTCTTTACATTTTTCAATTGACATCTCTACCTCAGCATATTACATAAAAATACCTTCCCCAGAAATTGCATATGGTTTGGAGCAACCATATGTGAGCTCACAGCGTCAGCCTCATTTACCATGTGAACCAATCAAGTGTTAGTGCTGCTCTGTTTCCAGGTAAAATATACTCATTGACATGTATTGGAAAAGCTGTGAAATTTCTGCAAGGTGTACTTTAAGAAGAGATACATTTTGTTAATGAAAACATACCTATGAGGTAAGATTAATTAAAGGGAATGTTTTGCAGTTAAGCACATGATTTGGAATGAGGGGTTGCAGCCCTGCTGGTCAAGCCTCTGAATTCCATTCTTGTTTCTCCCATAGGCCACCTTCATCAGGTCTACAGTTCTACAACACAGAGTGTCAGTAGTAGGGAAGGTTGTTCATGTGAGAGCAGGGAATACTTGGGATTCTGTAGTTTCTGCTCAACTTTGCTGTGGACTTAAAATTGCTCCAAAAATACAATTCACTAATTTAAAAATGGATCCAAGTATTCAGATGGAGAATTACCATATTGGAGGCACGAAATGGGAACATACTGTTGAATCTGTTGCAATATAGGAAGAGTGTTTAATGACATAAACTTTTTCATTATTTACTCCTTTATCTAGGAAATAGGACACTATTTAACACTGACTACAATGAGGATCTTAAATACAGTAGAACTGTCTAAATTCTATCAATAAGACTAGTGTATATATTACCAATATTGGGATCTGAGGTGTCTCAGAATTAGTAACACATAGTACTGTAGACATTATTTTAAAACATAGTGTAGAGATAATTTTGTGATTCCATTTTAGGAATACTATTTCTGATTACATGGTTTCTTAGCATAAAGCCTTACTCTTTCATGCAAGAGAGTATATACTATCATACTATGTCCCTGTAGTTTTCTATTCCAATAATGCTCCTCAGGAATGAAATATACATGATAATCATGATGATGATATGGATAATGATGAATATAATTGATAATGCAGACAGTATGTAGAAAGATAGATGATAGAATTTGTACCATGTTTCCAGGACTAGAACACAATCATGGTATGTATAATATAATACCTCTTATAATTGAAGTCTGTAAACAGTCTAAAGAAGTAGTTTAAATTGTTTCCCTTGACACCTTGACAAATCTGCAAACTACACATATAGGCTAAGTACTTCCGAGGCTATATGAATGTCCTAAAAAACATTTCCTGTCTGTGTATTCCAGCATAATGCATATTCTCTTCTAAGGCAGAAGTTTTTAACCTGGGATCCGTGGACCTCCAAGGAGTGCACAGATAAAATTCAGGGAATCAATAAATTTGAATGGGAAAATAGATCTTTATTTTAACTAACCTCCAACTGAAATATACCTTTCCTTCTATGATATAGTGAGTAAACCATAGTAGTTTTAGTAATATCAGTGACAAAGTCAATGACAGAAATCACAGACATTTGCTTATATGTTGCATAGATGACAGTTGATATAAAAGTCAGATATTTTCATACCACGTTAAATGCAGTAAATATACTTTCATCACTGTGTTGAAATCATGACAGTTTTCAGATTCAGCAGGTTATATTTCATTTAATGAAATTTAAAGGTGTTCCTATATTAATATATGAGAATTTAAAAAAATTGATATCTGCATTTCAAAATAATTTTCTATATTCTAGTTTATGCATTTAAAATGTTATTCTGAGATGGGGTCCTTAGGATTTACCAGTCTGACAAAGAGGTCCCTGGTACAATGTGAAGAACTCCTGGACACAGAATTAGATCCTCAACGCAGGCATGATTGACAACCTGAAGCCTAGACCTATGCATTGGAAACAACTATGTTGCAAGCATTCTTTCTCAGAGTTTCACCCACACTGCTGCACCTCTTAATGCTTCTCACTCTAAATAATTACTTTATATTCTCTTTCTGTCTCTCTCCTGCTCTTTCTTTTCTCTCTCTCTCTCTCTCTCTCTGCCTTGTTTTTCTTCTAGGAGGGAACAGCAACAGCTTCTAAACCCCACCAGCTTGCAACCAAAAGTTTCATCATGAAAGCATCTTTTAATTGCAGATAACCTCAGAAATAGAACAACATTTGTCTACCAAAACAAAAGCATTCATTAAGAAATCAGCTAGGATCCTATTTTTATTTACTAAAACTACTGGGAAGAACCCATGTTATACAATGAATTTACACTCATACAAATTTCTACTCAGTTGGAAAATGAGACTTTAGTCAGCTGGTACAACCCTATGACCATAAATGTCTGATTTCACTTGATACAGTATTGACTTCCTAACTTCCTGTGAATTAGAACTTCAGGTCCAGAAAGTAATAAGAGCAAATGCAAATCTAGTGTTTCTTATGTACTAAGAACTGCTCTAAATGCTTTATTTATGTAATGTTCATCACAGGTTTTGGGGTAGTTACTAACTATCTCAATTTTACAGATAAAGTGAAATTGAAGAGATGCTCTGTAACTTCTCCAAGGTTACATAGCTGCTAAATGGCAGAGACAGGACTAAAGCCCATGCCGTGTCCCAAGTCCCTGCTCTAATCCATTGTCACAAGGGAAGGGGTGCTTCAGACACTTTGCTATTCCTAAAATTACAGGAGTAGCCCCCACCCCATCTCTACTGTATTAATTATTTATAGTGAATACAGAGGGTGTAGAGAATCGGTTCTCTAAAAAACAAAAACAAAAACAAAACCACTAAACTTCCAAACCCCTTCTTGTGTTGAGTTGAGCACAGGTGCATGGCACTCTGTGTATGACTCTGACCAGGAAATGAGGGATTGGCTCTTCTGACCATGCAGGCAGGCACTTGTCCATTTAGAAGGGATATAAAAAGCTTCTATAAGCAGAAGAGGAGGTGCATGTGACTTGATCGCTCTAATTCTTAGTCTCACCATCTGCAAAATCAGCTGTGAAAATCAGTCATCACGTAGCAATGACAAATTCGTTATATTAAGCCCTGGGGAGGGGCTAGATCTCAGCCTCTTCCCTTGGCCTCTCTCTCTCTCTCAGAGCCTGTGTCTGTAACTTCAGAGAGATTTCGTCGCTGCCATGGGGAGCTGGATCCTCTGCTATGTGACCCTGTGTCTCCTGGGAGCAGGAGAGCTCAGCACACATCTAGTTGGTCAATTCCTATTCTGGGCTTGCCAGACCCCTCCCTGGCCAGCAACTCACTTCCAGGCATGATCTCCAGCCTTTGTCTCTTGGACCCTTGGATGCTGACATCTGTCAGATGCCATTCCAGCTCACTGGGGCTGGATGGGGTGTGACTCTGGAGTGGAAACAGAATTTGAGACACAATGACATGTACTGCTACTGGTACTGGCAGGACCCAAAGCAAAATCTGAGACTGATCTATTACTCAAGGGTTGAAAAGGATATTCAGAGAGGAGACCTAACTGAAGACTACAGTGTCTGCCAAGAGGAGAAGGGGCTATTTCTTCTCAGGGTGAAGTTGGCCCACACCAGCCAAACAGCTTTGTACTTCTGTCCTGGGAGCGCACCACAGTGGAAGCACAACCATTGTCTCTCTGTGCGGAAATGTGTCCTCACCCTACAGCCCCCACCACATCCTCTAGCTTAATTTTTTCATTTTTAATATTTTCTTGAGATTTTACTATGTCCTGTTACTTTTGCAAACACAAAAGATACAAAACTGAAAAGAAAATAGATCCTTTATCCAAGGAGCTAAGAGTCTAGCAAGAAAGTAATTATAACAGAATGGAAAAGATAATGTATAATACTATAATCAGAAGTCATTTGGGAGCTTCAGGGAGGACATGCCCAATTCTGTCTGATTGAATCAGAGAAAGCAAAGAGGAAGTCACATTAGAACTTCACCAGCTAGACCTCATTCTGAGTAGGGCATTCTGGGCAAAGAGAACAGCTTTTGCAAAGGCATATTAAAGAGTGTGTCACTTTGGGGAACAGTTTACAAAGAGAAAGAAGATGATCAATTTATATGAATCAAAAGAAATGGAATATATTTGAGGAAGTAGACAGAAAGGAGTTTTTGAAAAAGTTGAGTTTTTGGTTCCATGAATACAATAAGTATGAAAGTCCTTTGTAGGCTGTTGCTCAAAAGAGAGAGCTGAAGCTTCATTGTCATCAGCAGACAAGCAAACGATACAATTTTTCAATATATATATATATTTTCCTCATGTAACTTTGAAATGATACTATTTTTCAGTTTTCCTCATATAACTTTGATCCTTAACAAAGGGCACAGTTTCAAACAATATGAAATCATGTTAGCAGTAGCAGTTCCCATTTGGGATAATAGGGTTCAACTGTCTATGGAACAATGAGATAAAAACTAGAAGCAGGCAACTGCATAGACAAGATGTGAAACTGAGATGCCATAAGGCTGGACTAGAGGTTGAGATTCTGCAGATTTCAGCATGTAAATAATTGAACTATGGGGACAGAAAATTCCAACCAAATATAGATTTAGATCACAGAGTTAAAAGGCATGGAAGTTAAGACTGTGGTATTCTGGTTCCTTATGGAGATTAAAGAAGCCTAAGAGTGAGGAGTGATTAGAACATGGGATGTAAAAACAAAAGAGGGAAAGAGAGAGAGTGAGAGTTTTGTTTTGTCTAGTATTTGATATTTCTAAGAAAATTCGGGAAAAAAATAAAGGTAACCCAGGCAGAAGAAGCCGCAAACACTTCTTGGGTAACAGGGAATAGTTGGTAAAATGTCATATGTTAGTTTACTGAGGTGAACAGAACCTTTTCCACTGAGGTTCCTTTTGGAAAGACACAAGACTTAGCTAAGATTCCAAGAAATCACCAAAGTAGGAAATGAAAAGCCTCCATGAATGAAGTTGCATGAGTCTCCTACCAGTGGATAAAGGATAGGATAGGATAAAAGAATAGCTGCAAAGGATAAAAGAATAGCTGAGACACTGAAGTAGAAGCTCCAAGTGAGAGGACTAAATCTAACAAACATGAAGAATTATTATAAAACCACAACAATAAAAGTGGTGTAATATAAGGGCATTGATATATAAATAGATCCAAGGAAAAAAATACATGTTCATAAACACAGAGCAATGGTACTGCAACAATCAAAGAATATATTTTTCAATAAATGGTGATGGGAAAATTGGGTATCTATATAAAGAAAAATAAGTGCAATTGGACACATCTCAATATATAGCCAAAATCAATCCCAGCTATATTAAAAGCATAATTGTAATAAAATCACAAGGCTTCTAGAATACTGTATAAGAGCACATCTTCACGGCCTTAAAGCAGGGAAAGAGTTCTTATTCCCTCAATCAGTAGGGAACAGATTGATAAAAATGGCTATATCAAAATTAACATATTGAATTTATCAACGTTAATTATGTAACAGTGACAAGATTGACTGTATAGTGACATATCATTAAATATCTATATATTTATACCAAATTAATATCCCTATTTATATTTATATATTCAAGAAAAGCTAGTATATAAATTTTTTAAAAACCTACAAACTAATTTTTCTACAGATCAATGAGAAAAAGGTAACTGTCAATGGAAAAAGTGAGTGAAAACCATAAGCACCTAGCAAAATCTCACTGGTCATTAAACATGTAAATGTGGCTATATTTAATAATCAGGGAAATAGCAATTGAGTCCAATGAAATATATACCCACAAGAATGGCTACGATGATAAAAATAGTAACTATCAAGTGTTGGCAAGGCAAAGTGTCAACAAGAACTCTCTGAATCACTGGCTAGAGTGTATATCGGTAGATCCAGTTTGGAAAACAATTTGGTATTATCTAGTAAAGTTCAAGATGTGTGTACCCACTATCCATCAATTCCACCCTTGAGAAAGGCTTTTCTAGAGAAACCCTTCTATGAAAATCAGGACAAGAATATTCACTGTAATACATCTGTCATGGCAAAAACGTATAAAATATCCAAATGTAACTTAACAGAAGAATAAATCCTGGTTATTAAAAAGAAATTACACAGCAGTGAAAATTCATGAACTAAAACTAAACACATAAACATGAATGAATTTCACAAATTTGAATGAAAAATTACATTGCAGAAGAAAGGTACAGTATTGTCTTGTTTGTGTAAAGTTTGAAAGCATCTAAAACTAAACACTATTTTGTTTGCTTATGTGCCTATGCATTAAAATATAAAAGAGAAGCCAATAATTACAGAAACAAACACCTCAATAGAGTTAGAGAACAGAGGCATGGAATCTGGGAAAAGAAATAAGAGCTTTCAAATATTCTGGTAATCTTTTATTTCCTGTGCCGAGTTGTTTTTTTAAGTGATCATTCTGTTGGTATTTTATCAAGTTATTATCTATATATTCAAAGTCCATTTTGCAATGTGGAGAAAACAACCTCACTGAACAATTAAATTAGTAAGGAGAAATCTATGGAAAGATATACATTAAGCTGTTAACATTACTTTCCTGAAATGAGGATGAGATGGAGGAATAAAAAAGTAAGCGAAAAAAAAATCATCAAAAAATGCACAATTTAAAGTAAATAGTTAGAGAGAAAAAGCAAAAAAGGGAGGTTACGTAAAAGAAGCACTAGTAAATGAACAAGCTAAAATACACCAGAAAGAGCTAGAAGGGAAGTATTTTTCAAAGCAGTCGCTAGTTTCAGAATCATAAAGATAGCAATTACAACAGAGATCTGAATTATATAAAAGATAATTAGATAATTAATAGCCAGAAGGAATGTCCAGTCTTGAGTTAGAAACTGATGCTCAAATTAATGGCAAAGGACATTTTTGAAACAACTGTGAAACTTTGCATAAAAACTAAATAGTAGATAAGATGAAAATGCGTCGATGAGAAAGGATGATCATTAACTGAAAAAAAGCTTATCAAACAGAATTTCAAGAATATTGTTTACTAAAAAAAGTGTCTATATATCTAGACATTTATATGTGGGGCAGAGAAGGATCTAGAAAGACTCACTAAGGTGTTAACAGTGATAATTGCTTTCTGGCAGTGGTATCATATTTTTATTTTGTTATTTTATTTTCTAACTTTCTAAAATATCAGTGCATTGCTTATATTAGCAAAAATAGACATAACACATTTTTAAATGAATACAAAATAACTTAGTTATATTTCCTGAGTTAGGATAAAAGCTTTTTTTCCCTGATACTATGAAGTGTCTTTGCTCAGGAACATGAAGCAATAACATGATGATTATAAGTCTGTGGAGGGATCACGTCACAAGAAGGTGCAGAAAGGGGATGAAAAAGCCTCATCCCTTTGCAACGTCAATGCGATCATGGGCACCAGGCTCCTCGGCTGTGCAGCCCTGTGTCTCCTGGCAGCAGGTGCGCCCTGAGCACAAAAGAAAAATCCTTGTCCTGGGCTTGCCAACCAGCAGATCCAAGCTTTGTTTTGTTTTGTTTTGTCTGTTAAGCTCTTTCCTGGACTCCTTCTACAGCATCTGTTTCTTTCTCTTACAGGCTCTTTTCATGCCAAAGTCACACAGACTCCAGGACATTTGGTCAAAGGAAAAGGACAGAAAACAAAGATGGATTGTACCCCCGAAAAAGGACATGTTTTTGTTTATTGGTATCAACAGAATCAGAATAAAGAGTTTATGCTTTTGATTTCCTTTCAGAATGAACAAGTTCTTCAAGAAACGGAGATGCACAAGACGCGATTCTCATCTCAATGCCCCAAGAACACACCCTGCAGCCTGG
Source organism: Pan paniscus (assembly GCF_029289425.2). Lineage (NCBI taxonomy): Eukaryota > Metazoa > Chordata > Mammalia > Primates > Hominidae > Pan > Pan paniscus. The sequence continues at coordinate 179,458,697 of NC_073255.2, forward strand.
CAATCCTGTCCTCAGAACCGGGAGACACGGCACTGTATCTCTGCGCCAGCAGTCAATCCACAGCACTGAAATGTCAGCTCCTTTTAGCACACAAACTTGTCACAGACCCAGCTCAGGAAGCAGGTGATGTATTAGGCTGGAAGGGAGTAACAGAAAATAACTGGAGCCAGCTTAAGCCACAGTGGAATTTAACACAAGGATAAAGGTTGTTTAGCAGAAGTCAAGAGGTGATAGACAGTTCTGAAAAGGCACCATTAGGGCTGGCTCTAGAATGGCTACCTCTCCAGCGCTGATTTTTATTCAATTTTGGCTGCCGCATGCTTTTCTCTCCCTGTACGCCATCTCTTTTTCTCCAGGCCTCGTGGTGAGAATGAGATGGTCACTAAAGATTACAAATTCAGTTGCCATCATTTCCCTACACTGATAAATACCAGCCTGGCTCTTTCTAAGCCTCAGTTCAAAATCCCAAGAGGAAAAAACAGATCGGTCATGATCCAGCCATGAACCTTCTCACAGAGCACTCAGCAGTAGGCATGTATGTATGTATTTAAAATCACATAAATATTACTTTTCCACTCAGCTCAAGCAAGGGAAGTGCTCGGTTTTTCTGTATGTACATTCGGTCTTGTTGCTTCTACGTGATAGAGAATACTCATACCCATTTCTTCAGAATACATAGCCAGATTTTCTCCAGTTTTCTGCCAGAATTGAAAATTCTTGTACAAATACCTTCATAGACTTGTATGATTGCTTTATAGGATTATATACCCAGAGCAAGTCATGATTGCTGAGACATGGAATTCTATGCATATTTTATCTATCTAAATACCACCACGGGTTCTTCAGGATCACTGTATACACCTGCAATCCCACATAAAAGTGAATAGAGTGTTTTCCTACATCCTAATATCTCCTTTAATCCTTATCCAGTGATCTAGATTGTTCTCAGTCTAGCAATGTAAAGAGATTCCAATCTCTGTCTCTCTTTCTCTCCACCCCCCACCCCCCCAACCCTCTCACCCACCGCCAGAATATCATCAGTGTTTACCATAAAGATACAGGTGACAATTTTTTAAAACTAAATAAAACCAATAATTTAAAGGAACTGAGAGATTACGTTATACTACTATAATAATAACTGGCAGCAATCTAGAAGGCTGAATAATGTTCTCTCCCTCCTTTTCTTTCCCTTGCAATTTTCTAATTACTAATGAGTTTGAGCACTTCTTCATGTGATAGTGGTCCTGGATTTCTGTTCTCAAAATGGCCTATCCATATCCTCTGGCAAATTCTCTATTGACAGTTCTATATTTTCTTCAATGATTTGTAGGAGGTCCTGAGATATACAAGATATTAGTCTCCTTTTTGAAACTTTAGGCACTGGAAATACCACCACCCAATATGGCACCACCCCTGTCCCAGACTTCAAAGAATCAGTAGATGTGGGAGGAACCAGGTGATCTCTTACCTTAGCAGGTGCATGTGTGTTATCTCCATTATGTGAATGAGACTTCTATCTTTCACTTCCACTCTGCTGAGTGCTCAACTTGCTGTCTCTTCCATTATTACTCATGTCTTTAAGCAGCATAGAAAAGTTACCAGCCATGGCTGTCCCCAAACTACTATCACCCACTGACAACCCTTTCCATCCAGAACTGCTGAAAAAATGCTTCACTCCATTTAGCTGTGCTTTTTTACAATATGGGGCAAATTTGATTCAAATTAATTCTTATTGCTCTTTTCTAAGTGAATTATGCTGCCTGGTTATAGCAAAGGACAGAAAAACTTCACACATCTTTTTGGAAGACTTAATACTTGCCCACACATTATCTCTTTTAGGGCCAAATTCCATCCACTGCAAACACCTATCTCCTTGAGCTCTTGATATGACAGCTGATCCATTTTGATTCCACAAATGCTTGCAGAACAACTCCCATTCACTGAGACATAAAGGCATTCAGAAACTTTCAGCTACACTACATGGAATTTTGGTCTCTGGGGAAAGGGAGAAGAGTAAAAAGAACCATAAAAATGTATTTCAAATAATGTGTATAAGGATGACAAAATATAGATTACTTTCATGAAAAACATTAGAACATTATATTCTCTTTGGGAGTGATTTATCAGTGGATAAATTAAAACAAATTCCTGAGGAAGTTTGGGAAAAAAATAAATTTAGGAAAACAAATTTTAAATGATATCCTGAAAACCATCAGGGTTTACCATAAAGATAACAATCGAAAAAAACAAATAATTTAATAGTGAATGAGAATATGAATATAGAAAATTCATATGAATATGGAATGAAATATTAGTAAAAATGTGAGAACACTTATGAATGAATTTTGTTGTCCAATTTGATTAAGAGTCTAGTCAAAGTGTTACTCTTTTAAACTACTTATAATAGTGTCAGTTTGACGATATGGAACAAAAACCTTTAAAATGCTTATTTTTGGGAATTTGGCTCTAAATCAAAATAGATAGTTGTCACTGTACTTGTTCTATTGCCTTAAGCCACTATAAAACTTGACAAAAATTGTAAGACAACTATTTTCAGACATCAGACAACAGGCAGTACACGGTCGCCATCTCTGGGAAAGAGGAAACCTAGAAGGGGAATTTCGCTATTGTCCTAAGACTCTGCCTTGGTATGACTTCTGGGCTGCAGCACAAGTATATGAAGCCCAAGCAGTGGGCAGTGGTCTACCCAGCATAGGGAGGCAGAGATTGAGTTCAGAAGTATGGACATGGCTGACAGTGATAGGGATAAGCTACTGCAGAGAAGGAAGCTATGCAGAATAAGACCTCCAAATATTTTATGAGGTCCCCTTAAGTCTTTGGTCAAAAACTAAGCAGCAAATGCATGGGAAATGCCTCCATAAGACCTGGCAGAGAACAGTGGCTGGGTAGTTGTGAGAGGAATAGAGATTCTGACAGTCATACGAGCATGAGAGACATGAATCCTGACCGGGCAGAGCTGAGAGGCCTTGCTGAAACCCCTGGGAATGCAGCTGGCACCACATAAGGGTCACATCTCAAGAGAAGGACTACCAAAGTCCTAGAGTAAACCACTCCAGAACTGCCCTAACAAAGCTCAGCAAGTCTCAAAAGGATCTCGCTGATCTGCCAGTAAGTTCACTGCCTTTTGAAGAAAAATATCTCAGCACTCTCTAAATAAAGGCAAATATAAATATATACATATATATAATCTGTGGATATATAAGTCTGTAGAGAGATATGTATCTCTAGAGTGTCAACAATGTGGCATCTACTATTTTGACCTTGACATGAAAAAAATATTAGACGTGGGAAGAACTAGGAACTGTTACACATGGGAAAAAAATAAACAATAAAAACCAACCCTGAAATAATACAAATGTTGGAAATTTCAGATGAGAATTTTCAAGCAGTTATTATAGAAATATGTTCAAGAATTTGGAGGAAGGAGGAGCCAAGATGGCCGAATAGGAACAGCTCCAGTCTACAGCTCCCAGCGTGAGCGACGCAGAAGACGGGTGATTTCTGCATTTCCATCTGAGGTACCGGGTTCATCTCACTAGGGAGTGCCAGACAGTGGGCGCAGGTCAGTGGGTGCGCGTACCGTGCACGAGCCGAAGCAGGGCGAGGCATTGCCTCACCTGGGAAGCACAACGGGTCAGGGAGTTCCCTTTCCGAGTCAAAGAAAGGGGTGACGGACGCACCTGGAAAACTCGGGTCACTCCCACCCGAATATTGCGCGTTTCAGACCGGCTTAAAAAATGGCGCACCACGAGACTATATCCCACACCTGGCTCGGAGGGTCCTACGCCCTCGGAATCTCGCTGATTGCTAGCACAGCAGTCTGAGATCAAACTGCAAGGCGGCAGCCAGGCTGGGGGAGGGGCGCCCGCCATTGCCCAGGCTTGCTTAGGTAAACAAAGCAGCCAGGAAGCTCGAACTGGGTGGAGCCCACCACAGCTCAAGGAGGCCTGCCTGCCTCTGTAGGCTCCACCTCTGGGGGCAGGGCACAGACAAACAAAAAGACAGCAGTAACCTCTGCAGACTTAAATGTCCCTGTCTGACAGCTTTGAAGAGAGCAGTGGTTCTCCCAGCACGCAGCTGGAGATCTGAGAACGGGCAGACTGCCTCCTCAAGTGGGTCCCTAACCCCTGACCCCCGAGCAGCCTAACTGGGAGGCACCCCCCAGCAGGGGCACACTGACACCTCACACGGCAGGGTATTCCAACAGACCTGCAGCTGAGGGTCCTGTCTGTTAGAAGGAAAACTAACAAACAGAAAGGACATCCACACCGAAAACCCATCTGTACATCACCATCATCAAAGACCAAAAGTAGATAAAACCACAAAGATGGGGAGAAAACAGAACAGAAAAACAGGAAACTCTAAAATGCAGAGCGCCTCTCCTCCTCCAAAGGAACACAGTTCCTCACCAGCAACGGAACAAAGCTGGATGGAGAATGATTTTGATGAGCTGAGAGAAGAAGGCTTCAGACGATCAAATTACTCTGAGCTACGGGAGGACATTCAAACCAAAGGCAAAGAAGTTGAAAACTTTGAAAAAAATTTAGAAGAATGTATAACTAGAATAACCAATACAGAGAAGTGCTTAAAGGAGCTGATGGAGCTGAAAACCAAGGCTCGAGAACTACGTGAAGAATGCAGAAGCCTCAGGAGCCGATGTGATCAACTGGAAGAAAGGGTATCAGCAATGGAAGATGAAATGAATGAAACGAAGCGAGAAGGGAAGTCTAGAGAAAAAAGAATAAAAAGAAATGAGCAAAGCCTCCAAGAAATATGGGACTATGTGAAAAGACCAAATCTACGTCTGATTGGTGTACCTGAAAGTGATGCGGAGAATGAAACCAAGTTGGAAAACACTCTGCAGGATATTATCCAGGAGAACTTCCCCAGTCTAGCAAGGCAGGCCAACGTTCAGATTCAGGAAATACAGAGAACGCCACAAAGATACTCCTCGAGAAGAGCAACTCCAAGACACATAATTGTCAGATTCACCAAAGTTGAAATGAAGGAAAAAATATTAAGGGCAGCCAGACAGAAAGGTCGGGTTACCCTCAAAGGGAAGCCCATCAGACTAACAGCGGATCTCTCGGCAGAAACCCTACAAGCCAGAAGAGAGTGGGGGCCAATATTCAACATTCTTAAAGAAAAGAATTTTCAACCCAGAATTTCATATCCAGCCAAACTAAGCTTCATAAGTGAAGGAGAAATAAAATACTTTACAGACAAGCAAATGCTGACCGATTTTGTCACCACCAGGCCTGCCCTAAAAGAGCTCCTGAAGGAAGCGCTAAATATGGAAAGGAACAACCGGTACCAGCCGCTGCAAAATCATGCCAAAATGTAAAGACCATCAAGACTAGGAAGAAACTGCATCAACTAACGAGCAAAATCACCAGCTAACATCATAATGACAGGATCAAATTCACACATAACAATATTAACTTTAAATGTAAATGGACTAAATTCTCCAATTAAAAGACACAGACTGGCAAGTTGGATAAAGAGTCAAGACTCATCAGTGTGCTGTATTCAGGAAACCCATCTCACGTGCAGAGACACACATAGGCTCAAAATAAAAGGATGGAGGAAGATCTACCAAGCAAATGGAAAACAAAAAAAGGCAGGGGTTGCAATCCTAGTCTCTGATAAAACAGACTTTAAACCAACAAGATCAAAAGAGACAAAGAAGGCCATTACATAATGGTAAAGGGATCAATTCAACAAGAGGAGCTAACTATCCTAAATATTTATGCACCCAATACAGGAGCACCCAGATTCATAAAGCAAGTCCTGAGTGACCTACAAAGAGACTTAGACTCCCACACATTAATAATGGGAGACTTTAACACCCCACTGTCAACATTAGACAGATCAACGAGACAGAAAGTCTACAAGGATACCCAGGAATTGAACTCAGCTCTGCACCAAGCGGACCTAACAGACATCTACAGAACTCTCCACCCCAGATCAACAGAATATACATTTTTTTCAGCACCACACCACACCTACTCCAAAATTGACCACATAGTTGGAAGTAAAGCTCTCCTCAGCAAATGTAAAAGAACAGAAATTATAACAAACTATCTCTCAGACCACAGTGCAATCAAACTAGAACTCAGGATTAAGAATCTCACTCAAAGCCGCTCAACTACATGGAAACTGAACAACCTGCTCCTGAATGACTGCTGGGTACATAACGAAATGAAGGCAGAAATAAAGATGTTCTTTGAAACCAACGAGAACAAAGACACAACATACCAGAATCTCTGGGACGCATTCAAAGCAGTGTGCAGAGGGAAATTTATAGCACTAAATGCCCACAAGAGAAAGCAGGAAAGATCCAAAATTGACACCCTAACATCACAATTAAAAGAACTAGAAAAGCAAGAGCAAACACATTCAAAAGCTAGCAGAAGGCAAGAAATAACTAAAATCAGAGCAGAACTGAAGGAAATAGAGACACAAAAAACCCTTCAAAAAATTAATGAATCCAGGAGCTGGTTTTTTGAAAGGATCAACAAAATTGATAGACCGCTAGCAAGACTAATAAAGAAAAAAAGAGAGAAGAATCAAATAGACGCAATAAAAAATGATAAAGGGGATATCACCACCGATCCCACAGAAATACAAACTACCATCAGAGAATACTACAAACACCTCTACGCAAATAAACTAGAAAATCTAGAAGAAATGGATACATTCCTCGACACATACACTCTCCCAAGACTAAACCAGGAAGAAGTTGAATCTCTGAATAGACCAATAACAGGAGCTGAAATTGTGGCAATAATCAATAGTTTACCAACCAAAAAGAGTCCAGGACCAGATGGATTCACAGCCGAATTCTACCAGAGGTACAAGGAGGAACTGGTACCATTCCTTCTGAAACTATTCCAATCAATAGAAAAAGAGGGAATCCTCCCTAACTCATTTTATGAGGCCAGCATCATTCTGATACCAAAGCCTGGCAGAGACACAACCAAAAAAGAGAATTTTAGACCAATATCCTTGATGAACATTGATGCAAAAATCCTCAATAAAATACTGGCAAACCGAATCCAGCAGCACATCAAAAAGCTTATCCACCATGATCAAGTGGGCTTCATCCCTGGGATGCAAGGCTGGTTCAACATACGCAAATCAATAAATGTAATCCAGCATATAAACAGAGCCAAAGACAAAAACCACATGATTATCTCAATAGATGCAGAAAAAGCCTTTGACAAAATTCAACAACCCTTCATGCTAAAAACTCTCAATAAATTAGGTATTGATGGGACATATTTCAAAATAATAAGAGCTATCTATGACAAACCCACAGCCAATATCATACTGAATGGGCAAAAACTGGAAGCATTCCCTTTGAAAACTGGCACAAGACAGGGATGCCCTCTCTCACCGCTCCTATTCAACATAGTGTTGGAAGTTCTGGCCAGGGCAATCAGGCAGGAGAAGGAAATAAAGGGTATTCAATTAGGAAAAGAGGAAGTCAAATTGTCCCTGTTTGCAGATGACATGATTGTTTATCTAGAAAACCCCATCGTCTCAGCCCAAAATCTCCTTAAGGTGATAAGCAACTTCAGCAAAGTCTCAGGATACAAAATCAATGTACAAAAATCACAAGCATTCTTATACACCAACAACAGACAAACAGAGAGCCAAATCATGAGTGAACTCCCATTCACAATTGCTTCAAAGAGAATAAAATACCTAGGAATCCAACTTACAAGGGATGTGAAGCACCTCTTCAAGGAGAACTACAAACCACTGCTCAAGGAAATAAAAGAGGATACAAACAAATGGAAGAACATTCCTTGCTCATGGGTAGGAAGAATCAATATCGTGAAAATGGCCATACTGCCCAAGGTAATTTACAGATTCAATGCCATCCCCATCAAGCTACCAATGACTTTCTTCACAGAATTGGAAAAAAACTACTTCAAAGTTCATATGGAACCAAAAGAGAGCCCGCATCGCCAAGTCAATCCTAAGCCAAAAGAACAAAGCTGGAGGCATCACACTACCTGACTTCAAACTATACTACAAGGCTACAGTAACCAAAACAGCATGGTACTGGTACCAAAACAGAAATATAGATCAATGGAACAGAACAGAGCCCTCAGAAATAACGCCACTTACCTACAACTATCTGATCTTTGACAAACCTGAGAAAAACAAGCAATGGGGAAAGGATTCCCTATTTAATAAATGGTGCTGGGAAAACTGGCTAGCCATATGTAGAAAGCTGAAACTGGATCCCTTCCTTACACCTTATACAAAAATCAATTCAAGATGGATTAAAGATTTAAACGTTAGACCTAAAGCCATAAAAACCCTAGAAGAAAACCTAGGCATTACCATTCAGGACATAGGCGTGGGCAAGGACTTCATGTCCAAAACACCAAAAGCAATGGCAACAAAAGCCAAAATTGACAAATGGGATCTAATTAAACTAAAGAGCTTCTGCACAGCAAAAGAAACTGTCATCAGAGTGAATAGGCAACCTACAACATGGGAGAAAATTTTCGCAACCTACTCATCTGACAAAGGGCTAATATCCAGAATCTACAGTGAACTCAAACAAATTTACAAGAAAAAAACAAACAACCCCATCAAAAAGTGGGCGAAGGACATGAACAGGCACTTCTCAAAAGAAGACATTTACGCAGCCAAAAAACACATGAAAAAATGCTCATCATCACTGGCCATCAGAGAAATGCAAATCAAAACCACTATGAGATATCATCTCACACCAGTTAGAATGGCAATCATTAAAAAGTCAGGAAACAACAGGTGCTGGAGAGGATGTGGAGAAATAGGAACACTTTTACACTGTTGGTGGGACTGTAAACTAGTTCAACCATTGTGGAAGTCAGTGTGGCGATTCCTCAGGGATCTAGAATTAGAAATACCATTTGACCCAGCCATCCCATTACTGGGTATATACCCAAATGACTATAAATCATGCTGCTATAAAGACACATGCACCCGTATGTTTATTGCGGCATTATTCACAATAGCAAAGACTTGGAACCAACCCAAATGTCCAACAATGATAGACTGGATTAAGAAAATGTGGCACATATACACCATGGAATACTATGCAGCCATAAAAAATGATGAGTTCATATCCTTTGTAGGGACATGGATGAAATTGGAAACCATCATTCTCAGTAAACTATCGCAAGAACAAAAAACCAAACACCGCATATTCTCACTCATAGGTGGGAATTGAACAATGAGATCACATGGACACAGGAAGGGGAATATCATACTCTGGGGACTGTGGTGGGGAGGGGGGAGGGGGGAGGGATAGCATTGGGAGATATACCTAATGCTAGATGACGAGTTGGTGGGTGCAGCGCACCAGCATGGCACATGTATACATATGTAACTAACCTGCACAATGTGCACATGTACCCTAAAACTTAAAGTATAATTTAAAAAAAAAAAAAAAAATTTCAATAAAAAAAATAAATTAAAAAAAAAAAAAAAAGAATTTGGAGGAAAATATGGTCATGATTTAATCAACAGATGAAATTGATTAACCCATAGCAATCAAGACAAAAAGGGGAAAGACACAAATTACCATATCAATGATGAAGGAAAGCATATGTCTATAGGTACAAAAGACATTAAAATAGTGACAGCATATTTTATAAGTATATGCAATACATTCTTCAACTTAGATGAAATGAAATTACTTGAATAACACCACTTACCAAAATGATTCAAAATGAAATAAGAAATGTAAAGAACTTCAAATGAAGGAAGTTAAATTTTTTATCAAAAACCTTCCCTCAAAGGAAACTCCAGACCTGAATTATTTCTTCATGAATTCTATTCTAAAATTAAGGAAAAAAGACTATCCATCTTACATAAACTTTTTCAGAAAATGGAAGAGGCAGAAACACTTCACAACACTTTTATAAACCCAGCAAAAACCTAATGCCAAAATCTGTCAAATGCATTACAGAACAGTATCTTTTATGGCTGCAAATGAAAGAACACTTTTCACAATATATTAACAAATTAAATCCAAATATGTCTCAATAAAATATTGGCAAACTGAATCCAGCAGCACATCAAAAAGCTTATCCACCACGATCAAGTTGGCTTCACTCCCGGGATGCAAGGGTGGTTCGACATACGCAAATCAATAAACGTTATTCATCACATTAACAGATCTAAAGACAGAAACCACGTGATTATCTCAATAGATGCAGAGAAGGCCTTCAATAAAATTCAACATCATGTTAAAATCTCAATAAACTAGGTATTGAGGAACATACCTCAAAATAATAAGAGCTATTTATGACAAACCCACAGCCAATATCATACTGAATGGGCAAAAGCTAGAAGCGTTCCCCTTGAAAACGAGCACAAGACAAGGATGCCCTCTCTCATCACTCCTATTCAACATAGTATTGGGAGTTCTGGCCAGAGCAATCATGCAAGAGAATGAAATACAAGGTATTCAAATAGGAAGGGAGAAAGTCAGATTGTCTTTGTTTGCAGATGACATAATCCTATATCTAGAAAACCCCATTGTCTCACCTCAAAAGCTTCTTAAGCTGATAAGCAGCTTCAGCAAAATCTCAGGATACAAAATCAAAGTACAGAAGTCACAAGCATTTCAATACATCAACGACAGGCAAGCAGAGAACAAAATCATGAATGAACTCCCATTCACAATTGCTACAGAGATAATAAAATACCTAGGAACATAGCTAACAAGGGAAGTGAAGGACTTCTTCAAGAATAATTACAAACCACTGCTCAAGGAAACCAGAGAGGACACAAACAAATGGAAAAAGATTTAATCCTCATTGATAGGAAGACTCAATATCATGAAAACTGCCATATTGCACATAGTAATTTATAGAGTCAATGTTATTCCCATTAAACTACCATTGACATTCTTCACAGAATTAGGAAAAACTATTTTAAAATTCATATGGAACCAAAAAAGAGCCCAAATAGCTAAGACAATCATAAGCAAAAAGAACAAAGCTGGAGGCGTCATGCTACCGGACTTCAAACTATAAGGCTACAATAACCAAAACAGCATAGTACTGGTACAAAAACAGACATATAGACCAATGGAACAGAGTAGAGAACTCAGAAATGGATCACACATCTACACCATCTGATCTTCGACAAACCTGACAAAAACAAGCAATGGGGAAAGGATTCCCTATTTAATAAAAGGTGTGGGGAGAACTGGTTAACCATTTGCAGATAATTGAAACTAGACCTCTTCCTCACACCTTATACAAAAACTAAATCAAGATAGATTAAAGATTACATGGAAAACCCAAAACTATAAAAACCCTAGAATAAAATCTAGGCTATATCATTCAGATATAGGCACATAGATTTCATGATGAAACCATCAAAAGCAATTACAACAAAAGCAAAAATTGACAAATGGGATCTAAAGAGCTTCTGTACAGCAAAAGAAATTATCATCATAGTGAACAGGAAACCTACAGAGTGGGAGAAAATTTTGTAGTCTATCCATCTGACAAAGATCTAATACCCAGAATCTACAAGAAATTCAAACAAATTTACAAGAAAAAAACAAACAATCCTATTAAAAAGTGGGCAAAGGACATGAACAGACACTTCTCAAAAGAAGACATTCATGAGGCCAACAAACATACCAAAAAAAAAATCTCAACACCACTGATCATTAGAGAAATGCAAATCAAAACCACAATGAGATACCATCTTATACCAGTCAGAACAGCCATTATGAAAATGCTGGCAAGGTTGTGGAGAAATAGGAATGCTTTTCCACTGTTGGTTACAACATAAATTAGTTTAACCATTGTGGAAGATAGTGTGGTGCTTCCTCAAAGATCTAGAACCGGAAATACCATTTGACCCAGCAATCCCATTACTGGGTATATATCCAGACAAATATAAATCATTCTATTACAAAGATACATGCATGCATATGTTCATTGCAGTACTATTCGTAATAGCAAAGACATGGAATCAACCCAAATCCCCATCAACGATAGACTGGATAAAGAAAATGGTACATGTACACCATGGAATACTATGCAGCCATAAAAATGAATGAGATCATGTCCTTTGCAGGGACATGGATGAAGCTGGAAGCTGTTATCCTCAACAAACTAACCCAGGAACAGAAAAACAAATGTTGCATGTTCTCACTTATAAGTGGGAGCTAAACAATGAGAACACATGAACACAGGGAGAGGAACAACACACACTGGGGTCTGTTGGGGGGTGGAGTGGGGGGAGGGAGAGCATTAGGAAAAATAGGTAATGCATGCTGGACTTAATACCTAGGTGATGGGTTGATAGGTGTAGCAAAGCACCATGGCAAACATTTACCTATGTAACAAACCTGCACATCCTGCACATGTACCCCAGAAATAAAAAAAAAAGAAAGTAGAGTTGCTATAAAGTACATCTACTGGGGGGGAGGTAACCAGATAATTCACTCAAATTTTGATGAACAAAAGCTTCCAAAAATTAATTTTCTTCAAAAAATAGAACATTTACTTTTGGATCAAAAATAAATAAATAAATCCAAATATGTATGAATATATGTATATATTTGTGTGCATATACATATGTGTATACATGGACAATTCTACAACATGTCCAAGGGAGTTTATTGCAGGAGAAACAGTGGTTTAGCATTCCAAAATCAATATACTTCACCATATTAGCAGAATAATGAAGAATAATCACTTGACCATCTCAATAGATGCAGAGAAACCTTTGACAAAATCAATACTTATCCAAAAGACACACTATCAGTAAACTGGTAAGACAGTTATCTTAATCTGATTAAAGTTATAAATGAAAAATTTACAAATAACATCCGATATAATAGGGTGCTGAGTACTTTCCTCCTATAATAAGACACAAGCCATGAAGTTTTCTCATTACTTTTTACTTTATTTTAATTATAGATGAGGTCTTACTATATTCCCCAGGTGGGACTTGAATTCTTGGGCTTAATAAATGCTTGCACTAAGCTGCTCGCTATTTTTATTCAATATTATATTGGAGATCTTAACCAGCATGATAAAGCAAAAAAATAAAAGTTTTAAACATTGAAAAGGAAGAAGTACAATTATTTGTAGATTACATGATTGTTTACATAGAAAATCATAAGAAATCAAGGAACAACAACTAGAAAGAGTGAATTTACCAATATCACAGGATACATCAGTATTTTAAAAATCAAGTTTTTTTTACTAGTTGAAAACAATTGAAACACAAACTTCAGAAAATAATACTATTTACAATAGTGCCAATCACAAATTACTTAAGAACAATTTAGAATAGATGTTCAATTAAAAACTACAAAACTCCACAAATGGAAATTTAAGAAAATATTTTTAAATGGAGAGATATATCATGTTTATGGATTGGAAGTTTCAATGCATTAAGATGGTAATTTTCAACAGGTATGTTGGAAAAACTGGATAATCATATGGAAAAAATGAACCTTTACTGTCACCTACCACTATAAATGAAAGTTAAATTGAGATGTTTCATAGAGGTAATTATAAAAGCTGAAACCACAAATATTCTAGAATAAAACATAGAAAAACATCTTTGTGAGTTGAGAGTGGGCAAAATTCTCTTAGGACACCAAAAACTCTAAGCAGTAGTAAAGAAAGAAAATTATTTATCCTTTGGCAGCCTTTTATGCCAGAGGGTGTGTGTTATACAGATCAACAACTCACACATGGAATGAGGGGTTCAACAGTCCTTAGAATCATGTACATACGCACAGCACACAGATGGACATGGTCTGTGGGTAAGACCAAGAAGTCTGTGTTTTGCTTGTGGTAGAGTATAGGTCAGAGCAAAAGTGGATTATAAATACGATTTGAGAGGTGCATGAGCCAGCCCAGAGTACAGAATATATTGGCCTGTGCCATGAAGAACCCTCTCATTTGTCCAGAAATTGGGATGCCTTTTTCAATTTCACTCCCATGCGAATGTGTGCCTCCTCCATTCATTCCTCTGATAATGCTCACTCCTCCTCAGGCATAGATTCTGCTCCCAGAATGATTTCTGCTTCTCCTTTCCTTGCTCTGCACCTACAAACTTCTATCAGAAATGCCCGGGAAAACGGTCTCTCAACCACTGGATATGAGTCCTCTCTTCTCTCAACTAACGTGATCACCAAGAATAGTTCACATTCAGCTCGCAAATATTAATTCCACTCAAATTACTGCCCACAGCAGGGGGCACCAAAACAGCATGTTTACTTTAAGAATTGCAAATAAGGGCAATGATTTTTTTTTTTTACATTGAAGACAAAGCCAAAATAAAAGTTCTTATGATCATTGTCTTGTTTATATTCATCAGATGCCTGGCTAAGGAATTTACTGGAACAAATCCATATTTTCATTCATATTACTAATGGAGAACTCTAACCAAAAAGAGAAGAAGGGAGAGGACACTGGAATATGTCATCTGGAGTGTAGGCAAAGGCTGTAAAATGTGCTTGGGTACTCCTAAATAAAGCAACAACTATTCAAAATTACACAGGAGAGGCAGAAGTGGTGAAGGAGGAGGTAGATGAACAAGAGAGGCCATGAGGAGTTGGTAATTACCAAAGATGACTCATGTGAGGACATGAAGGCTCATTGTTTATTAAGCCTACTTTGTATATGTTTGAAATTTTTAGAATTAAAAGTAAAAATATCTAAAAATAAGACTTTACCAATTTGACATGCAGCAGGAATGATTAGGGTAGGATGCCATGGTGTACCCATGCATGAGGGAGGGTCAGTGATATGGACAGGAGACGGAAATACTGGGTAGAAGAGGGTGGTTTCCCAGCAAGGCCCCACCCTCAAGCCTGGAGACCTGCAGCTGTAAATGGGGACAAGCATTCCTGTTTTCATTCCCAAAAAGTTGTCTTTTGACCCACCATGCCCCCTTTCTTGTACCCATATAAACCCCAAACCCCAGGCTTCAGAGGCAGACAAGCAGGCTAGGAGACAAGCAGAGGGAGGGCAGAACGACGTGGCAGAGAAAAAGAGGAGGAACGTGTGAACCCCGAGAGGAGTTCAGCTGGAGGTGGTCAGAGAAGAGTTCAGTCCCTGGATGGCCAAACTCCAAGGGGAAGATCATCTTCTCACTCCATCCCCCCTTCCAGCTCCCCATCCATCCCACTGAGAGCCACTGCCACCACTCAATAAAACCCCACATTCATCCTTCAAGCCCATGTGTGACCCAATTCTTCCAGGACGCTGGGCAAGAGCTCGGGATACAGAAAGCTGTCACACTGGCCCTCTGCCCTTGCAGAAAGGCAGAGGGTCCACTGAGCTGGTTAACACTCAAGCCGTGTGCAGATGGCAGAACTATCTGCCCACTTGGGCTCCTGCATCTGTCCCTCTGTGTGTTCCCTTTCCCCTCAGGGGTTTGAGCAGTTGCAGCAACTGAAAAGGTGAGCAACACTGCTGTCGCACGTCCTTCCAGGGGGGTCAGGGAACTCTCCTTTTTCACCAGGACGAGCACAGATCTGAAGCAGCAAAGAGCCAGTTGTTTATTACATTGAACAATGTTTCACACTATCACTATAACTGTTCTGTACTTGCAATCTGCTGCATTAAATATTAGCTCTTTCCTCCTAAAGTCAGGAATAATTTGTGTTAGAATAAAATGAATTCTTTAATGAACAACTGTATTTTCAGCTAATTCAAAATAGGAATGAAGGCGTTAAGTACTTCTTTGAAGCACATACCCACATTAAACTAACATCTTTCTACAATAAACCAATATTTTTGATAAAGCTCTGTGCCCAGAAAACATTGACCAGAAAAGCAGGAGCCACTAAAAAATAGGAGCAATTTGAAACAAAGTTAGGAATCCTGTCCTTCTTAAAACAAAAAAGTCTCAAACTTTACAGAGAATGTATTCAAGTTGCATAGTTTACCAAGAACTGAGTTAGAATAAATGATTAAATGCAGAAAAAAAGGAGAAGAGTTATAATGTCCTGTCATTCAAGTGAGACTAGACTTCCTTTATTCGAAATTCAATTTGGTTTTGAATTTTCTCCAGCCTGCTTTATCAGGAGGATGATGTCTCCTTGAACAACTGGAATGGATATGCCCTGAGAAAGGGGAGAGATACAACTGTCTGGTGGCTGTCAGTAAAGCGCCAGAAAAACAGAACAGAAGCAAGTAGAAGAATTTCAGCATCTGCTAAGAACATATAATACATAAGCCAACATGGCATCTTTCTTTAAGACCCAGTACCTTGGGAGGGACAATGACATCACTTCCTGAATCCTCCCAGTTTTCTATTTCCATGCCCTGCTTCCCTCAACATCCAGAGCTGGAAACACCTCCATCCTGCCTCTTCATGCCATGGCCTCCCTGCTCTTCTTCTGCGGGGCCTTTTGTCTCCTGGGAACAGGTGAGTTTGGAACACAGATGGGGAAATCACTGCCTTAAATTTTCCAGGTTCTGAATTAAGCCTATCCTCACAGATTGCAGCACGAGGATATTTACCAGTCTCTGTCTTCAATTTCTGTCTTATTTCCCACAGGGTCCATGGATGCTGATGTTACCCAGACCCCAAGGAATAGGATCACAAAGACAGGAAAGAGGATTATGCTGGAATGTTCTCAGACTAAGGGTCATGATAGAATGTACTGGTATCGACAAGACCCAGGACTGGGCCTACGGTTGATCTATTACTCCTTTGATGTCAAAGATATAAACAAAGGAGAGATCTCTGATGGATACAGTGTCTCTCGACAGGCACAGGCTAAATTCTCCCTGTCCCTAGAGTCTGCCATCCCCAACCAGACAGCTCTTTACTTCTGTGCCACCAGTGATTTGCACAGTGCTTCTTGGCCACCTGCTCTCTACACAGAAAGACAGACACATGGGTGAGTTGTTTGCTCTGAAGGGTACCTGGATGTGGGTTGTGGGATGTGGGGTGTTTAGAGCTTTCAGTGGTCTTAGGTAGTGTGAGCTAAGGGCCACTTTGGATCAATGTCCCCAAGCCATGTGATGACTCTGAAAGCACAGGCTACACTGAATCAATCTCCCCTGTCTATTTATTTTTCCTAGGGAGCTAGACGAATGGTGACCTTTCAAGAGAAGGAACTTGAGCATTTGGCAGAAGCTCATGATTTTCAACAAGAGCATTTCTTATGAGCTGAATACAATGCAGTTTTTATAGTCCTTTTGCCATTATCTCCACCCACTTTGCAACAACCCACACTTTGTTCTGTTCCCACTGACAGCTCCTTTATCCTGACTAACCTTTCTCTGCCCCAGTTCTTCCAAGCTCAGCTCCACCATTTAGCTCTATAATTGATTGCCTTTCTACTAAAAACAAAATAACTAGCTTGTTTTCTAAAACTTCACTGTAAGTAAATTTAATTGTCATTAAATCTGACTCAGAAGTTAAAGTTCAAGTAACAGAGACTGTGATTTACAAAAGTAATTTTTCATCTACTACCCCACACTTTGATCTCTGCTGAGATTCATTTTAACCTGCAGGTGCAGATAGACTTGCATTATTATCTGGATGTACTGAATTTCAAAAAATAAAATTCCCTGTCCCCAGTATGAGGTCAAAGCTAGGAGCTTGGAAGTGCCCCTTGTTTCCAGGCACTAGAACAATTCCCTGGTTCCCCTGCTGTGGGGATTCTTTTAGGAGCCAGTGAGGCCCAGGCACAAAAATAATTGATCTAGGACTGCCAGAGCTTGATGTAAAAGTCTTCCTGAGAATCAAGTTCATGTCTTCCTCATGGATTTTGTCTTCTTGTCCCATAAGCCTCAATTATTTCAGCAAATGAATCCACGGGACTTGGTGACTGTTCAGAAATGAAGAATCCAACTTGTTCCCTTTTCTACCTGTTCTCATGTGTAAAGCATGTTACTTTTAGGGATTCTTTCTCATTTGCTTTCCATTTAAAAAACAGGTTTCTCCAGAGTTTTGTTTCCTGCTTTCTAGGCACACCTCATCAAGTCTTATCAGCAATAATAATTCTTCCCTTACAAGCTATTAACTGTCCCAGTTAATTGTCTCCTGGACATTTCTGATAGATTTCCCCAGGATTTTTCCTTCTGCCCTCCTTTTTCCTCAGTACACATGTCTTTCTTCAACCTTCCCATTCATTGTCATGACAACTTCTTTCATAGGTTCCTGCCTGGCAAATTCAACTATCTACTGGACACTTGAAGCTGGATGCTCCCTAGGCAATTCAAACTCAGTTTATCCCTGAAATGAACTGTCTCTCCATCCTTGCACTTGCCCATTTTGGCCACACACTGTATTTCTATCTCAGTGATTAGAACAGCCATTCTAGGTTCCTCATTTTTGCTATGCCTCATATTAAATCAGTTTCTAAATCTATTACTTGTATATCACACATTGTCATAGTTTGTGTTCTCCAAAAGCAGATTTTGAGAGGGAAATTAGTGTGCGGGAAGGTTTGTGGAAACTGCCCTCGCAGTCCACGTGGGCAGAGGGAAATGGGGCAGAGGGAGAAGTTGGGCTTTGCTGTATCCTCAACAAAGTCCTTCACTCACCCCACAGGGAGCTCTGAGTCTGGATGGTCCTTTAGCGCCATCCCAGGGTGAGATGGCAGGTCTTATTCCCACTTTCCTTGTAACCATGTCATTATATGTGAGTTGCTCTGAGAAGCACTCATGAATTTGATGGGGAGGAAGTGTCTGTTTAGAACAAGGCCATTCACAGAGAGATGTCGGCATCACAGTTTCTAATATACACATATTTATCTGATTCAGTTACCCCTCTCCCTCCTCATTGCTTCTACCTCAGTGCAGACCCTCGTCATTCGTTGCCTAGAAATAAATGCAATGCCCTCTCCCTGGCTTACTAGCTTCTTACCCCTTTCCCTTACCCTATTTCTCACATTGCCACCAGCATGACCACATATGACATTCCTCACACAACACACAAAGCCCTTCGGAAACGGTTCTCCAACTAAACATCTGGCCAAATTGGCCGAATTCACTCCAGCACTTTAGACTGTAGCTGAACTGAACTTTTTATATTTCCCTGAATATACCAGGCTGAATTGCATAGGTGTACCTTTGCCAGAGCTCTTTCCTTCATCTGAAATGAGCTTCTTTATTCCTTTTTTGTCAAAACTAATTTTTTTATTTCAACTTTTATTACAGATTAGTGGGCACATGTTGTGCAGGTTTGTTACATGGGTAAATTGCGTGATGCTGAGACTTCAGGTCCCAACAAACTCATCACCCAGGCCATAAGCATAGAATCCAACAGGTGATTGTTCAGCCCATGCCCTGCTCCCTCCTTCCCCCATCTAGTGAGCCCCAGTGTCTATGGTTTCTATCTTTACAATCATGTGTATTCAATGTTTAGCTCCCACTTAAAAGAACATACAGTATTTGATTTTCTGTTCTTGCATTAATTGCTTAAGATAATGTCCTCCAGCTCCATCCATGTTGCATAAAGGGAATGATTTTGTTCTTTTATGGCTGCATGGTATTCCATGGTGTATATGTACCACATTTTCTTTATCCAGTTCACTGTTAATGGGTGCTTACGTTGATTCAATGTCCTTGCTATTGTGTATAGTGCTGCAATGAACATAATGGGTACATGTGTCTTTATGACAGAATAAATTATTTCCCTTTGGGTATATATCCAGTAGTGGGATTGCTGGGTCAAATGGTAGCTCCATTTTAAGTTCTTTGAGAAATCTCCAAACTGCTTTACACAGTGGCTGAACTGGTTTGCATTCCCACTAACAGTGTATAAGTGTTCCTTTTCTTCTGCAGCCTCACCAACATCTATTGTTTGAAATAAATCTTGAGTGCCTGGCTAATCCTCACATATCCTTTAATTCTCAGATCAAAGATAAGCTTATCTATAACAGTTTTTCCAACGTCTGTAGACAAAGATTCAGCTTTTCTCTTGTGTGTGATAGTTTATGCATTTCAAAGTTATCATAGTTGTTATGTCCCTTCATATTTCTTTTCTTTAACTTTATTTTGGGTTCATGGGGACATGTACAGGTTTGTTATAATAAACAGTTATATGCAAAACTGTGATGCTGATCTCATTCTTTTTACGGCTGCATAGTATTCCGTGATGTATATGTACTATATTTTCTTCATCCAGCTTACTGTTGGCAGCCTTTTAGGTTGATTCCATGTGTTTGCTATTGTGAATAGTGCTGCAATGAACATCTGTGTGCATGTGTCTTTATGATAGAATGATTTCTATTCTTTTGGGTATATGCACAATAATGGGATTGCTGGGTCAAATGGAAGTTCTGTTTTCAGTTCTTTGAGGAATCACCATACTGCTTTCCATGATGGCTGAACTAATTTACACTCTCACCAGCAGCATATAAGCAATCCCTTTTCTCAGCAGCCTTGTAAGGATCTGTTATTTTTTGACTTCTGATAATAACCATTCTGCCTGGTGTGAGATGGTATCTCATTGTAGTTTTGATTTGCATTTCTCTAATGATTAGTGATGTTGAGCATTTTTTCATATGCGTGTTGATCACATGTATACCTTTTGCTGAAAACTGTCTGTTCATGCCCTTTGCCCACTTTTTAATGGGGTTATCTGTTTTCTGCTTGTAAGTTTAAGTTCCTTATAGATTCTGGATATTAGACCTTTGATGCATATATAGTCTGCAAATATTTTCTCCCATTCTGTAGTTTGTCTATTTACTCTGTTGATAGTTTCATTTGCTGTGCAGGAGCTCTTTAATTAGGTCTCATTTGTCAATTTTTGATTTTGTTGAAATTGCTTTTGGTATCTTCATCATGAAATCTTTGCCAAGTCATATGATTAGGATGGTATAATATTTCCTAGGTTATCTTCCAGGGGCTTTATAGCTTTAGGTTTATATTTAAGTCTTTAATCCATCTTGGGTTCATTTGTGTATATGGTATAAGGAAGGGATCTAGTTCAATCTTTTGCATATGGCTAGCCAGTTATCCCCAGCACCATGTGTTGAATAAGGATTTCTTTCCCCATTGCTTGTTCTTGTCAGCTTTGTCAAAGACCAGATGGCTGTAGGTATGTGGCATTATTTCCTGGCTGTCTATTCTATCCCATTGGTCTATATCTGTTTTTGTACAGTACACCATGCTGTTTTAGTTACTGTACCCTTGCAGTGTAGGGTAAAGTTGGGTAACATGATGCCTCTAGCTTTGTTCTTTTTGCTTAGGATTGCCTTGGCTATTCGGGCTTTTTGGTTCCATATGAATTTTAAAATACTGTTTTTTCTAATTCTGTGAAAAACATCATTAGTAGTTTGATAGGAATATTAGGTTGGTGCAAATGTATTTGCAGTTTTTGCATTGTTGAAATTTGCCATTTGGTATTGCAATACATTCTTAAGTAAATGTGGTTATGTTATACATCGTTTTAATGCACATTTTCACTTTATGTTTTTTGCTAATTACTTATTACTTGCTACTTATTTGGTATTTATTTTAGACTATCCACATGGTGTCAGACAAAAAGCAGATTTGAGTGATTTTCTTATTCAAGTTCAAACTGAGTTATGAAGTGGCAGAGATAACTCGCAACATCAGCAACGCATCTGGCCCAGGAACTGCTAATGAACATACAGTGCAGTGTTGGTTCCAGAAGTTTTTCAAAGGAGACGAGAGCCCTGAAGATGCAGAGTATAGTGGCAGGTGATCAGAAGTTGACAATCACCAGTTGAGAGCAATCATCGAAACTGATCCTCTTACAACTAGGCGAGAAGTTGTCAAAGAACTCGAGGTTGACCATTCTACAGTTGTTCAGCATTTGAAACAAATTGGAACGGTGAAAAAGCTCGATAAGTGGGTGCCTCATGAAGTGAGCAAAACTTTTTTTAAATTGTCATTGTAAAGTGTCATCTCTTATTCTATGCAATAACAACGAACCATTTCTTGATCAGATTGTGACATGGAATGAAAGTGGATTTTATATGACAACTGCCGACAATCATCTCAATGGTTGGCCCGAGAAACTCCAAAGCACTTCCCAAAGCCAAACTCGCACCAAAAAAAGGTCATGGTTGTGGGCGGCAAGCCTCCCAGGTGCCGAGGCAAGAGACCGAGGACACGAGCTGCTCCAGTATAATAAAATATAAAATAAGAATAGTTATATCAGATATGGATCTTAGATATGATTATATATGAATATTATTAATCATTAGTTTGTAGCAATTATTCTTTATTCCCATATTATAATAATCCTCGCTCTATAATCATAACCTAGGAAAAACCAGGCTATACAGAGATAGGAGCTGAGGAGACATAGTGAGAAGTGACCAGAAGAGAGTGCGAGCCTTCTGTTATGCCCGGACAGGGCCATCAGAGGGCTCCTTGGTCTAGTGGTAGTGTTAGCCTCAAGGAAAAACACCCGCTACTTAGCGGACCAGGAAAGGGAGTCTCCCTTTCCCTGGGGGAGTTTAGAGAAGACTCTACTCCTCCACCTCTTGCGGAAGGCCTAACATCATTCAGGCCCGCCCACGGTTATCCAGAGGCCTAACCGTCTCCCTGTGACGCTGTGCTTCAGTGGTCACGCTCCTAGTCCACCTTCATGTTCCATCTTGTACACCTGGCTCTGCCGTTTAGTTAGCAGTAGCAAATTAGTGAAAGTACTAAAAGTCTCTGATAAGCAGAATAATAGTGTAAGCTGTTTCCTTCTCCTCTCTCTCTCTGCCTCGGCTGCCAGGCAGGAAAGGGCCCCCTGTCCAGTGGACATATGACCCATGTGGCCTTACCTATCATTGGAGATGGCTCACACTCCCTATCCTGCCCCTTTGTCTTGTATCCAATAAATATCAGCGCAGCCTGGCATTCGGGGCCACTACCGGTCTCTGCGTCTTGGTGGTAGTGGTCCCCCGGGCCCAGCTGTCTTTTCTTTTATCTCTTTGTGTTGTGTCTTTATTTCTACGCTCTCTCATCTCTGCACACAAGGAGAAAACCCGCCAACCCTGTGGGGCCGGACCCTACACGTGGTCACTCTCTGGTGGTCTGCTGCCAGTGTGATCCACCACAGCTTTCTGAATCCTGGCAAAACCATTACATCTGAGAAGTATCTTCAGCAAATTGATAAGATGCACCAAAAACTGCAATGCCTGCACCTGGCATTGGTCAACAGAAAGGGCCCAACTCTTGTCCACAACAACATCTGACCGCAGGTTGCACAACCAATGCTTCAAAAGTTGAATAAATTGGGCTACAAACTTTTGCATCATCTTCCATATTCACCTGACCTCTCACCAGCCACCACTTCTTTAAGCATCTTGTCAACTTTTTGCAGGGAAAATGCTTCCACAGCCAGCAAGATGCAGAAAATGCTTTCCAAGAGTTCATTGAATTCCAAAGCATAGATTTTTATGCTACAAGAATAAACAAACTTATTTCTCATTGGCAAAAATGTGTTGATTGTAATGGTTCCTATTTTGATTAATAAAGATGTGCTTGAGCCTAGTTATGATTTAAAATTCACCAAAACTGCAATTACTTTTGCACCAACTTAATACCATCGAATCTACATTGCTTTGGCCAGTAAGGCCATTTTAGTGATATTGATTCTTCCTACCCATGTGCATAGAATGTTTTTCTATTTGTTTTTGTCATCTCTGATTTCTTTGAGCAGTGTTTTGTAATTCCTGTTGTAGAGATCTTTCACTTCTCTGGTCAGCTGTATTCCTAGATATTTGTTGTGTGTGGCAATTATGAATGGAATTACATTCCTGATTTGGCTCTTAGCTTGTATGTTTTTAGTGTATTGGAATGTCACTTTTTTAATGCTGATTTTGTATTTTAAAACTGCTGAAGTTGTTTATCAGATCAAGCAGCTTTTGGGCAGAGACTATGGGGTTTTCTAGATATAGAATCATGTCATCTGCAAATAGGGATAGTTTGACTTTCTCTCTTCCTATTTGGATGTCTATTTCTTCCTTCTGCCTGATTGCCCTGACCAGGACTCCCAGTACTATGTTGAATAGGAGTGGCAAAAGAGGGTATCTTTGTCTTGTGCTGGTTTTCTTTTTATACTGGCTCTTCACAAGGCTATATATATTCTTTAGTTAAGAGTAGACATCTCATTGGACCAGTGACTATCACCCTATTAATCAGTCGTGGGAGCACTGCCATGCATTTGGTATTTTAACTTTCAGGTATGCTACCACATCACAGAAGGCCTGGTCCCCTCCCCATCACCTGCAGCCGGACTTGTCTTTGATTCCTACCAATCACCTATATTAATTGTGCCTAAATTCAATATTCCGACACGGCATAACTACCCTAAGGTGCTAATTAGTTCATGCTTGAAGGACATAACAGTAATTAACAGACAAACACATACAACCGCTCCCCTTATCGGACTTTTAAAATGAAAATCTGCAACCCCCCCCCTCCCCCATCTCTGACTTCATCAACCCAGGAAAAAAGACACCTTGCCAAACTTCAAAAACAAGTAAGCCTTAATTCAACTCTGCCAGAGCCCAAAATATTTGTATTCTAGCTTTGGGTATCCCCAACAGCTACCCCTCAACTAATGCAAATTTTTTTAGGAAACTAACCCCCCGCCAATCTAATTCTACTTTTACAACAATTATATCTAATACGCACGCCCATCCATTATTAAGCCCATATCCTAAATTTACACACCCCGAAAGGCATCATCTGTCACCTTGTACTACACCAACCACTCGCCAGTACTAAAATCTACTCCACCAATTCCTGCTAACTCAACTTTAAATCCCCGAACCCTACAACTGTGCATATTGCCTGTATCTTCTTCTATACTCCAATTTTGCACTTAACATATATACAGTTAATGTAGCTTAATTATTTAAAGCAAGACATTGAAAATGTCTAGATGGGCTTATACAGCCCCATAAACAGACAGGCTTCGTCCTGGCCTTTCTATTAACTCTTAGTAAGATTACACATACAAGCATCCCCATCCCAGTGAAAGTACATCTAAATCACCTTGATCAAAAGGAGTAAGTATCAAGCACGCACAAACGCAGCTCAAAACACTTTGCTCAGCCAAACTTCCACGGGAAACAACAGTGATAGACCTTTAGCAATAAAGAAAAGTTTAACTAAACTATACTAATATCCAGGGTTGCTTAATTTCATGCCAGCCACCGCAGCCATACAATTAACCTGAGCTAATAGAACTCAGCATAAAGAGTGTTTTAGGTCTATCCTTAATAAAGCTAAGCTTCATCTCAGTTGTATAAAACCCTAGCTGAAATAAAATAAACTACGAAGGAGGCTTTAATACTTCTGAAGACACAATAGCTAAGACCCAAACTGGGATTAGATACCCCACTAGGCTTAGCCCTAAACTCCAATAGTTAAATCAACAAAACTATTCCCCAGAACGCTACAAGCAATAGCTTAAAACTCAAAGGACTTGGCAGTGCTTTATATCCCTCTAGAGGAGCCTGTTCTATAATGGATAAACCCCAATTTACCTCACCACCTCTTGCTCAGCCTATATACCATCATCTTCAGCAAACCCTAGTAAAAGTCACAAAGTAAGCACAAGTATCTACATAAAAACATTAAGTCAAGGTGTAGCCCATGAGTTGGTAAGAAATGGGCTACATTTTCTACACCCAGAACATCTCACAACCCTTATGAAATCTAAGGGCTCAAGGAGGATTCAGCAGTATACTAAGAGCAGAGTGCTTAATTGGATGAGGCCATAAAGCACGCACACAATGCCCGTCACCCTCCTCAAGTATCACTTTAGAGATTAGTTTAACTAAAACCCCTACATATTTATATAGAGGAGACAAGTCGTAACATGGTAAGTGTACTGGAAAGTGCACTTGGATGAACCAAGGTGTAGCTTAACACAAAGCATCTGGCTTACACCCAGATTTCACCATAATTTGACCACCTTGTGCCAACTCTAGCCCTAAACTTAACTAATAGTACTACCAAATAACCTTAATCAAACCATTTACCCAAACAAAAGTATAGGCGAAAGAAATTTTACCCTGGCACAGTGGACATAGTACTGCAAGGTAAAGATGAAAAAGTTAACCAAGAATAAAATAGCAAGGATAGACCCTTATACCTTCTGTGTAATGAATTAACTAGAAATAACTTTACATAGAGAACCAAAGCCAAGGCCCCCGAAACCAGACGAGCTACCCAAGAACAGCTAAAAGAACACACCCATCTATGTAGTAATATAGTGGGGAGATTCATGAGTAGTGGTGATAAGCCTACTGAGCCTAGTGATAGCTGGTTGTCCAAGATAGAATCTTAGTTCAACTTTAAATTTACCTACAGGAACACTTAATCCCCCTGTAAATTTAACTGTTAGTCTAAAGAGGGACAGCTCTTTAGACATTAGGAAACAACCTTCATGTAGAGAGTAAAAAACATTATCCCCATAGTTGGCCCGAAAGCAGCCATCAATTAAGAAAGCGTTCAAGCTCAACATCCAACCACTCTAAATTCTAATCACACCACTGAACTCCTAATACCACATTGGACTAATCTATTACTTTGTAGATGCAATAATATTAATATAAGTAACATGAAATATTCTCCACTGCTTAAGCCTACATCAGCCCAGAATAACCCACTGACAAATTAACAGCCTAATATTAATAAACAACTCAACAAATTTATTATTACCTGTACTGTTAATCCAACACAGGCATGCTCTAAGGAAAGGTTAAAAAAATTAAAAGGAACTTGGCAAAATTTACCCTGCCTGTTTACCAAAAACATCACCTCTAGCATTATTAGTATTAGAGGCACCATCTGCCAGTGACATATGTTCAACGGCCACAGTACCCTGACCATGCAAAGGTAGCATAATCACTTGTTCCTTAAATAGGGACTTGTATGAATGACCCCATGAGGGTTCAGCTGTCCCTTACTTCCAACCAGTGAAACTGACCTGCCTGTGAAGAGGCGAACATGAATAAACAAGACGAGAAGATCCTATGGAGCTTTAATTTATTAATGCAAACAAAGCTCAGATAAGCCCACAGGCCTTAAACTACTGTCCCTGTATTAAATATTTTGGTTGGGGTGACCTCGGAGCATAACTTAACCTCCGAGCAACCTATGCTAAGACTAAACAAGTTTAAGCGAATTACTATACATATATTGACCCAATAATTTGATCAACGGAACAAGTTACCCTAGGGATAACAGCGCAATCCTATTCTAGAGTCCATATTGACAATAGGGTTTACGACCTCGATGTTGGATCAGGACATCTTAATGGTGTAGCTGCTATCAAGGGTTCGTTTGTTCAATGATTAAAGTCCTACGTGGTCTGAGTTCAGACCGGAGCAAGCCAGGTCTGGTACATGTGTATTTAAGTCCTCCACACCTCCCATCTATAAGTCTTTTTAAAACAAAGAAAATATGTTTGGTTAAGAGAAGGCTGGAAATGAGAGAGGGAGTTTTACTGGACAAAAAATGTATAGAGACTTATGTAACAATTATTATCTGATATTAATATCTGATGGTAATACATAATTGATTGAGAACTAGGGTGAAGTGACATAATCCCAAACATACACGGGAGAATGTTCGGGGAAATCAAAGCTGTTTTTCTTAATGGAATCTGAGTCCTGAGAAAGAAGACATGCAAAGGAGGATGCAAATATATGAAAATATATGAAATATTTGTTGTTTTAATTGTTAACACAAATTTATATACTCATATATTTAAGTGAGTCTAATTAGAATATTTAATAAGTTAAGTTTATGTCTGGAGTCCTAGTTTTAGTATTACAGGCAAAGAAGCAGAGTTAGAAGGAAGGAGGGGAATGAATTATGCATGCTGTATTTGAGGGCCTTTGGAACTTCCGAATGCTGGTAGAGTACACAGTTGGCACTCTGTATCAATGGGGTCCTCATTTGCAGATTTAGTCAACCTCAGATGAAAAATATATTTTAAAAATTACAAAATAACAACACAACAAAAAAAATACAAAATCTAAAACACTGAGGTATACCAACTATTTACATGGCATTTACATTGTATTAGCTATTATAAGTAATCTAGAGTTGATTTAAAGTATACAGGAGGATGTGCCTAGGTTATATGCAAATACTATGCCATTTTATATAAGAGATTTAAGCATCAGTGGATTTAAACTAATCCCCCATGAATACTGAGGGACCACTGGGTTGAGAACATGGTGCTGAAGCTCATAAAAAGCCCTTGCTGTGGGATTCTGACATAAGACACTGCATAAAAGCTCAAGACACATGCCCTATAGTCAGTGTCTGTGATTCTCTGGAATCAAACTCTATTCTGTGAAAACAGGAACCGTGATGGTACAGGCTATTCTTGGCAATGGAAAATGAAACCTCAGAGGTAATCCTACTTCCATGTGGTCCCAGAGCCCTGAGCTAGGAGATGTTTATCACTATTTGGGAAACCAGAACCCTCAGGCTTTCTCCCTTCTGCCTCGCCTGAAGACAGGTAAGTCCTTTGCCATAATATGAAGTCTTAATTTAGCATCGCCACATTCTGGTTCCAGATCTTTCCCTCCTGGCTGAATATTAAGACTGCATTTTGTCTCTTGTCTTTCTTGGTATCTCTTCCCTATGCAAACTTCATGGATACTGGAAAGACTACAAAATCCTGAAAATCAAGAAGCCTCCGTTGAGAAAGGGTGTTTTACTAGAACAAAAATGTATAGAGATATATACAAAAATTATATATAATAATGTCTGTCTCTGTAATTATTCACACTTAGCAATTCCCAGCACCTTCTCCAGAGGACTTCCCTAACTAAACAAGAAAGGTAGTCTTTGGGGAAAGTGTTTTCATCAATAAAAGGCAAGCTATGTGTGAGTTATTCCTGCACTGGGCAGCAAGGAGTGGGTAGTTACCTCTGCCTTCGAGTACCCCTTCATTTGACTAGGACCTGAGACTCTCTCATATCTACTTCCAAGCCCAGGTTGAGCACTTCTTTTCTTTCCTTTCTTTAGTTGCTCCTACTGTGAGGTATAGATTTTACATCCAGTCACTGCTGAAGACTTTCATCAACTCATCACTCATCCTTCAGTCATCTCACACTGAGAACAACTGGGAGCCTCCCGTTTTCCTGTTTCTTTAAAATTTGTCAGAATCTCCCCAAACCTCTAACACCTTTTTTTCAGCAGGGGGCAGTAAAATTCAATTTATTTTTTCTGTTCTCAGCACTTACTATTAAGACCAGATTTCATAGTAAAGTCTAAGGCCAAATCTCATTAATGATTTTAATGGTTACTTTTGTCTTAAAGGAGCCCCTGATAGGACAAGAGCATTTCAGGGTTTGGTAAATCAAAACTGTTATATTCCTTCATGACACATGACAGAGGAAGAGTAAGCAGGGGCCCACATGTGTTACATGTAAATACATACAGACTTGAAGACATGGTGTTCAAATAGTAGAGATATAATAGTAAAAACCCAAAGCCTATGTCAGCATCATGTGAACAAAAATTTTAGTAAATACCAACTGTAGATCTTAGTGAACTAGGGCAAAGGAAGTGGACAACACTGGGAGAAATTCTGGGATTAATCTTTGTATCTCACAATCAAAACCAAAGACTTTTCTGTTAAGAAGAAATGGGGGAAAGGGCAGAGGGAGAATGGCACTTGGTTTAGACATTGTTTACTGCAGCAGCACCCAAACCATTTGTAGCAGTATTACCAAAGCATGTATTGGATTGTATTTTCTGTTCTGTCATGATTGATAGTGCAATTAAAGGCAGATGGACTAAAATCATCCTAGGCAAAGGCTAAGTTGATAAAGCTGATAAAGCCTGAACACCAAGTCAGTGAAAAATGAGACTGAGAAAGTTATTATCACACAATAATAACACCATTCTGAGGACTCAGTGAATTCCAGTTACTGCTCCAAGCTCTTTACATGTGTCTATATAAATAGATTGCCCCGTTTAATGCTCACAAGTTCTCCTGCTCCTTGTCTGATCAAGCCACGCTGTTCACTGGTTCCCTCTTCTGCATGTTCTTCTCTCTTGGGTTTGCAGAGTTCATTCCTGTTCATCCTTCAGAACTCAACTCAAATGCCACTTCCTTTCCCAACCTTTTTAATTAGGTAAAATCTTGCTATTACAGGCATTCAAAGCTATGTAGTTTTTATGTTCATAGCTTACAAAACAGTTGCAATTGAATGTTTTGTAAGAATATTAAAGACTTGAGTTAAGATAAGCAAAGCATCAAGCCTACTTTGGATGAGGGAAGTCAACAAAAATATTACTCATTTGATGGGTTAAAAGGATATAGATGAAACTGTTTCAACAGGATGGCTGTGGGACCCAGGAAGTTTGCAGGGGCTGTGTCATCACACACACACAATGACATTATCAAGAGCCCATCCTGCTTCCCCACTACTGGGAGACATCCTCTCTAGCCCCAACTGTGCCATGACTATCAGGCTCCTCTGCTACGTGGGCTTTTATTTTCTGGGGGCAGGTAAGTCATAGACACAGTTCATTCCAAAATCTAGAAGGAATACTTCCTCTGTGTTGGGTTTGTGCCTGGCTCAGCATCAAAGTCCATCGTGAACTCTGTTACCAATTTTTGTCTCTTCCCATAGGCCTCATGGAAGCTGACATCTACCAGACCCCAAGATACCTTGTTATAGGGACAGGAAAGAAGATCACTCTGGAATGTTCTCAAACCATGGGCCATGACAAAATGTACTGGTATCAACAAGATCCAGGAATGGAACTACACCTCATCCACTATTCCTATGGAGTTAATTCCACAGAGAAGGGAGATCTTTCCTCTGAGTCAACAGTCTCCAGAATAAGGACGGAGCAT